>NC_069397.1:22763812-23065895 GCF_027475565.1 Acinonyx jubatus
ATTGGAGGTGGTGCCTAAGCAAGACATTTTAAGTACAGTGTTGTCATGTGAGTTCTACAACCCAAGGTTTCCTATAGTTATAAGAGAGGTTTAAGGTGCAAACAAGAGTGGTTCAATTACTAATTTAATTGGGGTGCTCAAGAGGAAGTTGTTTATCCAGATGGGGGACTAGCTTCCTTCCATAAAGCAGAGTGTTTTTTTAAATGTTTATTTATTTTTGAGAAACAGAGAGAGAGCATGGGGGTGGGCAGAGAGACAGAGAGAGAGAGACACGGAATCTGAAGCAGGCTCCAGGCTCCGAGCTGTCAACACAGATCCCCATGTGGGACTCTAACCCATGAGCCTTGAGATCATGACCTGGGCCGATGTTGGGTGCCCAACTGACTGAGCCACCCAGGCGCCCCATAAAGCAGAGTGTTCTGATGGACTTCCACAGTGATTCTCCATGTAAATGTGACAGGTGTAATAATGTCATTCAGTGTCAAGCAGTATAAACCAAGCTTAACTACACCCTAAGGAAAGAACATAATTGGAAATCCTGGAGGTACAAGAATAGTAAAAGTAAGGATTAGCTTTTCAGTAATTGGTCTATTTATCAAATACTCCTCATAGACCTGCAATGAAGTCCGGATTTTATACTGGATGAGGGTCAGCAGTCTTACAAATGTCCATACTCTTTCAATCAGAAGCGACTTCTCAGACTCTATCCTAAAGAAATGAACTCATCAATGGGAAAAATTTTAGGGACAATGTTATTTGGTGCAGCTTACCTATAATCAAATAATTAACACCAAACTATATATTCCACGGTGTTGGAATAATGAAGTTAATCCACTGATGGACTGTTAGCCAGCCATGTAAACAAATAGAATGACAAAAATACTTGATGTTTACTATTAAATATTAAAAAGATAGATGCAAAATGTTAAATGTAAATTTGATTTAAAAGTCCTAGGAAGAGGAGTGCCTGGGTGGCTCAGTTGATTAAGCATCCAACTTTGGCGTGGGTCATGATCTCATGGTTTGTGAATTCAAGCCCCACATGGGGCTCTCTGCTGTTAGAGCAGAGCCCGCTTTGGATCCTGTCCTTTGTCTCCCTCTCTCTCTACCCCTCCCCCACCACTACTCTCTCTCTCTCTCTCTCTCTCTCTTTCTCTCTCAAAAATAAATAAACATTTTTTAAAAATCCTGGGAAGAAAAAAAAATCAGAAAGAAATAAAACCCTCTGTCCATGCCTGTCTGCTCCGCAGCCCATGTCCATGGAATGTCTCTCCTCTACATGACCTGCTTCTCTCTGGGAAAGAGGAATGATTTTGACATTATATAAGGAGAGGAACACTAGCTGTTGGTGTCACCATAATTGTCAAGAAATCTGGGACAGATCTGGAGAGAAAGAAGAAAAACTGCAGGACCAGTGTGATGTGTACCCTCAGCGTGAGGGAGCAGCAATCAAGAGTCTGAGAAAAGTGAGTCAACTTCTTCCACCCTCTGAGGGGCCCAGCGGGAAGTTGATGGAGAGATGTCACTGCTCAGAGCTGCTGAGTGGGACACAAAAGGAACCAAGGAAGCAAGGCATTTCTTGTTTGCCTTGAATTTTTGTTTTGAATCTCTGTCTTATTCTCAGTCTCTAGCTCCCTCTTGAGGGAGTATAGCTATTGGAACCATGAGCCCTTTTTCCACCTCTTTTAGGGAAACTTCATCTGGTCTACAGAAATATTTCCCAGAAGACCTCATCCTCTTCTTCTTCTTCTTTTTTTAATGTTTATTTATTTTTGAGAGAGATAGACAAAGAGCAAGCTGCAAGTGGGGGAGGGGCAGAGAGATAGGGAGACACAGAATTTGAAGCAGGCTGCAGGCTCTGAGCTGTCAGCACAGAGCCCGATGCAGGGCTTGAACCCATGAACCGTGAGATCATGACCTGAGCTGAAGTCTGGTGCTTAACCGACTGAGTCACCCAGGTGCCCCCAGACCTCATCTTCTGTAAGTCAGCAAAGGGTGGAGTTTCTTGGGAGAACTGAGGGAAATCTGCCACTAGACCTGGCATCTGCATCTTGTTAGAGACTGAGCTAAGCCTCAATTTTCCCAGCTACAAATGGGTTCTAACCTTCCTCTGCCTCTTGGATCCAGATACAGGATAGATAAAACCCCTTGGGAAACACCCTAGAACATTTTGAAACCTTTTGTGATGTTCTTTGCTTTCATTTAGGGACTCCAGCTATAGGACTTAAGTGATATGGTTTAGACATCTGTCCAGACCATTGGGACACAACCCTAATAGCAAAAAGGGTAAGGGTTGAGAGTCTTGTGGTGCAGATAAGACTGTGAGCTGAGGAGATGGTCAATAAGGGCAGCTGTGGAGACTTTAAAGATGCTGGGCACAGAGGAGTGTGGGCAAAGCCAAGACAAGACTGGGCACTTGCTGATGTCTATATCCTTCTGGGGTCTAAGCCATGTCCTTGTCCCTTCACAGGCAACTCTGGAGCATGGGAAGCCAGGGGTTGGGGATGGACAGAGAAGTTGTTGTATGGTGTCATGTTATGAGTCACATATGACATATGTCACTATGAATCACATATGCCAGGGCACCTGGTGTCACATGAAGGCTCAGGGTACACAAGAATAGCTCAGTCACTTGCCTGTTAAACTGACTGTGTGGAAAGGTTTAGGACAGTGACAAGAGGTGAGATGTCTTGTGTTAGAGCTCTATGTGCATGGAGAGATCTACAGATTAATGATTCCTCCCACAGAGCAGATCTGATGCTCAGCCACAGCTCTTCTGACCATACAGACTGACATCTATGGTGATGCTTTAGCATCCTGGGCACACAAGTCACACTTAAACCACACCCTGGGTGAAAAGGACCATGACATCACGTTGATCAGAGCGCTTCTAAGAAAATTATTAACCAATGAAGGGGAAACCAGGAGTTGTCACCAGGGGACCAGGCTTAGCTGGTTCCTTCTACTAAGGGCAGATCTGTCTATAAACTGCACCTCTCGCTTTTTGCGTCCACAAAGCAGACATGTCTGATGCTCTTCAGTGGTGCTTTGACTGCACTGATGTAATGTATATAATGATATCATGGAGTGTTATGTAGCTTGATCTATATTTGATCCAGGTCCAGATGGACAGAATGGAATCAGGGAAGCCGGGGCCACAGGCATGGCAAGAGTGACAAAACCTGCTTTTTCTTCACTGTTTCATTCACCAAGCACTCTCAGATCTCTATAATATACCATCACTGGGTTTGACAACAGGGAGTAAAAATGAACACACATTAGATAATGGGGTATCTATACAGATCAGGAGCCTTAAGTGTCCTTACTTTTTGGCCCTGAAAGTCAACAGCTAGGAAAATATCCTATAGAAATAACTTCACTTATGGAGAAGGTTTTATGGGTTAGATGTTTAGTACAGCTTATTTACAAAATAATTTAAAATTAAAAAAATGGAATCTGTCCAAATGTGCTTCAATAGTGCATGATAATATTAATGCACTGGGCTCATGGTTGAATAAATTAGGCAGCTCTTAAAAAATACTGGAATGATTTGGGAAAGTCTTATGATGTTAAGTATAAATAATAAAAATACAAAATTACATTCATATCATGATTACAACATTGCCCCTCACCTCCCAGACACACAGTAAAAAAAGTAAAGAAACAAGTTAGCAAACTGAATTATCATAAACCTAGAAAAAAATTGCACTTGAAAGAAATAAACCAAAATGTTAATAGTGGTTAGGTTTGGGTAATAACATATTTCCTATTTTCCGGGAAAGAAATCTTACTCAAATTATGCCTCAGAATTCACATGTGCCACAGTAAGACAGGAAGAATATATAGGCAAACACCCACATCCTTACTGTCACTTGCCTTGCCATCTACTTAGCTTTCAGAAATAAAATAAGTTTTAATCTTTTCTGTATTTTATATATTTTCAAATTAGCTTTTGCTAGGGTGCCTGGCTGGCTCAGTTGGAAGAGCATGCGACTCTTGATCTCGGGGTCATGAGTTCAAACCCCACATTGGGTGTAGAGATTACTTGAAAAATAAAATCTTTAAAATAAAATTATTTTTTGCTACTTTGGGGGTGATCTACAGTTCACATTACAAATCAAGTACAAAAACCCAATTTGAATTAAAAACATTAGTAATGTTGCTTTTTCCCTACTCCTATGAGACTCCCTTCTACAAATGTGGAGAAGACTTTGTGCAGACTTGATCTCTGAGCAGCAGCAGCCATTTTGTAACCATGAAGTGATAAGCTCCACCCCCCCCAAAGAAAAGCCAACAAAATTGGGGGGAAATAAGAAAAGAGTCCCTGATGATGTCATTAAGCTGCCAGACAAACACTGGAAATGCCATCTTGACTTTACATTGAGGAAACAGGAAATGTTCTAGGATTTTTGAGGAACAAGGACTTCCTTTGAAAATTTCTTCACTTTCTTGGGGCACCTGGATGGCTCAGTTGGTTAAGCATCTGACTTTGGCTCAGGTCATGTTCTCATGGTTCATGGGTTTGAGCCCTGCGTTGGGGTCTGTGCTGATGGCTCAGAGTCTGAAGCCTGCTTCCAATTCTGTGTCTCCCTCTCTCTCTCTGCTCATCCCCCACTCACACTGTCTCTCTCTCTCTCTCCCTCTCTCAAAAATAAACATTAAAAAAGAAAATGTCTTCACTTTCTCAGTTACAAGAGATGAATACGCCACCACTGATTTAATTGTAGGTCCCTTTTATTTTCACTTTTTGCTTTTAGGGTCCTTTTTAAAATTGTTACAAATAAGCTGTGACAAACACCATTATGCATACAATGTTCTTCATCTTTGTGTTTATATCTGTAGGATAGATAATGGCAGAGTACTTTGCTGGTCAAAGGGTAACAACCTTTGAGTTGTTGAGTTGTTGAGTTTAAGGCTCATCATTCACTTAGCCCCCCAGTTAGCCCAACTAACCCAGGGCCCAGCTGTTTTGTGTGAGCCTCAGCCTTTTGATAGTGATGCTGTGAGCTACAAATACCTGGGGTAGGTACTGCTTGTGGTGAGCCCCTCAGACATTTCCCCAACTGGAGCCAATGTTGTGACTGGATCAGCCCTTGTGGTTCTTACGATTGTAATAACCACAGGGAAATTTTAAAATACAAGGTTTATTACTCATAGGGGTACACGGCATGTCTGAGGGTCACCCAGTGAGGTTACTGGTAGAGAGAGAATAGAGTGTAGACCTGGTGTTCTGCTTCTTTTGGCGTTAGGGGTGGGATGCCTGGGGCTTTGTGGGTTCACTATTGGTAAATGTAAAACATAAGAGCAGGAATTAGAGTGCAGGAAGGGAAAAGCAGAGTGGCTCAAGTGGCCAGTGATATAGGTTACTCAGGCCTCTCTGAAGGGAGAAATTTATGGACGGGGCAGCCTGGCTCTTTATCTAGTGGTGTCACAGGCAGTGAGTCTTTGAAATGGGTGCCTCAGCAATCAAAAGCTTACATTACAATCAAAAGAACACTTAGGTTACCATCAAAAGAGCTAATTGCCAGGCATTTATACTACCTGATATTGCAGAGATTTGTACACGTTTGATGATCCAGCCAAAGTCTGAAAGGCCAGCCTCAATCTTGCCCCTTGGTAGCTGAGGCTTCCCCAATTCTGCTTGTCTCCACCTGGGATGTGTTTTAGCATGGGGTGTGTTTTTCAAGACTCCATGGCATTGTCACCTGTGTCACATCGATGCCATTTGAACAGCTGGGGTGCATATCAGAAGGCCCTTTGGGTGAAATGCTTGATGGATGGATCTGCTCTTGTGAGAAGGCGCCAGCTAACTGGGTCACACCAGCATCTCACCTCCTCTCACTGTGGGAACCATTTCCTCCTCAAGTAGGCAACCAAACCGTTGTTGCAAATAACCTGAACCCTTGTGGCCACCCAGAGCTCTCCTGGCTTTATGCAACTCACGCATGACACCAACACCAACGATTTAAAATCCACCCCACCCACCTTGGTTTCCTCAACTTTCTATCTTTTATTGCCCTGAGGCTGCTTATAAAGAGAAGACATGGCTTAGACCCCAGAAGGAGGCAGTGGCTGCAAATCCCCAGTGTCAGCTCTGCTTGGCCACTGCTTGATCTCACACTCTGCTGCCCAGCGACATGGAGGTCCCCAAGGCTGCCCTGGCTGTCCTGCTTCTCACCGCGACACTCTGTTCCCAGACCTGCTCTTCCTTTTGTGAGTCTGTCTTCCCTTCTCCCTCTTGCCCTGCCCTCCTGCTATCTGCCTGTGGCTTGGACCACAAGGCCAAAGTCTTGTGGCTTAGCCGCTCCAAGTAGAGAACTTCAGAAAGATCTCAGAGACTATTTCCTGAGAAGGATTTTCTTTCCCATGAGGTTTTAGCAATTCTGTTGTCCAGCTCTGGGAGAGAGTGGGAGGAAGTCCCTTTCTAAGGGTAGAAAAATGGACGCCCAACTGGGATTTTGACAAGAGGTAGAATCTGTGTCCAACTGGCTCCCAGGGGTGTGGCCTTGGCTCTCCTCATGAATTCCAGATGCAACTACCCAGGGAGAGGCAGAAAAGGAGTAGTTTGTTTAGAAAACTCAATTCCCTACAGAGAGACAGAGAGACCCCCAAGCCAAGATAGACACTGAAAGAGAGTCACAGAAATAAAAATGTCCAGGAAAAGATCTCTTCCTTCTGGATCTCTTTGTACCCACATTGCCACTCCAGAGAAATACTGTCTTCTTCCAGTTCTTCCTGATCCTCAGGGAGTGGCTGGCTTGTCGTTTCTTCTGAAGAGTGACTTAGGGTCTTTCTGTTCTGTCTCTCTCAGTTGGTGCCGACACCCCCACCTCCTGCTGCTTCGTCTATATCTCCCGGCAGATTCCACGCAAATTTGTGGTCGACTATTATGAGACCAGCAGCCAATGCTCCAAGCCCGGTGTCATGTAAGGCCCAGTCTTCCTGCTCAGCCTAAGGAAGGAGATGGGAGGTCTGGGGTGAGGCACCCCTTGAAGGACTCAACCTTCTGAGACCCATCAGAGCACAGTATGCCAAGGGAGGCCACTGCCATGTTTTCTCACCTGGTCTGGTGCCTGTAGGGAGTCCTGGAAGACCTGTCCCTGGACAGAGGGAAGAGAGAGTTGAGGTGACAGTAAGAGGTTGGCTTTCTGAGTGGACTCCCACTGGAGACCTAGAGAAGGTCATGATCCCCAAGATTGAGGGCACATTTTGTGAGCATATGGATAGACCCTGAGAGGTCTGAGGCAGAGGAGGATGGAGGGGTCACAGTGGATCCAGGATTCCCCTGCTAGATTCTTCAGTATGTAATCCTTTCACCCTTCTCCACAGCTTCCAAACGAAAAGAGGCCGGGAGATCTGTGCTGACCCCAGGGAGGCCTGGGTCCAGGAATACATCACCAACCTGGAGCTGAATGCCTGAGTGGCCTAGAAGCTACAAGAAAGGTGTTACATCTATGTGCAGACTGGGGAGCAGTCACCTGAGCCAAGGCAATGACCTTGGAACTCTGGGGGCACCTCTCCTATGGGTCACACCCCCACCCCCAGCCACACGCTACAGCCCTTTTTAACTTTAATTTTAGTTTTTGTATCTTATTTAACTTTTGTAATTTATTTCCATTGTTGAATTGTGTGGTGTAATAAATATTTCTGCTGACATCTCACAACATCCTCTCTACCTCCCCACGACCCTCCCTTTTCTGTTCTCACACTCAATATGTGGATCAGTCAGCAGGATTGGCACTGTCTTGTAGCTGTTGTATCATATATATCAAACAACAAATGTTTACGGAGTGGTTTTGCCCAGCACGGCTCTTCAAAATATTGAAGGTCCTTATATAAAAGGTAAACCAGCATTTTCCTTGTGATGACTCCATTGATTGTGGTTTCCCAACTAATCAGAGCCACAGGTTGAGAAGAATACTGGGAGGGGGGTTTCTAGACCTCTGAAGAGGGACAGAAACCACAAGAAAGGGACAGAGTGCCAATACCGTGGTGCCAGACACTTCCTGGAGATACTTTCCTGGAAAGTTGAAACTGACTCATTGTTTTATCACCAAATCATAATTGATGCAATCTAGGAAATCTTTCTACTTAAATGAATACCAAGATGATGCACACTGTGGTATATATTGGTGCATGTGAGTTCATTTTCATAAGTGAAGCTTTCTTCAGAATGATGGTTGATGTCCATTGAGGGCTTAGCAAGTGCTGGGGGATTGGGAGCCTATGTCAGTGACACTCTGGCAAACCTGCCTGCAAGGGCTACCTACCTGCCAGCTGGCTGAGAGCCCTGATAAGCTTCTCTGTTGTTCCACACTCTACTTTCTGGGAGAATATTCTCCATAGCCATATCTGGGGGGAGGCTTGGTGGCTACAGTGGTCAGAATTATAAATAAAACTACAGAATGAATAATTTTTTAGTGTATGTCCCATGCAACCAATATTTGGGATATACTTATAAAAATTATTCATTGTATATCTGAAATTCAAATTTACCTGGGGATCTTGTGTTTTATCTGGGAACCCCACTTAGGGTGAATACTTTTATAGAGGTTGTCTATTTCTTGCTGGATATGGATGCCTAAGGGTTGGATTAAGTTCAAAGCAGTGCTTTTCAACCTTGATTTCATGTTGGAATCACTGGGGAAAGCTTTCTAAAACTGCAGTGTTATGAATTTAGTTCAGGTTTAGTTAGGTGGGGCTGGGCATCAGTGATTTTAAAACTCCCCTGGTGATGTTAACACACAGTCAGTTTGAGAACCACTGTTGGGGTGTAGTCATCAGCTGTTTGGGCCAGCCTTTGGGGTTTCAGAGTCAATATGGCTCCTTTCTAATTTTTCAAGCCTTCTGGGGCGCCTGGGTGGCGCAGTCGGTTAAGCGTCCGACTTCAGCCAGGTCACGATCTCGCGGTCCGTGAGTTCGAGCCCCGCGTCAGGCTCCGGGCTGATGGCTCGGAGCCTGGAGCCTGTTTCCGATTCTGTGTCTCCCTCTCTCTCTGCCCCTCCCCCGTTCATGCTCTGTCTCTCTCTGTCCCAAAAATAAATAAAAAACGTTGAAAAAAAATTTAATTTTTCAAGCCTTCTGATCTGGTTTGGGTCATTTCCACTGGATGGTTATTTGGATGCAGAGAATCTGTCAGTCAAGGTCACTGCTAGAAGTGGGTTCAGAATGCCCCTCTTGCAGCACAGCGCTAGACTTCCCTTTTAGAGACACACTCTCTCCCCTGTGTCACTGACTTCTATCTCCACATTGCCCTCTGCTGCTGAAACAGTGCCATCCATGGGTATGACCAACTCCCCGCCTCTGGCTGCATCCTAGCTCTTTCTTCATGAAGAATGTGATTGTTCATTTTGTCCACAAGATAAATATTTAAAAGGAGGAGGGGTTCTGCAGAGAGGATGGATCTGACTGTTTCTGGGTCCTGTTTTTTCATCCTTCCTAATCTCCCATCTTCCCATTTCTGCTTGTACTAACATCACCTTGCAGTGGAGAACTCTGCTTTTCTAGTCAGCAAGCTCCAAGTCACTGGTGTGCAATCAGCTTGGTGTGCAGCAGCAAGCCAAAAAAGGGCTTCTCTTAAGGAAACTATTTTTTCCCCCTCTCTGCTATCAGACACACCAGTTTCAAAGTGAGCAAATCTCTTTCTCAATGGACTTTACTGATTTATGCAAGAGTTAGTCAGTCTCCAACATCCTGAATTTTCCTGTTTGATGCAACTGTGTTAAGAAGATGGACATACTAGGGGCGCCTGGGTGGCTCAGTCGGTTAAGTGTCCGACTTCGGCTCAGGTCATGATCTCGTGGTTCGTGAGTTCAAGCCCCGTGTCGGGCTCTGTGCTGATGGCTCAGAGCCTGGAGCCTGTTTCAGATTCTGTGTCTCTCTCTCTGACCCTCCCCCGTTCATGCTCTGTCTCTCTCTGTCTCAAAAATAAATAAACGTTAAAAAAAAAGAAGATGGACATAGTAAGAATACATAATAGGCCATGGGGGTAACCAGCTGGAGGTGTCCTCACTGACTTCGACCTCAGCCTCTTCCCTCAGCCAATTATACGTTCGTTGTGGGGTGTGTGCTACTTATGGTACTGCACCAGTTAGGGATACTCTGAGTTATAGTACCAGAAAGGCTGACTCAGTCTGGACTAAGGGATAAAGGGAACCTGCTAGCTCACGTAACTGAAGCTTCAAGAAGTAGATTAGCTTCAGGCAAAGCTTGATCCAAAGCTTTGGATACTTGGTCCTCAAGTATGATGATTAACCATGTTTTTTTCTGCATTTCTGATTTCCCTTCAATTTTAGAGCTTCATCTTAGGATAGAGCTGTAAATTGAATCACTTTGCTTGTAGGCACTTTCAGATTTTACAAATTACCCCCTTGAAACCCCTTCATTGGGCTTTGAGAGGAGGAAAGGGGATGACCTTACCTTCACAAAGGTGGAACCCACTAGGCTAGCCATTCTATTTCCTTTCTGTCTCCCCTGAGAGTTAGCAAATGATATTGTTCATCAGGGAACTATGCACACAGAGGACCCCTGAAAGAGAGAGACAGAGACAGAGAGAGAAAGAGAGAAGGGGAAGGAGGAGGGGGGAAAGAAAGAAGTATTGGGAGCAGCTGTGTTTCTACCACATGGACTGAGTTTCCCACTGGATTCCTAGAAATAAGATAGCTAGATTAAAGAGTATGTACACTTAAACATTTGGTAGGAACTGTGCCATTGCTCTTTGAAAACCCTATAAAAATTCCACTTTTTGATACAAAAAAACTAGATCATTTAAAACAAAATGAAGCAAGTATGCCTTATCAAAAAAAATTAATATATGCTTGCATTTCTCGTGTGTATGTTGAATTTCTCCCTCTTAAATTTTACAACAGAGACCATGGCTGAGTCTACCTTTCTTATACTTAAAAACATCATCTAGGCCAGAAGTCAACAAACTTTGTTTACAAAGGGTAGATAGTAAATGTTTATGGTTTTGCAGGCATACAGTCTCTATTGCAAGCATCAACCCTGCCACAGTAGTGGAAAAGCAGCCACAGACACTATGTAATAGAATAAAACTTTATTTACAGAGACAGGCATTGTGATGGATTTGTTCTGAGGACTATAGCTTGCTAACACTAATCTACATAATCTAAATAATTTGGCATTCACAATAGAAGTCTTGTTGTGTATATTGGTTGATTATTTTTTTCCATCTCTAATGTTAGCCACTGCTTTTGTAGAGCATGGATTCTAGGAAACTTATTTCCAGGTACCATGTCTATTACTATATGCACTTTATTAAGAAAAGAGTGGTGGGGCGCCTGGGTGGCTCAGTCTGTTGAGCATCCGACTTTGACTCAGGTCACGATCTCACGGTCCGTGAGTTCGAGCCCCGCGTCGGGCTCTGGGCTGATGGCTCGGAAGCTGGAGCCTGCTTCCGATTCTGTGTCTCCCTCTCTCTCTGCCCCTCCCCCGTTCATGCTCTGTCTCTCTCTGTCTCAAAAATAAATAAAAGTTAAAAAAAATTAAAAAAAAAGAAAAAGAAAAGAGTGGTAAATCCTTGTTGATGAATTCACTGGTTTTTGGTCCTCTGTCTGCATGTAAAATCACTTGAAGTTTTGCTAAAAGTATGGATCTGTAGATCCAAACCCAAGGAATTCTACTGTGAGCATTTTTTAAACTTAAAAAAAATTTTAAGAATGTGTATGTACTTTTGAGAGAGAGAGAGACAGAGAGACAGAGGTGAGTGGGAAAGGGGCAGAGAGAGAGAGAGAGAGGGAGACACAGAATCTGAAGCAGGCTCCCGGCTCTGAGCTGTCAGCACAGAGCCCGACACAGGGCTCAAACCCACGAACCACGAGATCATGACCTGACTGAAGTGGGATGCTTACCTGACTGAGTCACCCAGGTGCCCCCTATTGTGAACATTTTAAACAACCATCCCTGGTGGTTCTGGGATGCTCTGAGAAATGCTGGCACAGCTTTGCATCTTAGTTATTAGCTGAATGACCATGGCCAAGTTGTTTTAACTCTCTGAGCTGACATTTCCTCTTCTGTCAAATGGAAACCTTGGTGAAATTGTTAGGATTTATAGGACAGTGCGTAATTCTTAAGAAATCTTGGTTCATGAGAAAAATAAACTTAAATGCATGAATTTTTATTAAGAATGAATATACTTAGTACATATACATTATGTGCTAGGTGCATAATATTTTATAGAATAATCATTGTTTTCTAACATAATGTTTTATTTTTAACTTTCAGGAAAATGTAGATACTGGTATAATTGTCATTTCCTTCCTGCTGAGTTCTCCTCTTCAGATTTTCCTACTCTTTGCCCCCATAATTTTTCCAACCAGAGAGCCTGACTTTGTCACAAAACAAAACCAATAGAATCACCCGAAAGACTGGTTTGCTTTTAAGAAATTCCATTATTTCACACGGCTGAACACAGAAGTGGTAAATAACATTCTATAAATATTTGTTGGTTGATGGTTTTGAAACAGTTTCCCCCTTGAAAAAGCTAAACATAAGCACTCACCTATACCCTATGTGTCAACCACTGTGTGATTGGAGGTGGTGTGTGTGTGTGTGTGTGTGTGTGTGTGAAAGAGTATGGTAGGATCTCTCCCTGCAGGTGGCCAAGAATGCATGGAAACACATTACAAAAATCAGTCTAAATAAATTTAAATTGACATCAAGAAGAGGCCAAGAACCAGCACTTAGCACAGTAGCTTCAGGAGTTGAAGGAACATTCCCTGGGCTCAGGTCCCTGCTACCTAATCTGCCCACAGATGTAACCAGTTTCTTGTTGCTTCCAGGTCACTCAGGTTTCAGTGCCAAGGTTAATGATGTACTTGGCACTAGGACTTGATGGAGCTAGCACCAACCTCTGGCCTCTTTGGCTGGGAAGCTGTGAAGAAGGATAGAATTATAAAAATTGAGGAATCAGCAGGAGATTTCCTGGTCCCTCATTGATCCCGCTGACCCTCGCTCTGTGTTGGCAAGCTGAGAGTCTGCCTACTTTCTTGGGACTATTTCCCCAACCTCAGATTCCTAGACCTTTCCCCAATGACTTAGGGGGTTTCCTCAGGAATTCTCTCCCCTGTCATTTCCTACTCTTTCTTCTCTGACTAGGACAGCTCTTCCCTGGCTCCCAGGTCCCAGACCAGATTAGAGAACACTCCCGTGGCCTCTCCTTGTGTTCTGCCACTGGATAGGACCTCAGAGCTCTGGGTTTCCTAGAATGGAATCTGCTGATGCCTTTGCAGGCTGTTTCTTATGCAAAGTCCTACTGGCTCCATTCCTGCATGTCCTGCCTCTCCCCATGGGCAAGAGGACCAGCCCTTATGTGTCTCTGGCTACTGGTCTCATAATAGCCACCTATCATTTTGGTAGGGATCTGCCAGGGGACATAGAAAAAGCAGCAGATGCTTGAGGGCCTTTGACTACTCTGAGGAAAGGAGCAGCCTGAGCCCTAGTCATTTTTCATTGGAATAAGTGAGCCATCTCCTTCTGCCCAATGATAAAGTCAGAAGAAAGAAGATGGAGTTAGCATTGTTCAATAGTAAGAATCCTCTCTCTCTCTTTTCTGAGGTTTCATCTTGTTCTTTCATTTGGAACATGTTCTTCTGTTTCCTTACTTTGCTTGACTCTGTGTTTGTTTCTACGTATTAGATGAAACGGCCACCTCTCTGAGTCTTGAGGAAATGGCCTCATGTAAGACAGGAAACGTCATCCAACCTCGCCCCAGCTCTTGGTATCTCTTGAAACTTTGTGACTCTCCAAGCATCCAGTTTTATTTTTGATAGTTCTTGGTTGCTGAAGGCATGCCAACACCTGTCAGTGTCCCAAAGGAGAAAATCCCTGTAAACCCCTAGGTTTTTTTGTTTGCTTTTTTTTTTTTTTGCAGACATAATTCCCTTATAATTAATACTTCCTAGAAAATGGAGTTTGATGTTACTTACAATTATGTCAACATTCATAGAAGCTGAACATCACAGGCATATGGGTGGGTGTACTATCATCACAAAATGCCTCTACTTCCCAAGTAGTTTTAAATTTTAGCTATGGAGGTCAGTTACCTCAGGCCAAAGTACCAGGGCAAGGAAACAGGGTTTTACAGAGAAAGGATGTGTGTGTCTGTCGCTGTTTGTGCAGTACCCTGAGTGTGGTAGCCTCTTCTCCCCAATTGGTAGTCTCTGATGCTATAGTCCCATGAAACCAGAAATGCACCACAAAAACTGGGATGCCAGTGTGCTGCTGTGGAGCCAGGTAAAGGGAGAGGGCAAAAATGGTGCCTCCATCTGGGAGGATATCCTGATAGATCCTGCAGTCTGGGTGCTTTGCTGTGTTTTCCAGTTTGCTCAACACTTTGGGTCTAGTGGATTCGAGGCCTGTTGGTTTTCAAAGCCAGGTGTTTGAGGCTCATCTCTCTGGTGCAAGTCTTTACAGTTGGGGTGCCTGATGTGGAGTAGGGTCCCTTAGCTCCTCAGGGAGAAGCTCCTGACTGAGCATCACAGTGCAGGGATGGGAAGTGGGTGAGGGGTGGGAAGTTTATTGTGAGATCATGTCTCAGTCTCTCCAACCCACCTTCATGTGACTTTTCTCATTTGCCCATGTAACATGGCTGCTTAGCTAGTCTTCTGGTCTTTTTAGAGGAAATTGTCCCCTGTGTAGCTGAACACTCGGTGTATGTATGGGAGGAGGTGAGTTCAGGACTTTCTTGTGGTGCCATCTTCAACTGACAGACTCCTCTACCAACTGTTTTTCCTCTAGTCTGAGGTTTGGTCTCTATCTCTCTCTGCAGCTAATGGAACAGTCTGCCACTTGTTCCAGTTCTATTGGGGAAACTTAACCTTGATGGAAGAGATTTTTCCAACAAAAGACTGTCTTTGTAAATCACCTATAAGGAAGTACTGGGATGAGTTTGTTACTCAATTGATCACTGGGAAGCAATTGAAGCTGGATTCTGCCTCCTGTTGAAAACCCACTCAGTCTTCCTCTTCCCAAAACAAGACAAGTCCCCATCCTGCCCTCCAGGTACATAGACTAGGATGCTAAAACTCCTTTGGAAAGAAGAGCTGCCTGAATAGATAGCCCAGGGCATTTTGAAAACTCCTTGGGAAATTGTCTATTTTGCTTGGGTACTGCTATCCATAGGACTTTGGCAATATGGTCTGACCCCAGCAGAGACTGCAACAGGAAATAGCAGCAGGAGGGTCATGAAAGGCAGGCTGGGAACAGAGGGCCATGGTGAGGAGGACAGAGGGGGCCCAAGAATGTGGGCCAGAACAAGGCTGTCTGTTGCCAGCCTTCTTCTGGAGTCCCCCCCACCCCACCGCCCCTGCCGGGTGAGCTCTGGACCCTGGGGAGATGGAAACTGAGGGTGACGAGAGAGGAAATTTTTAAGTATAGTGATGGCTTATTGAATTGTATATTCAAGAGGGGTCTTGGGTAACCACAAGGCTCAGGGTATTTGCAAGAATTGTTTGAGTGCTCAATTGACTGGGGCTGTTTATAGGGAAGTGGTTTCTACAGCAAGAGGAGGTGAGATGTTGGTGTCATCCCAGGACCACACTTAGCTGGGTCCTTCTCACTAGAGCTCTGTAGTCATAGTTTCCCCGGCAGAGCAGAAACTTCTGTGTTACTCCATAATTGTTCTAAATTGATAGATGTGACATGCAATGATGCCATGAGTCCTGACCAGCACACCCAATTTAAATCATACCCAGGTGGACAGAGCTCCATGAGCAAAACCTGGGCTTCAGGAGCAATTGAACATGTAGGCAGTCTTTCCAACACTGCTCATTCCAGAGATATTCCACAAAGGCCCCTAAATGCACAAGGCAAATGGCATAAAGACATGTTGGATGTGGGCACTGATACACACAAGGAATCTTAAAATGACCTTAGCCTTTGACCTTGATAATCTATGTCTAGGAGTCTGTTTCCTATGTAAATGAATTAAAATATGGAAAAATATTTGTACATTAGAACATTTGGTCTCCAGCATATTGATAGCAATTCAAATTTGGGCCAAGTTTAAGTCACCTGCAATATGGAAATAATGACAAAAATCATTGTATCTTCACTTGATTTACTGTTAGGAAGGCTTTACAAATAGTGCAATGTCAGGGGCGCCTGGGTGGCTCAGTCGGTTAAGCGGCGAACTTCAACTCAGGTCATGATCTCATGGTCCGTGAGTTCGAGCCCTGTGTTGGGCTCTGTGCTGACAGCTCGGAGCCTGGAACCTGTTTCGGATTCTGTGTCTCCCTCTCTTTGACCCTCCCCTGTTCATGCTCTGCCTCTCTCTGTCTCAAAAATAAATAAATGTTAAAAAAAATTAAAAAAAATTTTTTTCAAATAGTGCAATGTCATGGGAAATGCTTATGTTATGATGAGGTAAAAAAAATGCAAATTGGCTTATTTTCATCAGGACCCATTCAGTGCGTTGGGATGTGGTCAATCCCATATGATATTTTTTGGGAATGCTGTTTCCAGCAAGGAAGGGAAATAGAAGAAGTAAGTATGAGGTGTCCCCTATCATCTATGCCTTTGTCCATCCAATATTAAATGATTCTCTTCTCTGCCTCACTATGGACAAGCTCAGTAATGGTGGCTCGTTTTTCTGAGAGTACTCTCCTTTTCCCCATCCCCAGTCTGCTGTTTATATGAAGCAGCGTGGGTGATGCTTGTGGTAGGGCCCGCTCTACCCCACTTAGTATGTCCTGGAGTGGACATGCAGCATGGGTTTTTGGTGGTTGGTTTTGTACCCTGAAGAGCTTAATGCTCTTTAGCTTTCCATTTGAGGAATGGTCATTTATAAGGCAACAGGAAGCACAAAAGTCAGTGTCTTCTTAAAAATAAAGTAATTCATGGGGCGCCTGAGTGGCTCAGTCGGCTAGGTGTCTGACTCTTGATTTCAGCTCAGGTCATAATCTCATGGTTCATGGGATTGAGCCCTGCATCCTACTCTGCACTGACAGCACAGGGCCTTCTTGGGATTCTCTCTCTCCTTCTCTCTCTGCTGCTCCCATGCTCTCTCTGTCTTGCTCTCAAAAATAAATAAATAAACTTAAAAAGATAAAATAATACAGGAAGGTAGAAGATAACAGTTCCTAACCCAGAAAGCAAAGGATATAAAGCCCTCATCATATAAAGTGTTATCGCCTTTCATATATCAGGAAAAAAGTGCACTGGAAAAAGGCAAACATATTACAGCGAACACAAGTTTTTTTCTGACCAGCATCTATTTTACAACCCTCCTGATAGCAGAAACCCACTTTACCTTCTTCTGTATAACGCCAGACTTTAAGATTACATGACATTCATCTAACTCACAGATCCAGTTATGTGCCTTGATTAGCTTAAGCGAATCAATGGAACACATCCCCGTGGCCACAGAGATTGGTTAGAAATTGTGTTTCTGATGTGAGGGTCAATCAAATCCGAAACAACTTAGGGATTTTCTTCAATGGGGACCCAGCCTCTCTTCCCTGTGGACAATGAGCAAGGATTCATGTAACGCTGGAAGCTACTGGCTGCCATCCTGGGACTCTGACATGGATGAGAGATCAGAGAAGAAAACAGGACGGTGGGAGGCCACAGGGCTGCTTGTATGCAGCCTTGCCTGGAGCCAGTACCCTTCAGTCTTGGGTCCATAAGCCTCATTTATTTAAGCCTCTTTAAGTTAGGTTTGTTTGCTTGTTTTCCTCCTTCAAACTACCAGCACCTTCAGAAATGCAGAGACCTGTGTCTATGCAGAGGTAGAGGGTCTGTTAAAAGTAACAGCTCCCAATTGAAGTATGGGATCGACTAAACTGAGGAATTTGCCAAGGACCTCGTTAAATGGAAGTGGTTTTTAAACATTGTGTGCATGGGAATTATCTGGAGCCTTGTGAAAACAGATTGCTGGGCTCCACCCCCTACAGACAGGAGAAGGGAGTGCTCAGGATTTGAATTAAAAAAATATTTTTATTTATTTTTGAGAGCACGCAAGTGGGGGAAGGGCAGAGAGAAGGGTACAGAGGATCTGAAGTGGGCTCTGTGCTTATAGCAATGACCTCGATGTGGGGCTCAAACTCACGAATCGCGAGATCATGACCTGAGTCAAAGTCACACACTCAACTGACTGAGCCACCCAGGTACCCCAGAATTTGCATTTTTAATATTTTCCCAAGTTGATATTCATGCTGTTGTCTGGGCACCACCGTTTGAGAATCACCTTACATGGCTGAACAGAGCACTATCATCTCTTGGTGCTAAGGCTCTGTGCCACCTACTAAGTTTGCAACATTAAGGAATTTGATAGGAAAGAGTTAAATATTGGACTATAATAGCTACTTCTTGCATCCATCAGTGAAGTCCCTTGAGAGTTTAGGCTATGTTGAAATCGTTATCTGAAATCAGTAAAGGACAAAATTCAGCTTTGCTAAGAAAAGCTTTTCCAACCTGATGACTGAGAGCCAATAATCTGGAATCTCTAAGAGCTAGAAATGCAGAGTTTTCTACTTAAAGCTAAAGTTGGTGCAAGCAGAGACAGGGAGATGAGAAACAGAATAAGAAAGAACCTATTTCTGCACCTCTAACTCCCCTTCCCCACCTTCTTCTATGAAATATTTCTCCCCCTTACTTAAGGAAGACAGTCTGCTCTATGTGAAGGTACAGGGAAGACGTGGCTTGGGGTGAGGCATCAGCTATCTGTCACTTCTCCACATTGCCCCACCTCTGCCGGGGCCAGAGGTGTCATGGTGACTGCAGTGCTGAGGCCTGTGCTATGAAGCACACATTCCCACCCTCAGTTAACATGCAAAAATATCGCTGGACAAGCTCTCTGCTTCTGGTTATCCAACCCATGGAATTGATCAGAAGCAGAGAGATCAGAAACCTACCATCATTAGAAGGGTATTACATCATCAAGGAAACCACAAGACCAGCCAGAAATGACCATTGATTGCTCAACCCCTAAGGCAACCCCAGGCTCGTAGCTCACACAGACAGGAATAGGCAGTCCTCAGAAAAGGGTTGCTCCCCAGTGCACTTCTCAGATGAGTCCAGGGAAGTCAACCTAAGAGGCTGACCAAGGATCTCAGTCACATCTCAGTCTCTGAAATGCCCCATAAGCTGGTTAACAATGCAATTGCCTTTCTTCTTCCCACCCGGCCCCCCATGGGAGTCATTGTTCTGTTTACTCTGTTCACAAAATTTGTATTTAAGGCAATGTTGGACATGGTTAAGCTTTTCATTTGGCTTTGGGTTTCTGGACCTTAAGAAATCATTCAGTGTAAATAAGCAGATATTGTTTGTCCCAGGATGCTGGGACACCAATAGAGAAGAAACAGTGATAGCTTCATCGCTTCTTTGGGAACAAAGTCTCTCATTATGATAGTACTTCACACTTGTTATGGGTGTCGGTGGTAATGGTGTTACAGGAACAGGGCCCCTCATAGTGGAAGGGGATTGTAAGACGTTGCCTGAGAGGAGCTTTGTGTGTGGTATGAGAGCTTTGTGTGTGGTATTGTATTTGGTATGAAAGTCTTGGACAAAGGACTTGTTGGTTGCATTGCCCTCATTATATAAAAGCCATTATGGCATCAAAACTGTTATGACTTGTCACCATGAGCTCTATCTTCTCTGTGGCAACTCAGAATCACCAGCTATTCCAATGGACAGAATATCACCTATCAAAGAATAGGGTCAAATGAGGCAGGAGAGATAAGCAATGCATACTCACTGAAAAATAAAAGGGAAGGGCAGAAAATAAAAAGGAGAAGTGTCCATTCTTAAAAACTAAATAATCTTCATTTCCTCTAAGAAACCACAGTTAGCTACTTGACATGTAGCTTTCCAAACATTTGCCGTCATAAATACGTATGTATGTATTACTTAAAAATTTTTTAATGTTTATTATTTTTGAGAGAGAGAGAGAGAGAGAGAGAGAGAGAGAGAGAGAGAGACAGCACAAGCAGGGGAAGGACAGAGAGAGAGGGAAAGACAGAATTCGAAGCAGGTTCCAGGCTCTGAGCTGTCAGCACAGAGCCCGATGCAGGGCTTGGACTCACGAGCCGTGAGATCATGACCTGAGCTGAAGTTGGCCACTTAACGGATTGAGCCACCCAAGCACCCCTATATGGCTTTTAAAAATAAAACAAAAATAGGGTGTCTAAGTGACTCAGTTGAGCATCCAACTCTTGATCTTCGCTCAGGTTATGATCCCAGGGTTGTGGGATTGAGCCCTGCATTGGACTCTGGGCTGCATGTGGAACATGCTTAAGATTCTCCCTCTCTCTCTCCCTCTGCCCCTCTCCCCAGATCCCACTCTCACTCTCTCTCAAAATAAAAAATAAAATAAAAATAAAACAAAAGTAATATTATTCTATACATACAGTTCTAAATCATGCATATAGAGTATATATACATATATTAGATGTAAACACACTTTTTGCACATAGAATTATGCATATTTTCCAGAGATGTGAATGTGTATTATTCTTTTTACTGACTGAAGAATTTTCCCTTGATGGGCATCTCAATTGTCTACTGATTTACTCCTTAGCTCATGATTGTTTCCATTAGTTTGCTGTTTACAAACCATGCTGAAAAGAATATCCTTGTGCCTGCATATTCCTGTCCTTTAGTAGTGCTGCTACAAAACACATTCCTAGAAATAGAATTAGGGCAAATGGTATCTAGGTCAAATAGTATGTGCATTTTAATGTTTGCTTAATAGGATCATTTAATTGTACTCTAAAGAGTCTGATCACTATAATTCTAAACCAATTTTGGAAACAAAAATTAGATTATTTTAAACACAATGAAATCATCATGGCTCATAAAAATTAATACGTTTGGTTTTCATACAAGCCTTTTGAATTTCTCTTCTGCAGAAAGGGCTCTAGCTCAGTGTGCATTTGTTATAGTTATAACTATAAATGGGGCAACCCATCTATTAAGTACCTCAGCTTTCATGTTAAACCTATAAGCAGGTTTGTAGTATAAGCCTACATGCTCCACATGTAGGCTGGTTGTCTTTTCCTTCTCTAACATTAGCCATTTACTTTGTGGAGCATGGATTTTACAGAAATAGTGTACAATATCCCTGTTACTCTCTGCATATAATACACTGCATTTGGAAAAGCGTAGTGAGAACCACTGAAAGGGTCAGTAGGATGATGAGGTTGGTAGAAATATAAATTCCCAGGTCCATATCTGATATGGATTCTGATATGAGTGTCTTTTAAAAGAATTTTTTTCATGTTTATTTATTTATTATTATTATTTTAACTTTATTTTTTATTTTTTAAAATTTACATCCAAATTAGCATATAGTGAAGCAATGATTTCAGGAGTAGATTCCTTAATGCTCCTTGCCCATTTAGTTCATCCCCCCCCCCCACAACTCCTCCAGCAATCCTCAGTTTGTTCTCCATATTTATGAGTCTCTTCTGTTTTGTCCCCCTCCCTGTTTTTATATTATTTTTGTTTCCCTCCCTTATGTTCATCTGTTTGGTCTCTTAAAGTCTTCATATGAGTGAAGTCATATAATTTTTTCTTTCTCTGACTAATTTCACTTGGCATAATACCCTCCAGTTCCATCCACGTAGTTGCAAATGGCAAGATTTCATTCTTTTTGATTGCCGAGTGGTACTCCATTGTGTGTGTGTGTGTGTGTGTGTGTGTGTGTGTGTATATATATAATATACATCTTTATCCATTCATCCATCGATGGACATTTGGGCTCTTTCCATACTTTGGCTATTGTTGATAGTGCTGCTATAAACATGGGGGTGCATGTGTCCCTTCGAAACAGCACACCTGTATCCCTTGGATAAATGCCTAGTAGTGCAATTGCTGGCTGGTAGGATAGTTCTATTTTTAGTTTTTTGAGGAACCTCATACTGTTTTCCAGAGTGGCTGCACCAGCTTGCATTCTCACCAGTAGTACAAAAGAGATCCTCTTTCTCCACATCCTTGCCAACATCTGTTGTTGCCTGGGTTGTTAATGTGAGCCATTCTGACAGGTGTCAGGTGTCAGGAGAATTTCATTGTGGTTTTGATTTGGATTTCCCTGATGATGAGTGATGTTGAGCATTTTTTCATGTGTCGATTGGCCACCTGGATGTCTTCTTCAGAGAAGTGTCTATTGATGTCTTTTGCCCATTTCTTCCCTGGATTATTTGTTTTTTGGGTGTTGAGTTTGCTAAGTTCTTTGTAGATTTTGGATACTAACCCTTTATCTGATATGTCATTTGCAAATATCTTCTCCCATTCTGTCAATTGCTTTTTAGTTTTGCTGATTATTTCCTTTGCTGTGCAGAAGCTTTTTATTTTGATGAGGTCCCAGTAGTTTATTTTTGTTTTGTTTCCCTTGCCTCCAGAGACATGTTTAGTAAGAAGTTGTTGCGGGCAAGATCAAAGAGGTTTTTTGAGAGAGAGAGAGAGACAGAGTGTGAGTGGGGTATGGGCAGAGAGGGAGAGAGACACAGAATCTGACACAGACTCCAGGCTCTGAGCTGTCAGCACAGAGCCCAATGTGGGGCTCAAACACATGAACGACAAGATCATGACCTAAGCCAAAGTCGGACACTTAACTGACTGAGCCACCCAGGTGCCCCATGATATGAGTATGTTAAACAATCATTGCTTGTGATTTAAATACAGATGGATGGTGTTTTGGGACATAACTTTGCTAGTGTTTAAGAGTGAGTCTATAGTTATATCAAGGTCTAGTTTTGGAACTCAGTTGTTCCATTTACTTTGCTGTGTGATTTTGGCCAAACTGCTTAACCTTTCTGAGCCCAGCTGGAGTTTACTCTTGTATCAAACGAGGATATTAACAGTACTTAAACCGTAGTGTCATTGTGGGGATCAAATGGACACTGCATAAAAGCATTCAACCTAGAATAGTCTCAAATATGTTAGTAATTGTTATTAAGAAACCTTGATTTAGGGGCACTTGGGTGGCTCAGTTGGTTAAGCACCCAACTCTTGATTTTGGCTCATGTCATGATCTCACGGTGACATTGAGCTCTGCACCGGGCTCTGTGCTAATAGCACAGAACCTGCTTGGGATTCACTCTCTCCATCTCTCTCTCTCTCTCTGTCTCTCTGTCTCTCAAAAATAAATAAATAAATTCTAAAAAACTTTTTAAAAACCTTGATTTCTATGCATTATGCACTATGAATACTTTTGCCATAATATCTATTGCCATAATGAATTTTTCTGTAGTATGTATATTATGATTTGATTTAGGAAACATTCTTAATTCTAACAATCTGGAGATGTGGCTCCAGTGTAAAGCAGAGTATCTCTGTGCTCACTCCCCTTCCATCTTTTCCAATTTCCCTTCGTTTCACATCTGCCTAGTTTTTGTCTTTTGACCAGTGATTCCAACTTCCCAGATAAACCAAACCAAATTCAATGTCAGTTTTCTTTCCAAAGACCATCTTTATTATTTCTCCAAGCTAAACACATCCCTGAACAATACACATATGTCAGTCTGGTGGCTTTGGTGCCACTTCTGCCTAGAATAAACTATGACAGTCACCGAAGGGGGGATGCTGAAGATATCTTGGGATCTCTCAGAGCAAACAGTCCCAAACAGAGTATGACATTGAAAATAAATAACAAAAATTAAATAATATAAATAAGTTGAAATTTAAGTTAAAAGAGTTCCAGAGTGTGGCTGTTTGGCAACAACCAGCCCACATGAGAGTTAGATGTGGAGGTTACAGCAGTGTTTCCAAGGCTTGGACCTCTGCTCCCTGGTCAGCCAACTGAGTTTCACTGGGTTCTCAAAGCTTCCAGGCCATTCAGGCACTCAGCTCCAAGTCAGTCACATATTCCTGGACCCAGGCTTCACTGGGGTCAGCACAGACCTGCCGGCCTCTTCTGGTTTGAAAGCTGTGGAGGGGGATAGAAGGATTATATACTGAGGGATCCAGCAGGAGAATCTTGGGCCCAGTGTGGTCCCTCATCCCACTCTCTGTCCTGGGCAGCTCAGGGCATGACCACTTTCTCAGGAACCCTCTGCCTATCTTAGTCCAGAGATCTGCTCTCACTGACTCAGCACCCCCACCCCCAGGGGATTCCAATGACCACCTCCTTTTTCCCTCCCTTCCTTCTGGGCTGGGTCAACCCTCCCTGACTTTGCAAGCCCCTGGCTGGGTCAAGTCACACTCCTGAGACCTGGGTCCTACATACTTATTGGCTGCAGAGGGCTGAGCCATTCCAGGATGGCACCTCTGGCCAGTCTATGCCCTTGGGTGCTGCCCCTACTCCAGACCCTCCCTGTCCCTCCAGAGGTGGGCAGAAGGACTGGCACTTACATAACCCCTGGCTTGGAGCATTGGCTGCTGGTCTCAAAATAGTCGGCTATGAACTTGCGTGGAATCTGCTTGGAGACATAGGAGAAGCAGCAGGCAGTTGGGGTGTCAGCACCAACTGTGGGGGAAGAGAGAGAACAAGCCTGGATCACGGTTCCGAAGGGAAAGTGAGATCTGAGATTGGATCCCTTGAGATCGGAGGAAAACAGCTTTGCTCAGGGTGTGGGCTGGGGGACAGGGTCACTGGAAGGCACTGGGCATCTTTGCCTAGAAATACTCCTGCCTCTGTCCTGGTTTCTGTCTGTATCCTTCTTTCTCCTTGACTCTTTGTTGTGGGCTCTGTTTCTCGATGTGATCCAGACATCCAAACAGACTGCCCTCTTATCTCATCTCCCTCCAGAAATTTTGCCTGGTTCAAGAAGTTATCCCCCAGCTAAAGAGAAACTTTGGACATCTCTCATATGACGTCCAGGGGACAGAACTCCGGGGGGACCTAGGGTGAATGAAGGGAAGAATGACCCCCACCCTGGGAGGTCACCAGATTGGATCTCGCCTCTTGCAAACTTATTTGTCTAGGTCCCTATTTTGCCATCTGTAAAATGGAACTGGAACTCCCCTACCCCACAGCTAAGACCCCTTTAATAAAGATGAAAATAAAAGTCTTGAAGAGAAAGGCATGATGTTTGGTAGCCCTTTGAGAAGTTCTCTATTTTCTCTTGGGGGCTTTTAAGGTCACAAGACAGAAATAGATGTGGTCCCACTGTGAGGACCGAGAATGGGGACAGCTGCAGCAGCAACACAGACTTACATGGTGCAGAGAAGACCTGACTGCAGAGGGCCATGGTGCAGAGGAGGATGGCGAGGGCAGCCCCGGGGACCTTCATGATGCTTAGTAGAGGATGGGGTGTGGCTTGTTTGTCTGCAGAGATGGACCTGGGTGCTCACTGCTGCCTGCGTCCTTCTGGAGGGTGAAGCCATCTCCCCCGTTCTTTATAGGCAGCCCTGTTGAAAGGGGAAATGGAATCCGGGGGTGGAGAGGGAAATTTTTAAGCACAGTGGTGTTGTCACGCTGAGTGTTGCACAAGTCAGGGTCCCGGGAGACCACAGGGGTTCAGGATATCCAAGAATAGCTTCTCTGAGCTATAAGTTTCAGCCTGCAACTCATGACCTGTTCTGGTTTCTTGTGAGGAAATGGTTCCTCTCACCCCCCAACAACCATGAGCAGGAGGACAAGGCTGTGTGTTGACCCAAGGCTATTCTTAGCAGGTCCCTTCCCATAAGAACTGATCTATATGTGAACTCTCCAACCCTATCTTTCCCACACAGTTGAAACTTCTGTGCTTCCTCAGCTGCTCTAACTGCACGGTGCGGCAGAGGGCGGCACCTGCCTCTCTTGGATGCAGGGAACTGAATTGAGGAATTCTCGCTAGGGAACTAGGAAGCATGAGGTCTTTCTCCAACGCCTGCAAAGTCATCAGTCACTGAGTGACTAGAGGCACTGGGTTAACACTAGAAGAGGATCAGAAAGCTGTATTAGATGTGGGTGTTAATATGTCAGGAGCCTAAAAAAATTTAGACCCCGTAACCTAGAAAATGTATTTCTAGAAAGAGTTCTAAAAAAAAACAAACCCAAACACGGAGGCATTTTGAAACATAAAGATATCTGGCTAAGCATCATTTATGATTCTAAAAGAAGAAAACCTAAATTTTCCTCTATTAGGGAATGATAAAGTAAACGCTAGATTGTTTTCTTATTAAGTCCTTAAGCTGAATGAAGTGAAATAACGTAAATATAACATCAGAAAAATTGTACAAGATGAAGAGTTATGCAAATATATGTATATATGTATATCCACACATATATGACAAATATTTTAACTATATATATATATATATATGTTATATATGTAAACAGTAGGCATGGAAAAAATAAAAAGATGGAGAATAAATGCCCCAAAGTATCAATAGTAGTTATATTTGTGTCTATGGTCCATAGGTGATTAATTTTTTTTTGTTTTCCCCTTTTTCTGGAATTTTTTTCATTTCTTTTAAAAAGAAAGAGTGTATTACCTTCCTGGTTAGCCTACCAATTTATGAACACATTTTGTTTTAAAACATTTACCACATCACCATTTGGAAAGTAAGTTGTTATCGATCGTCTAATTTGAAAGAAAATTTTGATATACTAAAGTTTCTGTCCAATGGCCTTTGTTAAAGTGAAGTCTTGATTTCCATATCTCTGAACTATTTTAAGGAATCTGTGTGATATTTACATAAATAATGTCAAATTCAAACAGCTTTCTTATTCTTTCCAATTCATAATGTTAGTCATGTGAAAGGGTCGACTTTCTCAACCAGATCTCTATATTTTTTCTATCTTTTATTATTTTATTATTATATAATTAATAAACGTAATTCAAATTTTATAATGAGAAATATTGTTATTTTTTTAATTAAAATAATTTTTTTTTAGAGAGAGAGAGAGCACGCCAGGAGGAGGGAGTTATGAAGGCTTCACAGAAGAGATGGAACTTTGCTTGGGTCTTTAAAGGTGCACAGGATTTAAACATATGAATGAGGTGGCAATAGAAGCCAGCTGGTGCAGTCACAGGTGTGGGCTTGCTGGTTCAGAGGGAAGAGTGAGTGGTTCAGTGTAGCTGCTGTGTGGTGGAGCAAATATGGACAATGAAGCTAAACTGGGGTCAAACCAGGGGGGCTTTGAAATCCCCCAAAAGGGACTAGAACAGGGGGGAAAGAGGATATAAGCAAAGCAAGATCACACCATAGGAATTCTGTCCTTCCTGTGTCTGTAAAGTTCCTGTTCTTAAAACACATGGTCTCTCTTTTTATCCTATCGCTACTATTGCTAATGCTCGTCCTGAGAAAGGCAAAGGCAAGATCAAGGACAATGGCAGGTTTCCCCGGGGCTTCAGCTTCTAAGTGCCATCACTTGTTACTGTCAATTCCAAAAAAGGAGTCTATCACTTGTCTCATTGGAAACTCTAGACCACAGACAGTGCCTCTGCCTCACCCCACCCCATCTACCCCAGTCCTCAGTCGAAACCCTGAATTGCACTCCTTCATTCACTTCTTGGGGAACCCCCTTCAAACTTGTGATTCAGTTTCTGAGCATTGGATTCTATGAGTTGGGAGGGCCAGAAAAAGGAAATGGAAACTGCTGAATCAACCACTTTCCTGATAACGGGCCTTACTATCCACCTCTATAATTATAGCACTCACCCCATTGCATTATACTTATTTATGTAATTTTCTCTCCAAACATTTAGACCATGTCCTGCTAATTTTAAACCGAATTCATGTCACATCTTGTTGGTTAATTTAAACCAAATGTTAGCCCATGATAATTATAACATGATGAATTATCTGTCTATTCCTTATATTTTTGTTCTTTTTAATAAAGGTACTTTACTGAATACAAAATTTTCTCTTAGTGTTGATATATTTGTAAGATTTTCCATATCAACCCCCAAATCAGAAAATAACCATTCGTCATATGTGCCTTTACTGGATTGGAAAATAATATACTTGTATACAAAGTATGTGCTTAATACGCATATGTTGAACAAATAATATAAGGGGGCCTTTGGATGGTTGAATTTGTTGAAAGGGTCTTAGAAATTTCCTAGGGGGTAATTTGATGTCTCCAGGTGAAATGACTTTCCTGAGATCACACAGATGGAATTGGTCAGTTTTATATTTCACTGTTACTTAGCAAGGTATCTCCAACGATAACCACAATGCCTGACACATACTGGAGCTTAATAAATATTTGGTGAATAAATGAATAATTTGGTGAATGAATGATTTGACTGACAGTGTGTGCTATGTCCAAAGTCCCACTATGGGGTTGAAATACTAAAGGAAGGAAATAATCGGAAAGGTCATGGTGTGGAGGTATTGATCGTTGGTGGAACACCCAAAATTTCTGAGATGGTGGGGACAGAAAGTAGCTAGCAGTCAGCATGGTGGATCCTTTAATCTGGAGGGGCTTACCTTGTGTCCTAGATTTCTGGCTCATTCTAGTCTCTTGGAGGCCCTACCCCAGTTCAGCAGAGCTTCCCAGCCACAGGTACAGGGAATCCTGGCTGAACAATTCATGTTCTGTAACATCACTGCCATGTCCTGTTCTGCTTACCTCCTCACTGCTTCCCATGCCCTGGCCCTGCTGCATTGGTTTCCTTCCAGTTTCTGGCTCTGTGGCTCTGCTTCCCTGGGCATCAGTCTCAGCTTGCTCTCTTCGGCAGAAGGGGCTCCATGGGTGGGTTCACTGGTAAGGATGAATTGTTTGACCCAGTCTTGGCTCCCTTTTTTCAGGTGTAGCCCCACCTTTCATGTAGGCAGAAGCTATATCCCCGGGGACCCCTTCTAGCATCCTAGAGAGACAACATCTCATTGATGTAGCCCCTTGTTTCTGCAGCCAGACCCTTTGCGGTCTTGAGATCTTCTTGTCATTTTTTTCTGGCCATTTTGTGTGTACAGTAGATCAAGGCATACCTCTTGGTATTGGACTCGATCCATCCCCATCCCTCTACTCCCCCTTCTATATTGTCCACTCAGTAAAAAGTATCCTCACCTCCTGAACTTCCAAGCCAGAAACCTGGGAATCACCTTTGCCTCCTCCCTCCTCCTCATTTGCATCTGTTCAATCACTGACTCTTATATTGGAAATGAAGTATATCTGCTTCTCACTGTTCCTACTGACACTGTCTTAGGTCAGGCCCTCATCATTTCTTGCCATGACAGCTGCAAGAGTGTCCTGTCAACTGTTTTTTCTTCCAGTTTTAATCTGTCCCATCATGTGGCATCCGAAGTGATTTTCCTAAAGCTCAAATCATCTCTATCTATCTCTGTTGAAAGTACTTCAAATACACTGCATTATTTCCAGCATGAAACAGAAGCTTCTCCTCTGTGACCTGACCCCTGCCTCCCTCTTTGGTCTGTCTCTTGCCACCTTCAGATTTCCTGAAAACTTAGGCTCCACCCTCTGAACTGCATGCAATTCCTTAAAAGTGCAGGCCTCTCCTCTGCTTTCTATGAATGAGGTGTCACCTTGTCCTGGGAAGTCACAGGACAGAGTGAAATCCTGTAAGTATGGGTACATCCCATCACAGCTGTGGAGATTAACAGTTACAGCAAATAAGGAAAGCCACTATTTAATTAATTCCCTTGATTTGATAAGGAAAAGAGGAACCCATGGATTCCACTGTTCATAGACATGCAGAATGTAAAACTGAAAGACATTTTACATCATAATAACAGAACTTTGGTTTTTAAGCTTTTAAGGTAAATTTATAATAAGCACATTTCCCTTATGCTCTGGAGGCAGACCTCCTTGGTATCATTTCTAAATCTGACATGTATTATCTGTGTGTTCTTCTGTAGGTTACTTACCTCTCTGTGCTTCATGTATGAAAGGGGATAATAATAGTATCTATTTCAGAGGACCCCTGAAAGACTTAGAATATGACTGACTCATGTAAGTGTTATGTAAGTGTTAGTTACTATTATCATTCTCTGAAATATTTTAGTTAATCTATTTCATATAATAAAAAAAAAAGCACAGGTCTCTTGTTCTTTGCCTGATGAACCCCCCCCTACACTCTTTGCCTGGGTAATCATCCTTCAGATCTCAGCTAGATTTATAATAGAGAAAAGTTAGAACCACCTGAATGGGCTGACCTAAGTAACAGAATGGTCAATTATAAAAATGTTAATAAAATTTTGGTGTATACATGCAATGAAATATCATGCATGCTAATTTTGAATAACTTTTGTGTTTTTAATAACATGGAAGAATAAAAGTGGGGTGCCTGGGTGGCCTTGGTTGACCATCTGACTCCTAATTTCAGCTCAGGTCATGATCACAGGGTTATGGGATCAAGCCCCACATTGGGCTCTACTCTGGGCATGAGGCCTTCTTAAGATTCTCTCTCTCTCTCTCTCTCTCTCTCTCTCTCTCTCTCTCCCCCCCTCTCCTGCTGCAGCTCTCTTTCTAAAAAAAAAAAGAATATAGAGTAACAAAAATCAGATATATTAGTTCAAGAAAGAATATTAAGTAATAATAGTAAAATACAAAATCATGTTCAGAATGCTGGGTACTTTTAATTTTCTTATTTATGCCTTCTTATATTCTTAGTGACTATGTATATTTCCTATTAAAAAAAGAGCAAACCAATTTAAATTAAAAACAAAACAAAACTCAGGCATTGCTTTTTTTGACATTTTACCACCACTGTCCAAAGCATGTATTCCCAATGCCTGAAACAGTGTCCATAATATAGTTGGTATTCAATACAGTTTTACTGAATTATTTTCTTCTCTTGTTGGATATTCTTTGTGACCAAACTAGAAAGAGCTTGAAACAGGTATATAAGCACTATTTGAAGGAAGAAAGATGCTTTCTAAGGAATACTAAAAGTTTTCCAGACACTGGTGAGGTTTTAACTTTTTCTCAGGAATTTAACATCCCCTAAAGTCACTGACCTTCACCCTTGACAGCAAAGAGCAGGCTATGGTGGGTGATGAAGGCCCATTTCCTCTTTAAGAGGAGTGAGGCTGCTGGGTTATAGTGTGGAGTGTGACTGTCCTTGATGAACTGCTTCAACCAGCTTCCTGTCCTACAGATTCCATACTGAACCCTGCACCCTGGATAACTTTGTACTTGTTTCTTCAATCTACAATACAGTTTCTGCTCCATTTCCCCCAAGTGACTTGGCTACCATATTGGCAATACTGAAGGATTTACCCGTATTGGGTTATTATTATCTTGGCAAAGTGACCATCCAGCTCACCTTGGCTTTCCAGTCTCAATATTCACTCACAAGAACTTCTCGAGTTTCAGACATTCCACATCCTCGTGGCTTGTGCTCTTGGCCCTGACACCCAATGGTATCTCCAGTGCTCATGCATCTCAGTACTTTCCTTCTAGAGGGGCACAGAATGTTGGGATTGCTTCTTCTGTTTCCTGCTCATCAGCAGCTTTGTAATCTCTTCTGAGAGTCTGGTACCTTCTGAGACTTCCTACAAGTGTGATCTCAGAGGGTCACACCTGCAAAGGAAGTTTGGTTATCTCTGGATCAAGAATTGGAAAACTTTGGATCTTGACACACATCGTGTATGACCTTGATTAAATCTTTTAATTTTTCTGGGTTTGTATTCCTAATCTGTACAATGACAAAACAGACTGGGATCAAATAAAACCATGGATGTGGATATGCTGGGGAAAATCAAAAGCATCAAGACCTTTGCAAAGTCATATTACTGCTGTGGCTAGTGGTCTTGCTTGTGGCCTGCGGAGGCTGGGAGGACAAAATGACAAAACAGATGTGAAAGTGCCCCAAATGGAATTATTAGCACAGTGCCATTCAAGGGTATAGAAGGAGAAACCACTAGGTTACCATGAGTGAGAGGAAGTGTAGGGCTTCCCCATTTAGGAGCAAGGGGGTAGCCCACAGAATGTATATGGAGCTCCTGGAACCATGGTTAACTCCTGCTGCCCCTTCTCACAACCCTGAGTTGGAAAGAGTTGAGTCCTAGAGTAGTATCCTTTATGGTAAAACTACTGCGTATGTGGGTTGAGCACAGAAGAAAGAAGAGAATTACACCCCATCAAGAATGGGGAATCACATTTTGGATACAGTTTTTCAGAATTCCCAGTTCCTTCTTACTTCATTTAGCTAAATGCAGTTCACATGCTGAGTCCATGTTACTTGTCACATCCCCTCGCACTAAAACTGGTAGTTTGGGCTGCCTCTGAACATTTATTAAGCAAGTGTTTATTGAACACCTACTGTGTACACAGAGATAAGCATAACATGGTTTCTGCATCAAGGAGCTCCCTTTTTAGTGAGGGAGACAACCAAATTAGACATGTTATAGGTGACATGATGGAGATAGTTCTGAAGGAACACTGAAGGAAATACGGGATTCAGTTGTAAGAGAGGTCAGGAAAGGTTATCGAAAGAAGATGAGCACTTTTCTTTGTTGTGTATTCAAGAGGGATTTGTTCTCATTCCCTATTGACTATTACTTAGAAATAGCCTCAATGTATAAGCCCCAGAGGCCATTGATTCAGCTAAACATATTGACACAAGCCTTTGCACTTTTGGTGTGGAATTTTGCTGGGTATGAACACAGCATTATTGTTGAGACCTTCATGAACAAAACATTTTACTTTCAGGAGCCAAATATCAAACCAAGGCTAAGAAGCAAAAGTCAACAGTCAAATTCATTGTGTGGCTCAATGCAGACTAATTACCCCTCCTTATCTATTACCATTCTCCTGCTGTTCCAGAGAAGACACCTTCATAATCCTTCCACAGCTTGAAGATCAGCACGCCCCACTCATTTAGACAGAGGACTCCATGTCAGGTGCTCCTTCTTAGTGCACAGTGGGGTTTAAAATTTTTCTGGTGTTTATTTAATTCTGAGAGACAGAGAGAGACAGAGCATGAGTAGTGGAGGGCAGAGCCAGAGGGAGACACAGAATCTGAAGCAGGTTCCGGCTCTGCACTGACAGGCTGACAGCAGTGAGCCTGATGTGGGCTCAAACCCACAAACCTTGAGATTGTGACCTGAGCCAAAGTTGGACTCTTAACAACTGAGTCACCCGGGTGCCCCAGTGCACAGTGGGGTTTAGACTTGATTGGAAACCATTCATTTACAGCCAAGGGATGGCCTTATCCATCCTTTGGACTCTCTGACATTTTGTTTCTACCTCTGATGTGACACTTAGCTTATTTCATCTCATGGCATAGTCATTTCTGTCACTGTCAACATCATCACTAGACTAAGAACTCTTTGAGGGAAGATCTAGGGATTCATTCAGCTCTGTCTGCCCTGACACATAGCAGATGACTAGTCAATTTAGTTGAATGGAAATTCCATGAGTAACAAAATCTTTAGTTTCTGGGGAACATAAGGCACATCCTCCTTCCCTTAAAGAAAGGTGCTTGATGCATGGACATAAAACTCCATCAACAAGGAGAGATCGCGAGAGATACTAGCATATGTGGGGATCACAGAACCTTAGAGTTGGGGATGGAGGTCTTGATGGAGATCAGAACATTTGAAGAAAGATTTGCACTAGGAAGAGGACAGAAGGGATGGAAGAGAGAAGTACAGTTTGTGTGTGTGTAGGTGGTGGTGGTGGTGGGGTGATGAGGCAGGATGACATTGTACTTTATTTAGTGACTCTGAAGTACTCCAAGATGTTGCTCTGACCCCTCCTATCCAACACTTCTACAACATGCAGGAGACCTGGCTCTCTCCTTTTACTCTTCATTCTTCTTTCTCAGGGCAGAGGCAGGTAGCCAGGTGGGGCTGGGGGTGAGCAGATGGGTCAGCATGGTTGAGCTGACCGTGGATAAAGATCTTGATTCAACCACCCTAATTGTCCCTACTTATCTCCCTCAATGCATTACTGTATTCCTGGTCTTTGTAAACTTCAGGTGGTCACCTGCAGGTCAACAGCAGCTTCCCAACAAGGCAAGGATTTACATGGATGCAAGAAATTCCCTATGGATGCTTGGGGAACACCCATGTGCTTACATTACACATTTTATCCTTAACATGGATAAGCTCATTGCTAGGTATATCCAATCTCATTTTTACACTAGAGGAACATTCTTTATCTGGGTCTTCCAAACTTGATTCTTCCTGAACTTTTTTCCTTTTCTATTGTCAGTCCAGGCAAACATACTGAAATATTTATTTCTTTTCTGTTTCCTTCTTGTTCTAGGACAGACTGACCCAAACCCCTTTTCTGATTTCAGCCTAATAAGATGGGTCTTTGTGTGCGGCATGGCCCCTAGTGGTCAACATTTTCTCTCATTGTGGTCACATTTTATATTTGTCCTGGAGGCAAAACAGTGGAAATAAAATGGATTTTAGAATCAGATGAATCACAGTTCACATCTTGGTACTGCCACTTAACAGCTATGAAGCCTGGAGATAGTGAATTCTGCTCTGTGATCCTCATTGCCCCAGGTGAATAATTACATTCCTGCTCAGGGTTATTGTAGGGTTAGTGTCATGTGTATGTGACAGCTTGGCCAGTGCCTGGCCCATAATAAATCTCCAAAAAGTAGAACCTATAAATGCTTCTGAGTTGCCCTGCTGGGTCTTTCTGCGCACCCAATGCTGGACTCTTTATTTATGCTCAGGGAAACATACAGGACACTAAAGTCACTCAGCTCAGCAGAAGGAGGCCCAGGAATAGTACATGGAGTCCTGGCTGCCCTTTCATTCTTAAGGCCAGGCTTGCAGAAGCCCTGGAAAGACTGCCATGAAGCCTCCAGTTTCTGAAGGTGCCAACCACCAAGAGCAGCATGGTTCTCATCTACAAGCCTCTTCTGGTAGGTGTGAATGTTTCATCCTTCCTCTTGGGTTTGCAATTCTCTCCACAGTCTTGATTGCTGTCTTTGGTGTACCACTTCCCTCTATGGTACAGCCCACTTCTTCTCCCTTCCTCCCCCTACTCCTCCGTGATAACATAACACTGGGGAAGAGAAGTTGTGAAGAGCTCCTCACTCTCAGCTAGCTTCAGTTTCCTTATTGGCACCATGACATCATCTCTACCCTGGAAATTCCATTGCCTGCCTGTGCCTACCACTCTGTCCCAGGCCTCAGAGTTCCTATAAAGAGGGGTTCCCAACTCAGTATCAGCACAGAGCGCAGTTGGGTTCTGAAGCTTCTGGGCTCTGCAGTCTCAGCTCCAGGAAAGCCTCTCCTCTGCCAAGACCATGAAACTCTGTGTGACTGTCCTTTCTCTCCTTGTGCTAGTGGCTGCCTTCTGCTCCCCGACGCTCTCAGCACCAAGTAAGTCTACTCTTCCAGCCATTACTTCTAGAGTCATGATGTAGGTAGTGCTGACTTTTCTAGTTAGGGCTGATCTAACAGTGGCATCTAGAGATTGGACAAAAGGGAGCTGGGAAGGTTTCCAAGTAGCCTGCTATTAAATGTAGAATCTAGTAAACAGTCAGTAATAGTCAATTTCCTGTTTTCTTAAGAAATAGTAACCAGTAGACTAATTTAAGTAAGTTCCTGTCTCTTTCTGTGCCTCGGTTTCCCCATCTGTAAAATGAAGGAAGTTATACACATGCCCCAAGACTCAATCCAGCTCCAATCTTCTAGAATTCTTTCATGACATTCTCTTACAATCTTCTATTTAGAATAAGACTCCTACTTACGGTGGGTGGGATTGGATACAAGGTACCATATTTTGGGATCTGGTAGCTCTACAGAGATGGCCACCGAATATCTATGATTAGAAGCCAAAATTAACAGGTCCTTGTAGAACTTCTATCTTACCCCTGCCTTTCTTTCTAGTGGGCTCAGACCCTCCCACCGCCTGCTGCTTCTCTTACGCCCTGCGGAAGCTCCCTCGAAACTTTGTAGTGGATTACTTTGAGACCAGCAGCCTCTGCTCCCAGCCAGCTGTGGTGTGAGTATCAACCCTGGGGCTGCTCTGAGAAGCAAGGGTGAAGGCAGGATTAGAAAGGGAGCTTGTTGGGGGAGGAGGCAGTTCTCAGGGCTGAATGAAGCTCTCCCAGAAGTCAGTGAGGATCCAGTCATGAAGTCACCTGTTGAGTTGTGGAGGGGGCTCGGTGGGAGCCAAGGGAGAGGAAGGGAGTTTCTGGAGGAGGAAGGCCAGGAAACTAGGAAAAGTAAAAAAGATGGCAGGAAATGTGGGCTGATTTTTTAAACCATGCTTAGAAAAACATGTGGAAAAGTCCCGTTAAGGGCAATAGAGAATGAATGGGGAGATGTATCCATATTAATTGCAAAACTCATTTGTTCCTAATCTGGGCAACCCAGAAAATGGAGCTAAATCCAGAGTAGAAGTAAAAGGAGTCTAGTTCTAGCACCACTCTAGGAAGGGTTTCCCATCTATTAGAGCTGTCCAACATGAACCATGGTCAAGCAAAGGAAGTTGTCTACTACAGGCAAGGTCCCATGGGATTCTAATCTGTCCATTCTTTGTTCCATAGATTCCAAACCAAAAGGGGCAGACAAGTCTGTGCTAACCCCAGTGACTCCTGGGTCCAGGAATACATGGATGACCTGGAACTGAACTGAGCGCTCCAGTCCAGGTGCAAGAGGTATCCAGGGAAGGTCACCTGAGTCGGACGTTTCTCAGTGAGACACATCTTCTCCACGCTCATGCTCTTCTCAGTAGTCCGTTCCTTCTCTTAATTTAATCTTATCACGTGCTGTATTATTGTATTTGGAGTCGTTTCTATTATTTGTTTTGCCAAAGGATACTTGTCCCCTATGGGGATGGTCCACCATCACTCTTTCTCTGGTATTGTAGACATATGGATAATGCAGCTGATTCCATGTGTTTTCAAAATAAAATTTCTTTAAAAATGTAGACAATTTCTTTGCATTTTACTTTGATTTGGGGTGAAGGATATTGCTGGTATTATGAATAGGGACAAACTAGTTTCCAAACACAGTAAGAATGAGCAAGTACTGAATGCTTAATTGGGCTAAAATGTCTAAAGACATGACCTCATTCAACACTCTCTTTTATTTATTTATTTATTTATTTATTTATTTAAATGTTCATTTTTGAGAGAGAGAGAGAGAGAGAGAGAGAAAGAGAGCGCGCGCAAGTGGGGGAGGGGCAGACAAAGAAGGAGACAAAGAATCTGAAGCAGGCTCCAGGCTCTGAGGTGTCAGCACAGAGCCTGACAGGGGACTCAAACTCATGAACAGTGAGATCATGGCCTGGCTGAAGTCATATGCTTAACCGACTGAGCCACCCAGGCGCCCCTATTTATTTATTTATTTATTTACTTATTTACTTTTTAATTTACATCCAAGTTAGTTGGCATACAGTGCAATAATGATTCCAGTAATTCATCCCCTATGTATAACAACACCCAGTGTTCATCCCAATAAGTGTCCTCTTTAGTGCCCCTTACCCATTTAGCCCATCCCCCCACCCACAACCCCTCCATCAACCCTGAGTTTGTTCTTTGTATTTAAGAGTCTCTTATGCTATGTTTGTCCCTCTCCCTGTTTTTATATTATTTTTGCTTCTCTTCCCTTATGTTCATCTGTTTTGTATCTTAAATTCCACATATGGTAAAGTCATATGATATCTGTCTTTCTCTTACTGACTAATTTCGCTTAGCATAATACCCTCTAGTTTCATCCACGGAGTTGCAAATGGCAAGATTTCATTCTTTTTGATTGCCGAGTAATACTCCATTGTGTGTGTGTGTGTGTGTGTGTGTGTACCACATCTTCTTTATCCATTCATCCATTGATGGTCATTTGGGCTCTTTCTGTACTTTGGCTATTGTTGGTAGTGCTATAAACATTGGGGTGCATGTGCCCCTTCGAAACAGCATACCTGTATCCCTTGGATAAATACCTAGTAGTGCAATTGCTGGGTCATAGGGTAGTTCTATTTTTAATTTTTTGAGGAACCTCCATACTGTTTTCCAGAGTGGCTGCACCAGCTTGCATTCTCACCAGTAGTGCAAAAGAGATCCTCTTTCTCCACATCCTTGCCAACATCTGTTGCTGCCTGAGTTGTTAATGTTAGCCATTCTGACAGGTGTCAGGTGGTATCTCATTATGGTTTTGATTTGTATTTCCTTGATGATGAGTGATGTTGAGCATTTGTTCATGTGTTGGTTGGCATCTGGATGTCTTCTTCGGAGAAGTGTCTATTGATGTCTTTTGCCCATTTCTTCACTGGATTATTTATTTTTTGGGTGTTGAATTTGATCAGTTCTTTATAGATTTTGGATACTAACCCTTTATCTGATATGTCATTTGCAAATATCTTCTCCCCTTCCATTGGTTGCATTTTAGTTTTGCTGATTGTTTCCTTCACTGTGCAGAAGGTTCTTATTTTGATGAGGTCCCAGTAGTTCATTTTTGCTTTTGTTTCCCTTGCCTCTGGAGATGTGTTGAGTAAGAAGTTGCTGTGGCTGAGCTCTAAGAGGTTTTTGCCGGCTTTCTCCTTGAGGATTTTGATGGCTTCCTGTCTTACATTCAGGTCTTTCATCAATTTTTATTTTATTTTTGTGTATGGTGTAAGAAAGTGGTCCAGGTTCATTTTTCTGCATGTTGGTGTCCAGTTTTCCCAACACCAGTTGCTGAAAAGACTGTCTTTATTCCATTGGATATTCTTCCCTGCTTTGTCAAAGATTAGTTGGCCATACATTTGTGGGTCCATTTCTGGGTTCTCTATTCTGTTTCATAGATCTGTGTGTCTGTTTTTGTGCCAGTACCATACTGTCTTGATGATTACAGCTTTGTAATACATTTTGAAGTCTGGAATTGTGATGCCTCCAGCTTTGGTTTTCTTTTTCAGGATTGCTTTGGCTTGTCTTTTCTGGTTCCATACAAATTTTAGGATTGTGTGTTCTAGCTCTGTGAAGAATTCTGGTGTTATTTGCATAGGGATTACATTGAATATGTAGATTTCTTTGGGTAGTATTGACAATTTAACAATAATCATTCTTCCAATCCATGAGCATGGAATATTTTTCCTTATTGTGTGTGTGTCTTCTTTAATTTCTTTCATAAGCTTTCTACAGTTTTCAGTGTATAGATTTTTCACCTCTTTGGTTAGGTTTATTCCTAGCTATTTTATGGGTTTTGTTGCAACTGTAAATGGGATCAATTCTTTGATTTCTCTTTCTGTTGCTTCATTATTGGTGTACAGAAATGCAACCGATTTCTGTGCATTGATTTTATATCCCGTGACTTTGCTGAATTCATGGATCACTTCTAGCAGTTTTTTGGTGGAATCTTTTGGGTATTCCATACAGAGTATCATGTCATCTGCAAAGAGTGAAAGTTTGACTTCCTCCTTGCTGATTTGGATGCCTTTTATTCCTTTGTGTTGTCTGATTGCTGAGGCTAGGACTTCCAATACTATGTTGAATAACAGCGGTGAGAGTAAACATACCTGTTGTGTTCCTGACCTTAAGGGGATAGCTCTCAGTTTTTCCCCTTTGAGGGTGATATTAGTGGTGGGTGTTTCATATACAACTTTTATGATCTTGAGGTATGACCCTTCTATCCCTACTTTCTTAAGGATTGTTATCAAGAAACGATTTGTATTTTGTCAAATGTTTTCTCTGAATCTGTTGAGAAGATCATGTGTTTCTTGTCCTTTCTTTTATTGATGTGATGTATCGCATTGATTGTTTTGTGGATATCGAACCAGTTCTGCATCCCAGGAATAAATCCCACTTGGTCATAGTTAAAAGAATAATCCTCTTAATGTATTGTTGGATTTGGTTGGCTAGTATCTTGCTGAGGATTTTTGCATCCATGTTCATCAGGGAAATTGGTCTATAGACTTTTTTAGTGGGGTCTTTGTCTGGTTTTGGAATCAAGGTAATGCTGGCTTCATAGAATGAGTTTGGAAGCTTTCCTTCCATTTCTATTGTTTGAACACCTTCAAAAGAATAGGTGTTAACTCTTCTTTAAGTGTTTGGTGGAATTCCCCTATGCAGCCATCTGGTCCTGGACTCTTGTTTTTTGAGAGAATTTTATTACTAATTCGATTCCTTTACTGGTTATGGGTCTGTTCAAATTTTTTATTTCTTCTTATTTCAGTTTTGGTAGTTTATACGTTTCTAGGAATTTGTCCATTTCTTTCAGATTGCCCAGTTTATTGGCATATAATTGCTCATAATTGTCTCTTATTATTGTTTGTATTTCTGCAGTGTTGGTTGTGATCTCTCCTCTTTAATTCTTGATTTTATTTATTTGGGTCCTTTTTCTTTTCGAGCAAGCTGGCTAGGGGTTTATCAATTTTGTTAGTTCTTTCAAGGAACCAGCTCCTGGTTTCATTGATCTGTTCTAGTGTGTGTGTGTGTGTGTGTGTGTGTGTGTGTGTGTGGTTTTTTCTCTTTTTGTTTTTGTTTTTGTTTTGTTTTGGTATTGATAGCATTGATTTCTGCTCTAATCTTTATTATTTCCCATCTTCTGCTGGTTTGGGGTTTTACTTGCTGTTCTTTTTCCAGCTCTTTAAGGTATAAGGTTAGGTTGTGTATTTGAGACCTTTCTTCCTTCTTTAGAAAGGCCTGGATTCCCTCTTATGATCACCTTTGCTGCGTCCTAGAGGTTTTGGGCTGGGGTGTTATCATTTTCATTGGCTTCCATGTACTTCTTAATTTCTTCTTTAACTTCTTGGTTGGACCATTCATTCTTTAGTAGGATGTTCTTTAGTCTCCAAGTATTTGTTGTCTTTCCAAATTTTTTCTTGTGGTTGATTTTGAGTTTCATAGCATTATAGTCTGAAAATATGCATGGTATGATCAATCTTTTTGTACTTGTTGAGGATTGATTTGTGTCCTAGTATGTGATCTATTCTAGAGAATGTTCCATGTACACTCGAGAAGAATGTGTATTCTGCTGCTTTAGGATGAAATGTTCTGACTATATCTGTTAAGTCCATCTGGTCCAGTGTGTCATTCAAAGCCATTGTTTCCTTGTTGATTTTCTGTTTAGATGATGTGTCCATTGCTGTTTAGTGGGGTGTTGAAGTCTCCTACTATTATGGTACTATTATCAAAGAGTTTCTTTATGTTCGTGATTAACTGGTTTATATATTTGGGTGTTCCACATTGGGGGCATAAACGTTTACAATTTTTAAATCTTTTTGGTGGATAGGTCCCTTAATTATGATATAATTCCCTTCTTCATTTCTTGTTACAATCTTTATTTTAAAATCCAGATTGCCTGATATAAGGATGGCTACTCCAGCTTTCTTTTGGCAACCATTAGCATGATAGATGGTTCTCCATCCCCTTACTTTCAATCTGAAGGTGACTTTAGATTTAAAATGGGTCTTTTGTCCTACTAAAGAATGAATGGGTCAACCAGGCAATTAGAGAAGAAATTAAAAAAATATATGGAAACAAACGAAAATGAAAATACAACAATCCAAACACTTTGGGATGCAGCAAAGGCAGTCCTGAGAGGAAAATACATTGCAATCCAGGCCTATCTCAAGAAACAAGAAAAATCTCAAATACAAAATCTAACAGCACACCTAAAGGAAATAGAAGCAGAACAGCAAACACACCCCAAACCCAGCAGAAGAAGAGAAATAATAAAGATCAGAGCAGAAATAAACAATATAGAATAAAAAAAAACTGTGGAGGAGATCAATGAAACCAAGAGTTGTTTTTTTGAAAAAATAAACAAACTTGATAAACCTCTAGCCAGGCTTCTCAAAAAGAAAAGGGAGATGAACCAAATAGATAAAATCATGAATGAAAATGGAATTATTACAACCAATCCCTCAGAAATACAAGCAATTATCAGGGAATTCTATGAAAAATTATATGCCAACAAACTGGACAACCTGGAAGAAATGGATAAATTCCTAAACACCCACACACTTCCAAAACTCAAACTGGAGGAAATAGAAAGCTTGAACAGACCCATAACCAGTGAAGAAATTGAATCAGTCATCAAAAATCTCCCAACAAATTAGAGTCCAGGACCAGATGGCTTCTCTGTGGAATTCTACCAGACATTTAAAGCAGAGATAATACCTATCCTTCTCAAGCTATTTCAAAAAATAGAAATGGAAGGAAAACTTCCAGACTCATTCTATGAAGCTAGTATTACTTTGATTCCTAAACCAGACAGAGACCCAGTAAAAAAGAGAACTACAGGCCAATATCCCTGATGAATATGGATGCAAAAATTCTCAATAAGATACTAGCAAATTGAATTCAACAGCTTATAAAAAGAATTATTCACCATGATCAAGTGGATTCATTCCTGGGATGCAGGGCTGGTTCAACATTCGCAAATCAATCAACGTGATACATCACATTAATAAAAGAAAAGAACCATATGATCCTGTCAATCGATGCAGAAAAAGCATTTGACAAAATTCAGCATCCTTTCTTAATAAAAACCCTCGAGAAAGTCGGGAGAGAAGGAACATACTTAAACATCATAAAAGCCATTTATGAAAAGCCCACAGCTAATATCATCCTCAATGGGGAAAAACTGAGAGCTTTCCCCCTGAGATCAGGAACACGACAGGGATGTCCACTCTCACTGCTGTTGTTTAACATAGTGTTGGAAGTGCTAGCATCGGCAATCAGACAACAAAAGGAGATCAAAGGCATCAAAATTGGCAAAGATGAAGTCAAGCTTTCACTTTTTGCAGATGACATGATATTATACATGGAAAATCCGATGGACTCCACCAAAAGTCTGCTAGAACTGATACATGAATTCAGCAAAGTCGCAGGATACAAAATCAATGTACAGAAATCAGTTGTATTCTTATACACTAATAATGAAGCAACAGAAAGACAAATAAAGAAACTGATCCCATTCACAATTGCACCAAGAAGCATAAAATACCTAGGAATAAATCTAACCAAAGATGTAAAAGATCTGTATGCTGAAAACTATAGAAAGCTTATAAAGGAAATTGAAGAAGATATAAAGAAATGGAAAAACATTCCATGCTCATGGATTGGAAGAATAAATATTGTCAAAATGTCAATACTACCCAGAGCCATCTACACATTCAATGCAATCCCAATCAAAATTGCACCAGCATTCTTCTCGAAGCTAGAACAAGCAATCCTAAAATTCATATGGAACCACAAAAGGCCCCAAATAGCCAAAGTAATTTTGAAGAAGAAGACCAAAGCAGGAGGCATCACAATCCCAGACTTTAGCCTCTACTACAAAGCTGTAATCATCAAGACAGCACAGTACAGTATTGGTACAAAAACAGACACATAGACCAATGGAATAGAATAGAAACCCCAGAACTAGTCCCACAAACGTATGGCCAACTAATCTTTGACAAAGCAGGAAAGAATATCCAATGGAAAAAAGACAGTCTCTTTAACAAATGGTGCTGGGAGAACTGGACAGCAACATGAGAAGAATGAAACTAGACCACTTTCTTACACCATTCACAAAAACAAACTCAAAATGGATAAAGGACCTGAATGTGAGACAGGAAACCATCAAAATACTAGAGGAGAAAGCAGGAAAAGACCTCTCTGACCTCAGCCGCAGCAATTTCTTACTTGACACATCCCCAAAGGCAAGGGAATTAAAGCAAAAATGAACTATTGGGACCTCATGAAGATAAAAAGCTTCTGCACAGCAAAGGAAACAACCAACAAAACTAAAAGGCAACCAACGGAATGGGAAAAGGTATTTGCAAATGACATATTGGACAAAGGGCTAGTATCCAAAATCTATAAAGAGCTCACCAAACTCCACACCCGAAAAACAAATAATCCAGTGAAGAAATGGGCAGAAAACATGAATAGACACTTCTCTAAAGAAGACATCCAGATGGCCAACAGGTACATGAAAAGATGTTCAACGTCGCTCCTCATCAGGGAAATACAAATAAAAACCACACTCAGATATCACTTCACGCCAGTCAGAGTGGCCAAAATGAACAAATCAGGAGACTATAGACGCTGGAGAGGATGTGGAGAAATGGGAACCCTCTTTCACTGTTTTTGGGAATGCAAACTGGTGCAGCCACTCTGGAAAACAGTGTGGAGGTTCCTCAAAAAATTAAAAATAGACCTACCCTATGACCTAGCAGTAGCACTGCTAGGAATTTACCCAAGGGATACAGGAGTACTGATGCACAGGGGCACTTGTACCCCAATGTTTATAGCAGCACTCTCAACAATAGCCAAATTATGGAAAGAGCCTAAATGTCCATCAACTGATGAATGGATAAAGAAATTGTGGTTTATATACACAATGGAGTACTACGTGGCAATGAGAAAGAAAGAAATATGGCCCTTTGTAGCAATGTGGATGGAACTGGAGAGTGTGATGCTAAGTGAAATAAACCATACAGAGAAAGACAGATACCATATGTTTTCACTCTTATGTGGATCCTGAGAAACTTAACAGAAACCAATGGGGGAGGGGAAAGAAAAAAAAAAACAAGGTTAGAGTGGGAGAGAGCCAAAGCATAAGAGACTCTTAAAAACTGAGAACAAACTGAGGGTTGATGGGGGGTGGGAGGGAGGGGAAGGTAGGTGATGGGTATTGAAGAGGGCATCTTTTGGGATGAGCACTGGGTGTTGTATGCAAACCAATTTGACAATAAATTTCATATATTAAAAAAAATTAAAAAAATAAAAATAAAAAAAATAAAATGGGTCTTTTGTAACAAGCATATAGATGGATCTTGTTTTCTTTCCATTCTGTTACCCTATATCTTTTGATTGGAGCATTTAATCCATTGAAATATAGAGTAAGTACGGAAAGATATTAATTTATTGCCATTGTGTTGCCTGTAGAGTTGGAGTTTCTTGTGGTTGTTCTCTCATCCTTTCTGGTCTTTTTTGCTTTTGTTGCTTTTGGTCTTTTTTATTTTGTTTCACCTTTTCTCTCCTCAGAGAGTCCCCCTTAAAATTTCTTACAGGGCTGGTTTAGTGGTCACAAACACCTTTAGTTTTTGTTTGTCTGGGAAAATTTTTATCACCCCTTCTATTTGAATGACAGCCCTTGCTGGATAAAGAATTCTTGGCTACATATTTTTCCAATTCAGCACACTGAATATATCCTGCCACTCCTTCCTGGCCTGACAAGTTTCTGGGGATAGGTCTGCTGTGAAACTGATCCATCTTCCTTTGTAGGTTAAGGACTTTTTTCCCTTGATACCCTCATGATTATTCCTTGTCTGTGTATTTTGTGAATCTGACTATAATATGCCTTGTTGATGGTAAGTTTTTGTCAAATCTAATGGGAGTTCTCTGTGCTTCCTGGATTTTGATGTCTGTGTCTTCCCCCAGGTTAGGAAAGTTTTCTGCCGTGATTTGCTCACATAAACCTTCTACCCCTTTTTCTCTCTCTTCATCTCCTGGGACCCCTATGATTCAACTTTTTAATGAGTTGTTGAATTTTCTCTCTTACATCGTGCTCTTTTGCCTTAGTCTCCCTCTCTTTCTACTTCATTATTCTCCATAAGTTTGTTCTCTATATCACTGATTTGCTGCGTTACTTCACCCATCCTTGCCACTGTGGTAGGCATTCAAGATTGCATCTCAATTATAGTATTTTAAATTTCGTCCTGACTAGGTATTACTTCTTTTGTCTCTGCAGAAGGGAACTCTGCTTTTTTCAACCCCAGCTAGTATTCTTATTATCATGATTCTAAATTCTGGTTCAGACATCTTGCTTGTATATGTGTGGATTAAGTCCCTGGCTGTCATTTGTTTCTGTTCTTTCTTTTGGGATGAATTCCTTCATTTCATCATTTTGGAGGAAGAAGAAGAATTAATAAGATAAAAAATAAAAATTAACAAATTAAAAACAACACAAAAAATCAGATAAAGGATGCTAGATCCTAGATATGTTTTGGTCCGGTTGTTGAAAGAAGCTTTATGGAATAGAGAGAAAATAGAAAGAAAAGAGAAGGAAAAAAAAAGAATAAAAAGGGAAAACGTTTGAAAAAATGAATACAATGAAATAGAATGAAATGATGAAAGTAAAATGAATTAAAAATTTACAAAAGTAAAAAGTATAGTAGAAAAATTGAAGAAAAATCTTTTTAATAAAAACAGAAAATAAAGATAAAAATTTCTCTTTCTGTATTTTAGAATAAGAAAAGAAAAAGAAAATAATTGAATAAATGGACCAGTGAACAGAATGAAATATGATTGAAATTATACCCAGTTTACCCTAGAAGTCAAATTATGGGGCACTTTATAGTCTGTAAAGTAAGCAGATGGAGAGACTTGTGGTGTTCCTTAGAGCGTAGCTGATGGAGTTTGGAGTAACGACTCCATTCTCCACTAAATGGCGCTGCTCAGCTTACTGGGGTGGATCGTTTTGGTGCGTGTACGTGTGTATCTCATGCATGGGAGAGGTGAAAATGGAGTCACCCAGCTACCCAGTCTCTTGGATCATACTCTGTGCTCTTGCACACCAGCAATCAAGCACCCCTCCTTTATCTCTGACTTCCATCCACTCCTCACTTCTACATTGTCTGTGACCAAGCCATCAGCCTGCCAGGAGGCACCTACCTCCTGAGATTTATCTCAAATGGGACTATGTTTCCAAACCCCTCACTTCTGAGGGCCCTGCAGCTTTGACCCGCTCAGACCCTCTGGGGGAAGGCCTAAGCAATGGCTGGGTGCTGGCCCACCCCCAAGAACGTTCATGTGACCGTGCTGCTGCAGATGCCCAGAGACTGTGGCCAGGTGCCAGCCCGCCCCAGAAAAAGTTCATGCAATCGTGTAGCAGCAGCGTTTCAGGGATTATGCAAATCACAACACACATCTGGGGCCAGGCTTCACCACTCTTAACATCCTTGTTCCAACACCAGCAAACGTGGCTGTTCTCTAGAGTCCACTGGGACCTTTGCTTGTGGGAGGGGGCCATACAGCCTCTACCAAATGTCCTCTCAGCAAGGGAACTGCCTCTCCCCATGTGGCCTGTGGACCCCTTGGACCTTGCTATCTGCTCCTGGGGATTCACTCTTCCCACCCAAGCTCCACCAGGTATCAAGCTGCAGAGTTTCAGACTCTGCACTCCCCTGTTTATAGAGTCTTAATGGTATTTACACCCTCTCCTTTCTCTTTTCCCTTTCTTCCTTTCTTGTTAAGTCCCTTATGGGTGTTTCCACTCTTTTTCTCTCCAGCTGTTTTTTGGGGGAGTGCTTTTCCTGTACTCTCCCCCCTGTCTACATCCTCTTTCCGCAAGCAAAAACAGCTCCCTACCTTCCATAGCTTCTCTCTCTCCCACTTCACCTCTCTGTATTGTACCTGTTGAATTCTGTGGTTCAGGTTATGCAGATTGTTGTGTTAATCCTCAGATAATTTTCTAGATGTGCAAGATGGTTTGGTGTTGATCTAGCTGCATTTCAGGCAGGAGACAAGCAAAAAACTTCCATGCTGTTCTGCTATCTTGACCCCTAGCTTTCAATGGGATTTAACACTCTTATCAAGTAGGGACTGATTATCTCCAATTTTATAGATGAGGAAATGGAGGCACCAGGGTGACATGACTTGCTGAGGCTCATAGGTCTGCTTGGGGAGCATTATGAAAGGATGATCAGAAAAGATAGCTGTGACGCTACAGGTTATCATTCCAGAATTTTGTAGGGAAGTTGTAAATAGCAGCACAACATAGAGGGAGGAAGCAGTTCAGAGTCAGAAAAGTGGGCCTGTGTAACTTATATACATAATATTAGGAAAGTCATCTTACTTATTGGACCTCAATTTTCACACCCTTAAAGTGTAAGCTTCAAAGGCTGTTCTGAAGTGACGTTACCCATCACGGGGCCTGACATCTGAGAGATTCTTTCCTCCTCTGAATCTCGGTGTTTTCACTTAAAATGGGCATACTGTCTATCCTCCTAGGGTCATCATGTGGATTAGGTTAGTCACTCAGTTCTCTAAAGCCCAAAGCAAAGTGAAGTGTTATTGTGTGGACAGGAGAATCATTCTGGAGGGTTGTGGTAATAACCTAGAGTCACATACTGTCTCCTGAATTCTTCAATCAGAACTTCCTCTTACATGGGTCAGAGAAAACATGACCCTGAAATAGAATTACATGCACAATCAAACCTTTATCTTAGTCTATTATCTAAAACCTTGATTTTAGTCTATTAATGTTTGGGGGAGCCTCTCAGACTATCTGGTCCAACTCATTTTATGGGAACTGAGAGCAAGGGACTGAGAAGTGACTTGCTGAAGACCACTCAGCAAATGTATGACAGAGCAGGACTCCAGTCAATGCCAAATCCAAGGTTAGTCCCTTTACCTACCTTGCTTCTTGTGACATGCCTTTGTGGTCCCCAAAAGTATGACCCATTCTGTAAGTAGAATGAAGAGGTGGCTACCTTGAAAATCAGTTGAATGTTCTATGTCCAATGCAAAAGCAGAACTTGGACGATATGTCTCTCTCAGGCCAACAGACAGCTCCCTTCCTTGCCCTGCAGTTAGCCATTCCCATCATCCCAGAGCCTGACTGGTCTTGGCTTCTGCTTTTCATCTGCTACATCTGAGCTGTCCAACATATTAGCCAGACGCCCCAAGTGGTTATTTAAATTTCAATCAAATTTAATTAAAATTAAATATGATTTTTTTTATTTTAGAGAGAAAGCACATGAGCAGGAGAGAGGGGCAGAGGAGAGAGACAGAGAAAGAGAGAGAATCTTAAGCAGGCTGCATGCTCAGTGTGGGGCCCAATGTGGGACTTGATCTGGGATCATGACCTGAGTTGAAATCAAAGAGTCTGACTCTCAACTGACTGAGCCACCCAGGTGCCCCTAAAATTAAATACAATTTAAAATTCATTTCCTCAGTTGCACTAATCACATTTCAAGTGCTCACTAGCTATGTGTGTTTCATGGCTGCCATGTTGGACAGTGTAGATATAAAGCATTTCCATCATGATAGAAATTTCCATTGGACGACACTGTCCTAAAGGCATAGTGCCTAAATTAGTAAAGGGAGAGGGAGTTGGAAGTAGGCCAGAAGGTAGGATGTGGTCTTTGGTGAAAGATACACAACTCTATTCTGAGGTAAGGGCTTGGGAGAGAAAATGGATAATCCCCAGGCCTGAGACAAGGTACAGATCGTCATGGTAGGCTGAATAATGGCCCCCAAGGTATCCACATCATAATCCCCAGAACCCGTGAAGATTGCCTTATACAGAGAAAAAGACTTTGCAGATGTGATCAAGTAAAGGATGCTGAGGTGGAGAGATTTACCTGGATTATCTGGCTAGACCCTAAATGTAGTCATAAGTATCTTTGTAAGAGAGGGCAGAGAGAGATTTGACTAAAGAGATGAAGGCAATGTGATGACCACTGCTATGCTGCTGGCTTTGAAGAAGGAGGAAGAGCCCACAAGCCAAGGAACACAAGAGTGCAGTTCTAGAACCTGGAAAAAACAAGGAAATGGTTTTTCCCCTAGAACCCCAAGACCAAGGGCAGCCCTGTTTAGAACCTTGATTTCAGCTCAATGAAACAGATTTGGATTTCTGAACTCCAGAACTTTTTTTCAAAGTTTATTTCTTTATTTTGAGAGAGAGAAAGAGAGAGAGAGCACACATGGGTGTGCAATCAGGGGAGAGGCAGAGAGAGAGGGAGAGAGAGAGAATCCCAAGCAGGCTCTGCATTGGCAGTTCTAGGCTTGAACTTACAAATCATGAGATCATGACCTGAGCTGAAACCAAGAGTCAGACACTTAACCAACTGAGCCACCCAGGCACCCCTGAACTCCAGAACTTTAAGAGAATAAATGTGTATTGTTTTAGGGCACCGAGTTTGCATTAACGTGTTATAGCAGCAATAGAAAACTAATACAATCACCAACTGAAGAGTCACCAACAGTGACAGCCCCTCCAGCTGACTGTGGAAGGGAACGGAACATTCTGAAAGGTGAGACAAATTTCCTTGCAGGAGAAACCCAGGGTGAAGTGGACATATTCCAAAGTGATGGGCTATAATGAGGCGAGGCATCTCAAGAGAGTGTCTGATCCCACAGCTAAGTATGAAGGTTGAAGCTTCACCAAGGGTATAAACCCACCAGCCAGGTTAAGAGGAAGCTTGATTCTTCTTGTGACACTACGGCCCTCTGAGTGGGGAGGGGTGGTCTTGGATTCTTATCTGGAAGAGTCCATCCTCTCATTTGTCAAAGGAAGCCCACGGTAGAGCCACAACTTAACTCTGGTCTCACCATTAGAGAGGGTAGGGTTAGGGCCACAATCTGGGTCTCCTTCCTCACAATGGAGCCTTTTCCCCAACACCTCCCTGCCCCTGAGCAAATTGGAAGGGAGGAACTCAGCTCCACAGAAACCCCAGCACCAGGGAAGGCTGCAGGAGACCTGGATACCCTGAAGAAATGCTTCACCCAGGAATTACAAACACAGCACAGAATCCTCTCAGTGGGGCAATGTGGGACTTCACCTGTTGCACAATAAGAGACTTGTTTTTTCCTTTCTCCTTTCTTCAGAAAACTTCCTTTTCTTAGCCTGAGGCCAGGGAGTTGGTATCTGCTTGCCTGAGTTTCCACTTGTTTCTCCAGGTTTCTGGGTGGTGGCCAGGACCAGAACAGATGAAACAGGACAGGAGATGAGAGCTACTGTTTGTGGAGAAACCTCTGAAAAAAAAAACACAGCCCTGTGTTTTTCTACTGTCTTGTAGTGTCTGTGTCCCCCATTTCCCTCTCCAGATTGGGGAGTGGCAAAGTCTGTTTCTTCATGTTCTGGCTCATGCAAATTTTCTGTTCTCTCCCCATCTTATTCCAACCCACAGTCTTCTATAAGGCTCCCATGAGGTAGACATTTTCCTCCTAGGAGGGCAGGAGCTGACCCAGTAGAAGCCAAGATGAGGATACAAGGTGAGCCACAAATAGTGGAAGAAACCACAGTTCTTCCTGATGGCTGAGACCAGTGACTACATGGTGGTTTGGGGCTGCTTTCCACACACACCCTTCACAGACCAGAGGGACTGATCTTCTCTCTCTTTTCTACTTGCTTCCACCTATTCTCCCTTCTAAACGCCTCTCCTCTTGGGTTCACACTAAGTCTAGGCAGACAGGAAAATGGAAAAAGATGTAGGGATTGAGAGACAAATTTGTGAATGCATTTTTCTACATTCTAAATAGTTTCACTTTTAGATATATGATAATTGTGTGAAATAGATACATTCAGAATAAAAGAGAAGCTCACTTTTTTTTTTCAGGGAAAGATAGGCATGATCCCAACAGGATTGTCTGGGGACTCCCCTCTTCTATCAAAACACTTCCAATGTGAAGAATGGCACAGTTGCAGGGAAATCTTTTCTCTGGGTTCGATTAGCTTCCTCAGAACCTCAGCACATGTGCCCCTTGGCTCCTCAAGGAGATCTTAGTTATTTACAGTGACTCTTGATTCATCTCCTCAGGGAGTCCTCTCTTCCCTCCTAGAGGCTGGAAGGTGAGGGGCACCAGTGCTTACCAAGCTCCTCATCCTCTCAGGCACTCTACTGCATGGGTTTCACACAGTCTTCTTTAATCCTTGCAAAAATTCAAATAGATATTATCCCCAATGTTAAAGATGAGAAGACTGAGACTCTGTGTGAGGGCACTGGTTTGATCTTATTCTTCTCATTTGTAATCTCTGCAGGCCAACTGGATTTCTGTTAGCTCTTCTTTTCTAGAACCTTCCTGCACATGCCTACTTAGCTTGGAATCATTAAACCTCTTCCTTCCATCTCGCCTTTCCATATCTCCTCTATTTGAGAGGTTGAAGAGCTTACCTTCTTCTCCCCTTTTAGTCTTTGGAATAGCAAATCCTTGAATCTTCCAGCCTGACCATGGAGGAGACTGCTGTATCCATGACTCAACGTGAAGTCTGGGGATTCAAGCCCCCAACCAGTTGTTGGAATTTTTGACAGATGAGCCCCCACTTAGTAGGTTGATATCATGAGCTCAATCACATTTTCAAAAAAATGTTTATTTATTTATTTTGAGAGACAGAGAGACGGGGGGGGGGGGAGACAGAGTGAATGAGCAGGGAAAGAGCAGGGAGGGAGAGAGAGAATCCCAAGCAGGCTCTGCACTGTCAGCACAGAGGCCGATGTGGGGCTTGATCACGTGAACCATGAGCTCATGACCTGAGCTGAAACCAAGAGTCAGTTGCTTAACCAACTGAGCCACCAAGGTGCCCCTCAATTACCTTAATTTTAATATTTTTTGACCAAGTAACAACAGATATTGTATAAAATCCAGAAGGATATCCAACAACAACAAAAATCTCCTTCCTAGCCCTATCACCCAAATACACAATGCCCTCCCCTAGAAGCCATCAATGACTGCTACCACTCTTTTATGAATTCATAAACAGATTCAACAACCTTTTAAAAGTGTCAGGAGACAAAACAACAAAAATAGTAATAAAGAATGCCTGAACCATCCAGGGCTTAGCTTTCTAGCCTTTGTCCTGAAGGTGCTTTAAACATCTCCTTCTACCCATCTGGATTTATAAAGTTCTTGCCAGCTGTACAAATTTAATTTCAACATAAAACACTTCCTTGAGCTTTAAAAATGCTACCTTCTCCCCCGTTTACTCAATTCTCTATACAAAGTGCTGCTAAAAACATCCTTGGTAAATTTCATAAGCCTGCCTGGTGACTGTGATGCTTGTAAATTGCAAAGTCACTGACTTTGAGGTGCAAAAACATAACTGTATTTTCCCCAGAATTGAACCCAACCCCCCAGTGCCCTTTTCGTTTGGTGGGTAGAAAATTTAATCTGGTGGCAAGGTAATCATAATTACTACTTGATTTTTTATTCCTATTGAAGATCTTTCATGAGCCATACTTCTTCCCATTCTCATCTCCCTTTCTTCCCAGGGTCCATCCTCATTCAGGAAGGCTAGTGTGTGATTAGGCTAGTCACACAAGGCGGCATGGGCATCTTGCTCCTTGTTTGTCCCTTGGCCTCTGCTAGCATCTACAGAAGTGCATCTTGGCCTTCTGGACCCTGGGCATCAGCTCCTTGTCCTGTGTAATTTGTCCTGCCAGGACCTCTGGGGTCAAGTCCATGACTCTTTTTTGTCTTACCCCGAGCTCCTCTGAACCCACCGAGCTTGGGACTTCTTGGAAAGGCTGGCATACTTCTTGGACTGTGCCTCCCTCCTGTTCCCCTACTCCTACAGTCCAGCCTCTTCTTGGGCAGGGCTGGGGCCTTATTAGGATTATTCTCAAATGGCTAACTTGTTTTTGAGAGAGAGAGAGATAGACACCTCTGTCTATATCTCTCTCACAAGTGAGAGAGAAAGAGAGAGAGAGTGAAACGGGGGGGTGGGGAGGGAGAGAGGGAGAGAGAGAAGCAGAGCTCCACCAAAGCAGGGTTCAAGCTCACCCAATGCAGGACTCGAACTCATGAACTGTGAGATCATGACCTGAGCCAAAGCCAGATACTTAACTACTGAGCCGCCCAGGCGTCAGATGGTTAACTTTTAGGCTCACATTGTTCACTTTATTCTGCTAGTGGTGTCCATTTTTGTTTTTTCTCCCAGTATGTGGGCAACTAGCTCTTAAATAATGGGTTTTAAAAATACATCTATCATTTATGATGTTAACCCTATCCCCAGTTTCCTTTGGGGCTTGGCCTTACAAACACCTCCCCCCACCCCAGCTGAAATCCTTTTGTCTCAGAAAGCCCAGATCTTGAAATGGAAATCCTGTGCTTTCAAAACTCTTATGTCAATTAGAGTTAAGAAAAACCCACTGAGGAACTCAATAGGCTTGTTTCTCTGAGCCGTATTCACCCTCCCATGAGGGAGGTGAGTCTAGGTTAATTGACTGCTTGCCACACAGAAGAATGGTAGAGGGTGTAAGGAAGTGGGGAAGGGAGGGAAGACACCTTGTAAATTCCTCAAAATATTCTGTGTTCTACACTGAAAGTAATGTGGAAAGGTGAACAGCTCCCCCCCCCCCCGTGTCTTTTTTTTTTTAAAAAAATATGTTTATTTATTTTGAAAGAGAGAGAAAGAACACACACACAAGCTGAGGAGGGGCAGGGAGAAGGAGAGACAGAATCCCAAGAAGGCTCTGCTCTGTCAGCACAGAGCCATGTATGGGACTCAAGCCCATGAACCGTGATATCATGATCTGAGCTGAGATCAAGAGTACGACACTCAACTGACTGGGCCACCCAGGCAACCCAGACCCCCCTGTGTTAAGGAGACTTACTTGGCTAGATCTATGCCACCTGACTTTAAATGTCATCGTCTCTAACTAGCCAGGTCTCATGCTCTGTAACAAAGTGTGCTGGTGTTTACCCTTAGCTTGTCATGCAACAGGACAAAGATACAGCTTGAGGAAGATGGGTTGAGCGTGCAGTTATGTGTTTGAAGGATTTGGCAGGGCTGAGAAATGACTCTTTCGGATATGGAATTCCAGGAAAAAAAGGGTTCCAGTCAATTTAGGAGTCCAGACAGAGAAGCTGCTGCACCCCAAGGTCTCACATGCCATCCTGAAAAAAGAAAAACAAACAAACGAAAATAATTAAGGAAGAGATCTTTGATGGCTACAGGTATAAAAGATGGGTTTTGCGGACTGAGGATGTCTGAGAATTCCCAATGTCTAGCAGTCTTCTCCTTTCCTTTTTAATGTATGTCTGACAGCTGCTGCAGACATCTAGCCTTTTCAAGTGGTAGCCTGTCAGGAGGACTTGCCAAATTCCCAAATTTGTGATTGTCACTAGAGCAGTGGAAATCAGCTTTTTATAGGGACATTGTTTTGTTTTTCACAAAGAAATAAAGGCATCTGGGAGCTTTTCTGGACCCCACCATTGGAGATTCCACAGGAGTTCATCTGAGGCATGTGGGTGGATTGTTTACAAGGCATGGACTTTCTTTGAGCTCAGTTTCTTCATTTGTGACATGGGGATGCCAGTGGAAGTAACCCCTCAGGCTTGTGAGGCTTTGGTGAGGTGGGCTGTGAAGTACAAGCATGGGGCATACAGCTGTGCTTAACAAAGGTCAAATACTGCCATTTGGATTGAGGATAGGCCCTTTGTCAAACTTGCAGCTGCCATTATTGATACACATGCATACGCAGAACTATCACAGCCCACAATTATCCTTGGTTTCTTATTGGAAACTCAGAGTGCTAGAGTATTAAACACCAGATTATATTGTCTTATGTAATTTCTGCTAATTAAATTTCCTTACACAGCCATGGTGAGCGCTCTCTGCCCCACATTCCTATTTGGGATATATTCAATGGGGCTTATGGGAATACACAGGTTGAAATATTCCATTGAAAATTTAACTCAAGGAAGCAAAACTACAAATTAAATGCATTAGGTCAGTTTGTGAGGAATCCATGTCTCTTTCCCTGTGGGAGGAAGCTTTATAGTCTTTTTGGAGGACAATCTGGCAATATTTTCCAATGCTATAGTAGATGCAGCCTTTTGTATTTCCATGTTTAGGCATCTATTTGGGGGAGAAATACTGACATATATAAACAAAGGATATACAAAATATATGCTGCATATACACAACAAGTTGCTTATAATAACCAAAAAAAAAAAAACCCACAAAAAACAAAAAACCACCCCACCAAAAACCATCTAAATGTCCAACAATTGAATCTTGGTTAAATAAATTATGAACCATTCATTAATGGAATTTTAGATAGTAGTTATTTTAGAAAAGGGGGAAAGATACCTGGAAGGCTCCCTCAGACATAATGTTAAATGGATAAAGCAAAATAATACATATAATATAACTTTATTTCTGCAAAAAAAAGGATATATCTGTATATACACATATGTGTATGGGTAAAAACATAGAAAAGGACCTTAGAAAAATACACAGCAAGCTGCAAACATTTGAGTACCTCCTGGAAGGTTACTCTGAATACATCTGTATTGTTTGAATTATTTATCACAAGAGTTAATTAGTAAAAATGAACTTTTAAGAGATTATTTTAGCAGATGATAATAGTCATATCCAGGTCCCTTTTTGAGAGGGGAAAGGGGTCTTTCCCTTGCCAGCAGTGTACTGGAGGGTTCTCCGGCATCTTCTTTGGAGCTATCTGGCCTGGCCTTGTGCACTCATCCAGATCATGCTACTCAGCAACATGGGATCTGGCTGGCCGCCTTGGGTTTGGATTTGGGTTTGCCCTTTCAGTGCTCTGGGCTGCCTGTGTCCATTGATCTATGCCCTGTATGGAGGTGCCTTGTCCTTTCCAGGTTGCCTGGGCTCCAAAGCACACATTCACCATCTTTCCCAGAAACACACAACCGGATCTCCAGAGGCCCTGGGTGGGCCTGACAAACAATACCTGCCCTCATAGTTTAAGCTCTTACTCTGACATTCTAAATGATGCAGAAAATTGTTTTCTTTGGACACAGTTCCTAAAGGCACCAGGAAAACCAGTGCCAAGTTGTGATATAACAAGGAACAAAGGGCTAAAAAGTGTCCCCAGACTTTCCTGTTTGGTATTTGCATCTCTATGATACCACTCCCTAACCAGAGGGAAACCAGTTGTGAAACTGAATGAAGGAACTAGATCATCTGGGGGTGCTCCCTAGAGAGCTTACTTTCTTATAGACTCGCTTTCCTCTACTGCCTCCCACCCTGTCCTCCTTTCTGCTGACACTCACAGTATAAATTGGGGCTGGGCTCTGTGTGTGCATCACATCAAAGGCAACATGAAGACAGGCTCTGTCTATGTTCTGGTGGCTTTTGTCGCTGTGGGGATGGAGATGGCCTGCGTTAGAGGTGAGGGTGCTGAGGGGATCCTACCTGAGAGCAGAGAGGACTCAGAGCCCAGCTTCTGACCTGGGAATAGGTTGGCACAGAAGCAGGCAGTGTGTCTGCTAGAGAATGGAGATTTGGCATTGATCAGACTCGTTTCCTTTGGCCTACAGAGACAATCACCCTGCATTTCTTATTCTTCTTATCAAATCGGGTTTGGGTCTGATTAGAAGTTGGGGCTCCCTCTAGTTAGGAGATGTGCCCTGGATGTGGGATTCCAATGGAGAGTAGCTCCTGGATGAAGGTAGGGTATGCATGAGGTGGGGAGATGGCTGCCTGTGATCAGGAGATTTTCTAATGAGGTAGAAAAAAAAGAGGGTTATGGTGCAAGTTTCTTGCCTGATGGGACTGTGCAGGCTTTGGAGCAGGGAAAACATTCTACCAATGGCCAGATGGTAAAATGGGGGCCTACAAGTGAGTTTGTAGCCACCGAGGTTGAAGTGGGCATCAGGAGCATGAAGGAAAAACCGGAAGAGGTGGGAGCCCCACCAGCCATGAAGACTTCAGACCTTCAGCATGAGTTCCCTGCCTTAGTAACCATACCAGACCACACAGAAACCATTGTATGTTGCAGGGTAAGAAAGACCTGGAATCTGTCCAAAGGTACCCCAAGGAGTCTTTGGAAGTTGTGTGGAAATGTGCTCAGGAGATGAATCATGTCCCCAAAGAATGAAATGCTGCAGCAATGGATGTGGTCATATCTGCATGTATGGTGTCCCCCAAGTGAGTATGAATCAGTTAAGAACTGTCCAAGTGGATGGATAACTCCCCAGGGGACTTTGCTGGGGTAGACAGATGCTCACAGACATCTGGATCACTCCAAGAGAAGGGGGATGACAGCCAATGGCAGAACACCTGGCTGCGTTATCTAAGGCTCTCTCTTAGAAAGGAAGTGTTATCCCAGGACAGCCCTGGGGGGCTCAAGTGGGACAAGTGGCCTTGACTCTCCATTCACAGGTCATTATTAACAAAGGGTTTCTCACCCTCCTTCCCCTTCCCCACCAAAGAGGCTTAACTCTTCTTGGAAAATGGTGATCTTGGGAGGAGGAGGGAAAGGAGCGGGAACCCCAATTTACCCTACCTGTGTCAGGCAGGCATTGTGCCGGAGTTGAGATAAAAAGGTAAGCATAACCAGGTCAAGGAGACAGACCTATATAAACGATTATAACCCAATGTGACTAGGGCTTTGTACAGATTTCTCCTAAGTTCCGTGGGAGTGAAGGGAGGAGTTATTGGCTGTACCTGGGGAGTTGGACAAGTTATCAGAGAGTGGAGAACATCTATGGGAGAACTTAAAGGATGCATAAAGTTTTCCAGAGGAAGGAAAGGCAGTTCAGATTATGGGAAAACTGTGGGCACCCTGTTGGGGATGGGAAGGCGATTGTGGTAGGCAGAAGTTGCAGCATCTCAGGAGGATGGTGGAGGGTCATCCAAGCCAGAGTCTAAAGAGGAATGAGCTGCCTGCCAAAGAGTTTGGAAAACTGGTGGTGGTTGTTAAGCAGAGGGAATGTTATGATCAAATTTGTATTTTGAAAGGCTATCTCCAGTGGCCATGTGAAAGGTGGACAGGACATTTATTAAGCATGCCTGGATACCTGCCCCAGAAGATTTCTCATGAATCCCTGAGTCCAATGCTTGGCACAACAAGACTCTTCCACAATCCATTTCTGGCTACTACCTATCCCTAGAATTGCAGCCCTAGAAGAGGAATATCTAAAGTGGTGGAGTGACTGCTTTCTGAAGAGCTGTGTCCAAAATAAACTGTATCTGTGGCATTATTCAGGCTGCATTATCCTTCCTACTTAGGTATTCTGGTGGACTCTCTGTGGGTTGGCAGGGCCCTAAGTGTGCACAGGCAGTGAATCCATGAATATGAGGCACTCAGAATACCGATTGATCAGGGGCAAAGTCCTCCCAGCTAGTTCCTTTCCTCCTTCTATGTCTATGACTCCAGACAGAGCAAATGGCATGAGAATATTTTCTCTAGCATCCTGTGGATATGATTTTGGAAGCAAAAAAAGAAAAATTAATGACCATGTAGCACATGGCAGGTCTATTGGAGTGGCCCTTATTAGGGCAAGTCCTCAGCTATGAGGACAGGAGCAAGTGTGGAAATACTACATTCTAAGGCAACACACTGATATCTAGCAGGACTGAATACCTAAACCCAGAAGAGTGACCGCGACCCTTGAGATGTGAGGCTTTGAGTGGCAGGAGTTGGGAAGTGCCAGCTCCCACCTGGAGTGATGAAGAGAAAGGATAGAGTTAGGAGGTAGGTTTGGGGGTGGAGACTTTGATTCAGACGTTACTTGAAGCAGAAGATAAACCTAGGTCTCCCAGAGAAGCCCCAACAAAAATGATGTTTTGAGCTGACTGTTGCAAGCCCCATTCCCCGCCCCAATCCCCAGAGTTCACTTCTCTCCACCTAGATTCCCCAACTTAAGACTGCTGAGTTTTGTCTCCTATATCTGTTTGTTCTTCTCTCCCCTGCTCTTGCTTCTCATATAGTACATCTTATAACCCCAATATCTAATGGCCTGATTAGCCTGTGCATTGGAATGAGGGCATGGTAGCATTGATATATTCTTCTTCTTTTTTTGTTGTTGTTGTTTATTTATTTTGAGAGAAACAGACAGACAGACAGAGTGTGAGCAGGGGATGGGCAGAGAGAGAGGGAGACATAGAATCCAAAGCGGGCTCCAGGCTCTGAGCTATCAGCACAGAGCCCCACGTGGGGCTTGAACCCATGAACCATGAGATCATGACCCAAGCCAAAGTCAGACACTTAACAGACTGAGGCACCCGGGTGCCACCATATGTCTTTTACTGGCTGGTCATCCCCTTCCAAAACTCCTCCATGCTCCAGTCTCATTTAGAAATGTATGGGGGTTCATGAGCATACCCTTAAAATGTTTTCAAGCAATTTCCCCTCTTATCTGTCATTCTGAATGCCAAGGGTTGACTTTTCCCTGAAAAGATACTTGAGGATAACATCCTACAACTTCCACTTATTTTTCCAGATAGTTCTGAAGACCCTAGAAAGTTGTTTGTGTTCTTTTGTGAACATCTCATTTTTCTCACCTGCATTCAACCCCCTTTTATATTTAGTGGAAAACTTCATTTTCTCCCTGCCAAAATTGATGGGAGTCAGACATTCCCTACTTCCTGGAAGGTGGCGCTCAGAATTATCATGCTTCTTTCTGACCATGTAGATCTTTAAGGAGTGATATTAGGAGCTAGGGATAGTGGAAAACAATTCACAACAGCAGAGATGCCAACAACAGTATCCTTCTTTTTAATTTTATTTTAGTTTATTTATTTATTTTTGAGAGACAGAGAGAGAGAAAATCCCAAGCAGGCTCTGTACTATCAGCATGGAGCCTGATGTGGGCCTCGAGCTCCCGAACCCTGAGATCGTGACCTAAGCCAAAATCAAGAGTCAGAATATTAACTTAGTGATCTACCCAGGTGCCTCCAAGCAACAGTAGCCTTAACCAGACTGTTGCTGTGAGCTACAGTTGGCCCTGTTGTTGTTACTTGCCTTGTTTTGGCACTTGATACTTTCCTGAGCCTGGTTTACCAGTCTTTCCTGTGGTTTCTGTGAGCTGTATAATAACATCTTTCCAAAATTCCTGCTCTCTCAAGCTGGTCGGAATTGGTTTCTTTGGTTTGCATTCATGAGCATTAATTTGTGTGGAAATTGGTGTCAGGAGTAGGCCCAGGCCAAACACATTCAGGGAAATAGCTGTAACAGTCTGGATTTCATGAACTGGTCTGGTTAGAAGCTAAAAGGCAACTAAAATCATTAGTATCCTCGCATGGAAACCTGGCAGGCAGTTAACAACCATCTTGGTTAATTGATTCTGGTGTTTTATTCTTTTGGAAGCTACAAAAATGAAACTATTTTCTTAATTTCTTTTATTGATTGTTCATCACTAGTGTATTGATCTTGTGTTCTCCAACATTACTGAATTCATTTATTAGCTTTTGTAGATTTTTTTAACGGATTCTTTGGGATTTTCTCTGTATAGAAGCATGTTATCTGCAAATAGATATAGTTTTATTTCTTTCTTTCTAGTTCGTATGCCTTTTATTTCTTTTTCTGGCCTAATTGCTCTGGCTAAAAGCTCCAGTAGAATGCTGAATAGCAATGGTGAAAGCAGGGAGCCTTGTCTTCTTCCTTGTCTTCAGGGGAAAGCTTTTAGTTTTTCAATATTGAGTATGATGTTAGCTGTGGATTTTTCATAAGCATCCTTTTTCATATTGAGTAAATTCTCTTTTAGTCTTAGTTTTCTGAGTGTTTTTATCATTGATTGGTGTTGGATTTTGTCAAATGCTTTTCTGTATCAGTTTAGGCGATTCTGTGTTTTTCTTCCTTTGTTCTATTAATGTGATGTATTGCCTTGATTGGTTTTCTTATGTTGGACCATGCTTGCCTCCTTGGGATAACTCCTACCAGATCAAAATCTAGAGTTATAATACTAGGTATATAATCCTATTATAATCTTATTACATGTAATCATATTATACTAGATATATAATCCTTTTAATATGCTGTTGGATTCCATTTGCTAGTGTTTTGTTGAGGAATTTTGTATCAGATTTTTTTAGTGTTTATTCATTTTTGAGAGAGAGTAAGAGACAGAGTGCGAGCGGGGAAGGGGCAGAGAGAGAAGGAGACACAGGAACCGAAGCAGGCTCCAGAGGCTCTGAGCCAACAGCACAGAGCCCAATGTGGGACTGGAACTCATGAACCATGAGATCATGACTTGAGCCAAAGTCAGACACTTAACTAACTGAGCCACCCAGGTGGCCCTGCATCCGTTTTTTTATAAGGGATATTGGTCTATAATTTTTGTGATGTTTTTATCTGGCTTTTATATCAGGATAATGTTGGCCTCAGAAAATGACCTAGGACATGTTTTGTCTTTTATTTCCTGGAAGAGTTTGAGAATTAATTGATTAAAAAAATTTTTTTGCATTATGGTTAGATAGCATAATCTGTATGATGCTGAATCTTTGGGAATAGATTTTGAATTTCTTTATGGACTAGCACATGTATGGTTTCTATAAATGTTCTATATACACTTTAAAAAAGTGTGTTCTGTGTTGTCACATGTAAGTTGTCTATCATCTGCTAGTTTGATTTTGTTAATCTGTATAATTTAAATTGTCTCTATTTTTCATTAATTTTGTCTGTATTATCCCCAGTTTCTGAGAAAAAATAATAGAATTTCCAACTAAAATTCTTTATTCATGTATTTCTTATGCTTGTCTATCAATTGTTGCTTTTTATATTCAAGTAAAAATTTTAGGAGCATATTTTATCCTTGATCATAGTTATCTTCTTAATTTATTTTTCCTTTTAACACTAAATAATATCTTTTCCTTCGCATAGTCAACACTAAAATCTATTTGCCAAATATCAAAATTGATAATTCAGCATTCCTTTAGTTCATATTTGCCCAGTAAAAATTTCCCATCTCTTTATTTTAAAACTTACTGTTTAAAGGACGCCTGGGTGGCTCAGTCAGTTGGGTGGCTGGCTTCGGCTCAGGTTGTGATCACACAGCTCGTGAGTTCAAGCCTCGCATCAGATCCATGCTGACAGCTCAGAGCATGGAGCCTGCTTCACATTCTGTGTCTCCCTCTCCTTCTGCCCCTCCCCTGCTCACACTGTCTCTCTCTCTCTCAAAAATAAATATTAACAAAAAAAATTTAAACTTACTATTTAAATTTTTTTTTGTTTCTTAAAGCAATATATTGATTGTTGTTCTCATTTTTATCCAATCAGAGAAGTTTTTTTATCAATAAGTTTAACCCATTTATATTTATGATCCTCACTGTTAAATTAAGATCTATTTCTGTCACATTTCTTGCTTCTTATTTATCATATTTTCTTGTTGCCTTTTTGCTTTTCTTTACCATTTCCATTAGCTGGATTAGATTCTAACGTGCTGATTTAAAAGCCATCCTTCTATTTTTATTCTTCTGGAATTCACCCTTGAAGATTTTTTAATTAATTAATTAATTTATTTATTTATTGTTTACTTATTTATGTTGAGAAAGAGAGTGTGTGCACATATGAGCGAGGGAGGGGCAGAGAGGGAGAGAGAGAATCCCAAGCATGCCCACAGTGTCAGCGCAGAGCCCAACTCAGGGCTCAATTTTACAGCCATGAGATAATGACCTGAGCCAAAATGAAGAGTCAGAGGTGGACCCCTTGGTGGCTCAGTGAGTTGAGCTGTCCAACTCTTGACTTTGGCTCAGGTCATTATTTCACAGTTCATGGGATCAAGTCTTGCATTGAGCTCTGCGCTGACAGCATGAAACCTGCTTAGAATTCTCTATCTCAACCTCTCTCTCTGACTCTCTTACCCTCCCCCTCTCATGCTCGCTTTCTCTCTCTCTCAAAAAAAAAAAAGTGGCGCTTTACCTACTGAGGCACCCAGGTGCCCCTAAAAGGTTACATTTATATCAGCCTCATATTTTCTTATTTCATTCCAGTTAACACCAACAAAATAAAAAGATCTGCTATACAAAAGAAGTCTCCTTCATGAATACCAAAGGCAAAACAAGACCAGAGAGCTCCTGACATAATTGTATCTCTTTAGACTAAATAGTAATGTTGATAGCACTAATGGAATGAAATCAGATTATATGAATAATACATGACTCGCATCAATCAGTGTTACCACAAGCTGATGGGAAATAAATATTCAGAGTAAACACGGAGAAATTTCAAATGCAAGTACAACATAGAAATCCCTCTAATAGAGAATGCAAAATCCACAACCGTTGCTTTCTCACTGCTAAATTGTGTTCTACTGACAGTGTAGCAGAAGGACATGCAGATGACTGTGATCAATGGTAAATTACTGATGAACAGATGTGTGTATTCATGCAACTATGTGTGCCCTTCAAAAGGGACTCCTGAGGCCCCTGGCTGGCTCAGTTGGTAGAGTATACAACTCTTAATCTCTGGGTCGTGAGTTCGAGCCCCATGTTGGGTGTGGAGCCTACTTTAAATAAATACATAAATAAATAAATAAATAAATAAGACTCCTGATGTTAAGAAGTGCAAACTTTTAATTGCCCATCTCTTCAATTAGTATAAAATTAGATGCTGTATGGTAAAAAGGAACAGAAATAAAGCAGATAGAAAAAAGTTGTGTAATCAGAAGATCAGAAAACACCTCAGATATGTATCTTGAATTTAAACAAATACCTATCAGCCCAAATATACATTCCAAATGATCTTTACATGAATCCAAGCATTAAGTTAAAACATTTTCAGAATGTTATTGAATACAGAGAGATAGAGATAGACACAGAGAGACAGAGACTATCTCTAGAAGGAAACCCAAGAAATTATAATAGTGGTTCCTTCTAGAGAGAGAACAGGGTAGAAGGGCTTGAAAGTCAGGGATGGGGAGGAAACTTTTCATTGTAAACTTTTTGTTTATATTTAAATTCATGCATTTATATCCTTTCTTAAACCACAAATATAACCTATAGAGGTCTGATTCCACTTACATCAGAAAGGAGATTATAAGACAGAATGTGTACTCTTACCTTCCTTTTTCTTCCTGAAAGTAGGAGATAAACCTCCCCTATGGAAGGTGCCCTCCCTATACTAGGAAGAAAGAAGACATTATCATCAGAGATTGCAAAATCTGGGAAATCTGTTCAAACAAACCTCATTAACTCACCCTTATCATCCTAGTTGCCTCCTCACCATTTACTATCCCAACTCACGCCCCTTTGTCCTATCAATTCTTGATAAATTTATTGTTACTTTGTCTAAATGGTGTAAAATTTTCCTGCTCTGGCCACTTAGGATCTTCACTTTCTTGTGAAGGCTCCCATTTATATGTAAATACCTTAGGAAAGTTTGTATGCTTTTCTTCTATGAATCTGTCATATGCCAGTTTAATTCTTAGGCCCAGCCTGAGATCCAAAGAGGACAGAGGAGAATATTTCCTCCCTTGCACATCCCAGATCCAGCCTCTCCTCTCTTCAGCCATGGTCAGGGTTGAAGTGTCCTAAACTTCATGGTCCACAAAGTCGGCCTCCCTAGATATGAGTGTTCCCACCAACAGCTATGTAGGAGACAATGCAAGTCCATAGGTAGGAGCTGACTGAACAAGACCATAAAGACCATAATATAATTGTGAAATATGGATTTTTAATTCATTTTATGTATGTTTCCTAAAAGCTGGCAATAAGGAAAGAAAATTATCCTACCCAGGTATGGTTCCCTTTGCCCCACCAGATAGTATAGCAAAAGACTGATTCACCTGAAAGAAGTGTTGACCAGTTGTCTCTCAGGTGGCATAGCCAAGTGAAAGCAGGTGAGTGGAGTTAAGGAATTTGGGAGGCAGTGGTAGAGAATGCTAGTTCCTCCATACCCTGCCCCCTGTGACATGAGAGGTGCACCTGAGCCCTGGGGGGAATGAGTGTAGAGGAAAAGGCAAAGCAGATGGTATGGAGAAAAGAGCATGAGCTGAGAAGTTAGAAAGAACTAATTTATCTCCTACCCACCCCTACAACTAAGTTCCTCAATAATTATGAACAAGTTGAACAGTGTCCAATTCCTCGTTTGTGAATTGGAGATGCGCAGTATGATGGCACTGTTGGGTAAGCACAATGAGGTGAAGCCATGAAGCTCTGGGCGTGGATAAGGTGTCACTGGATGTTAGTTCTGCTCGTCCTGCTCCACATTCTTTTGTTTACTCACATAGTAGTCCTTAATCTTTAGTGGTTTTGTCTGCTGAATGGGGAAGGCCCTTGTTATTGGTGCAAAGACCTCATTTGGGAAGATGGCACACACAGGTGTGTGTTATCTTTGGCCAGCTGGTAGGTGTCAGGGAGTACCTTCACAGAACCAAGAGTTCAAACAACATTGTGGACTAGGTGTCTTGTTGTGGCCTGCTTCTCTAAGCATGGAGCTTGAGCCTCCGTGAGGCCTGAGAGATCACAGGTAACAGCTGCCCATTAATCTCAGGAGGATAAAAGTGAGAACTGAGAAACCAGTGCCTTAGTGTTTCATGTTGTTTTTCCTCTCTGCCCCATGGCCCCACAGGCTCAGGCATAATTTATAAGGACTGGGGACAAATCTAGATTACAGTCCCCAAGCCATACGGATCGCCATCCCCTCTGGCAACCACAGCCTATTCTTACTGGGCTGAATTCTACTCCAGTCCCTTTTCTCCATTGACATGAGCCTGTCCTAGGCCACTCCTCACTCTTTCAAGGCTACATAACACTTGGTGCAGCCCCCTGACTGCCTGGTCTGACAAGCCTGGGCCGTGCTTTCCTGTGAGTTAGTTCACATGAACCAGGTGAGGATAGCCTGCTAGGAAGTCTGCGGTGGCCATGTCAGAGGCAGGCAGGAGAGGTGGAGGAACTGGCTTTCTGTCTTCTCTACTCAGTACCTCACAGGACTTCTGAGCTCTGTGAAGTGAGAAGCGTCTTCCTGTTGTCCAGAACATGGAGTGACCATGTAAGGACTAATGGAAACAAGGCACCATTTTTTTAAAAAGTTTTACTTATTTTGACATAGAGAGTGGGGGGATGGTGGGCAGAGAGAGAGGGAGAGAGAGAATCTCGAGCAAGGTCCGCAATGTCAGCACGAAGCCTGATGTGGGGTTTGAACTCACAAACTGTGAGATCATGACCTGAGCCCAAGTCGGATGCTTAACTGACTGAACCACCCAGATGCCCCAACAAGGCACCATTTGGCACCTGGATGGATTCTCAGCTTTGGGATTACCGGAGAGAGTGCCCTGTTGTACAGGGTGTCATGCCCACAAGGACACTGACAGTGGGGGCAGTGATGGGTCTCCAGGCTTAAGTGGCTTTGTAGAGATCAGACCACACCACAGAGGCCATATGAGAAGGGCATGAGTGGGACTTGTTTGTGAGCACATGTGGACACCTCGAGGATTCCTGGGAATATATGGGCAAGACTGGGGAGATAGGGTGGTAGTAAATGGGTGTGAAATAGGGGCAGTCAGGCAGCCAGATGTGGGTATAAATAGGATATGGCCTCTTTCCTGTCTCTAGGATGGGTAAGCCTTGGAACCTTGAGGTTGAAGATATGTGACCCATTAGGAGTAGGAGAGGAAAAGAGAGACCCTTTAGAAGAAACATGGCTGGTCAATATAGGGACTGGAGGCAGTTATGGATGGAACCATACTCCTTTTCAGATCACCACAAGTCGAGGTAGAAGTTAATGGAGGACCACAGCAACTCCCCACAAGCAGTCTTCTGGTGCTGGGACTCCTTAACTGAAGCACGAGTTCACCTCACCTGGCAAAACTTCTGAGGTGTTTGCACTGAGATGTTTGCTTAACTCCTGGAGGGCTCAGATTGGATGGTGGAGGAAACCTCCTAACTATGTGCAAAATAAACACAGCATTGTCTCCCTGCATTTTCCTTCATAGTGTGAAACTATAATAAATATCACACATTTTTTTCATTTTTAAGTAGAATCTTTATTTTCAATAATATATATTTATTTTCTCTTTCTTTAACTCTATAAAAAAAAGTCAACACTTCCCATTTAAATCTGGGATTTACTAAAGCTCTGTTTGTGTAGGATTTGTTGATCATGGAACATATTCCCACTAAAGGTTGTGGATAGAATATCAAGATGGAATCAGGATGGAAATGGAAGAGTGGTAGGAAATTTTCAGAGATCCTGGATTCAGAGAAAAGTGGCCACAGGACACCCCACTAGACAGAGGGGCTGGATATGTCTTTAGGTTCTTCTACCAATGAGGTTTGCATGTGTTGGTGTTAGAGCATAGAAAAATGTGTACATGAATGTGCTGGCAGCACAAGGGTGGAATTCGGGAAAGCCCTCTGGATCTGGTTATAAGATTCACAGTAATTCTCCCTATTCTGGGAAAAACCCCAATGGCCATATTTTGACAAAGTGACTCTGCCTCCTTGACATTAGCTGAATGATCCAGATAGAGACTTTTGATTAATCTGTTTTTTTCCCCTCCTGGGAATTTGAAATATGGAATGAAGAGACACAGAGACTGGACCTCAATGAGGTTGGAAACACATTCATGGCAGCATCCTTGAAGAATTTCACAAAGTTAAAATACCTTTTACTTATTCACTCTATAGACAAGGCTATGCATACTCTGCATAGCCTACAGACTCTGTGGTCACCCAGATTTTGGGAGCCAAATTAATTAGGGGAAGATAATTAACACACCATGCTCAGGCCCATGCACATGTACTGTCTCACTTTACACTCACTGTCAACTTTATAATATCTTTATAAACTTTACGATATCTTTATAGATCTTACTATCACAATTTTACAGAGGAACAGACTCAGGGGCCAAGAAGGTTGATGAGTTGCCCAATGCTACACTGTTAGTGAGTGGAACAGCCAATCTTCTCGTACAGAAGAAATCTTGGCTTTTTGGTAAATGCTCCATGCCCTGTACCATGCTGATGCTCTATCCCAAAGAGGGAAGATGTTCATTTCACTGGCACTATTCTCCTGAACAGGTGTTAAAGTCTCAATATAAAGCTATGTATGGATTATGTATGTTTTGTATTTAATGCAAGGACACAAGGGAAGGTGGAGTGGAGGGGCATTGCCTGAATCTTTGCTCTTTCCACACTGTCATTAACAATGAACTTTATAAGCTTAAAAAGCAAAGTTTGCTCAAAGTCCCTTGGGATGCCCACCTGCTCACCTACATTTATAATTTTTAAGTTTATTTATTTATTTTGAAAGAGAGAGAAAAAAAACATGCATGTGAGCTGGGGGAGGGTGGAGACAGGGGGTGAGAGAGAATCCCAAGCAGGCTCCACACTGTCAGCATAGAGCCTCAGGGCTCGAACACATGAACCATGGAATCATGATCTGAGCTGAAACCAAGAGTCTGAGGCTTAACCGACTGAGCCACCAAGGAACATCCCCTTCATTTATAATTTTAAAAAGAAAGGATTGTATTTTTTGTTGTTTGCTTTTTAAAAAAATTAAGTATAACTAACATACAGTGTTACACTAGTTTCAGGTATACAATATAATGGTTCAATAATACTATACATTTTTTAGTGCTCATCATGATGAGTACTTTTAATCCCCTTCACTCATCCTCCCACCCACCTTTCCTCTGGCAACCACCAATTTGTTCTCTGTATTTAGGAGTGGTTTTTTTTTGTCTCTTTTTAAATTGTTAAATTCCGCATATGAGTGAAATCATATGGTATGTCTTTCTCTGACTGACTTATTTCACTTGGCATTATACCCTCTAGATCCATCCATGTTGTTGCAAATGGCAAGATTTCATTCCTTTTCCAGGGTGAGTAATATTCCATAGTGTGTGTGTGTGTGTGTGTGTGTGTGTGTGTGTGTGTATCTCACATCTCACATCTTCTTTATCCACTCGTGTATTGATGGACACTTGTGTTGCTTCCGTATCTTGGCTCTTATAAATAATACTGCAATAAACAAATTAAAACAGGGGTGCATGTATCTTTTATAATTAATGTTTTTGGGTTTTGGGGGGGTTTTAGGTGGGTAAGTACCCAATAGTGGAATTACTGGATTCTATGGTAATTTTATTTTTAGTTTTTTGAGGATACTCCATACTGTTTTCCACAGTGGCTACACCAGTCTGCACTCCCACCAACAGTGCACGAGGGTCCCTTCTCCTCCACATCCTCACCCACACCAGTGTAGGAGTGCTGACAACACTGATTCCATCTTTGACCCTCTATCTTGTTCATGCCGGCACAGTGACCTCCCTCACAGCTCTGTGTTCCAAGCCCCTTGGAGGTTAACGTATGCCCTGACTGGAATGTAGGAAGGCTTGTTCTGATCTTCCCTGACATGGTGCACAGAAGGCACCACTTTAGATCACTAATAGAGATCCTCTAGCCCATAGATGGACACTTTAGATAACAACTCTTCGGCGTTACCACCATGCCCCTTGCTCTATAACAGCTGTGGAGTGAGGTCCAGACTGGGCGGAGAATAGCAGCATACCACCTGTATTGCTGCCTGCCCGACTACCCCTCGTCTTTCCACCCCATCCCCACTCCCATCAGTAAGTCACCCTGAATAAAGCTTTGTGTAAATGGTATAGAGTGGCTTGCTTCATTTTTTGGTTTCAAAATGCCCTCTCAGTGTGGTGAACACTTTACCGCCTCCAGCTTCTAACAACTTACTTCTTGTGTTTTTGACTTTAGCCATTCTGACAGGTGTGGGATAATAATCTCATTGTGGTGTTAATGATGGTGTTTTATCTTCTCCCATTCAGTAGATTGTCCTTTTGTTTTCTGATGGTTTAAGTCGCTGTGCAGAAGCTTTCTATTTTGATGTAGTCCCAATAGTCCAATTTTGCCTTTTCTCCCCTTGCCAGATGAGACATACCCAGAAAAATGTTTCTATGGCCAACGTCAAATAAATTACTGCCTATGTTTTCTTCTAGGAATTTTATGATTTCAGGTTTCACAGTTAGGTCTTTAATCCATTTTGAATTTATTTTTGTGTATGGTGTAAGGAAGTGGTCTGGTTTCATTCTTTTGCACATAGTCAACCAGTTTTCCCAATTCCATTTGTTGAAGAGATTGTCTTTTTCCATTGTATATTCTTGCCTTTTTTGTCATAGATTAATTGACCATGTAATCATGGGTTTATTTGTGGACTCTATTCTATTCCATTGATCTATGTGTCCATTATTGTGCCAGTACCATACTATTTTGGTTACTACAGCTTTGTAGTATATCTTGAAATCTGGGATTGTGATACCTCCAGCACTTTTTAATTGGTCAAATCTCTTCACCACCTTTGGGGAGGCTGCCTCTCCCATGCACAGCCTATACGTGTAGCCTCCTGACCACCCATAATTCTCTAATTCTTTTTTAAAAATTAATTTTATTTTTTAATTTACATCCAAATTAATTAGCATATAGTGCAACAATGATTTCAGGAGTAGATTCCTTAATGCCCCTTACCCATTTAGCCCATCCCCCCTCCCACACCCCCTCCAGTAACCCTCTGTTTGTTCTCCATATTTATGCTTTATCCCCCTCCCTGTTTTTATATTATTTTTGTTTCCCTTCCCTTATGTTCATCTGTTTTGTCTCTTAAAGTCCTCATATGAGTGAAGTCATATGATATTTGCCTTTGTCTGACTGACTAATTTCACTTAACATAATACCCTCCAGTTCCATCCATGTAGTTGCAAATGGCAAGATTTCATTCTCTTTGCCGAGTAATACTCCATTGTGTATATATACCACATCTTCTTTATCCATTCATTCATGGATGGACATTTAGGCTCTTTCAATACTTTGGCTATTGTTGATAGTGCTGCCATAAACATTGGGGTGCATGTGTCCCTTCGAAACAGCACACCTGTATCCCTTGGATAAATATCTAGTAGTGCAATTGCTGGGTCACAGGGTAGTTCTATTTTTAATTTTTTGAAGAACCTCCATACTGTTTTCCAGAGTGGCTGCACTAGCTTGCACTCTCAACTCTCGAATTCTGTGTATGAAGTATGATTGGCTCCACCTAACGGAGCAGAAACGTGCTTGTGTGTGTTACAGTCTCATAGGATTCTGAGACTCTGATTCGAGCCTGGCCCCATAGCTGTGAGCCTCTACCCTCACCTTCTGCCCATGCATCCTTTAGAAAAGAAAGTCATCCAGGGGCACCTGGGTGGCTCATTCAGCTGAGCATCCGACTTTGGCTCAGATCATGATCTCACTGTTCATTGTTTCGAGCTCCACTTCAGGTTTTGTGCTGACAGCTCAGGGCCTGGAGCCTGCTTAAGATTCTGTGTCTCCCTCTCTCTCTGCCCCTCCCCTGCTTATGCTCTGTCTCTCTCTGTTTCTCAAAAATAAAAATAAACATTAAAGAAAAGAGAGTCATCTAAAAAATCCATGCTGGGAAAGATTTTTTTCAAGTGCACCTTATTGTATGATTTTTCAATTTGCCTGTTTGAAATGTCAAGTTCCCAAGCACATTCAAGGCAGAACTTTCCTGTCTATACCACATGCTCAAGTTCTGGAAAGGGGTTGCTTTGGGCTTCCTTGGGCTGTTCCCCTTACTCTGGCCTTCATCCTATGTGTGTCTCTCTCTCTGCCCCTCCCCTGCTCACACTCTATTTCTCTCTCTCTCAAAAATAAATAAACATATAAAAAAGAAGAAAAAGAAGGAGGAGGAGGAGAAAGGTAACTCAACCTTTGGCCTAAGACTGGTTTCTCTGTATGAATCCCATAGAATTAGGCACTATCTCTACAGCAGAAACTTTTCAAGTTTCTGTTCATTGTATCCATATGAAGGTTTTCTTTCCAAGTCTCTGTGTAGGTTGAGTGAATTTTGTTGCAACTGTAGTAGTCGGGGACAGAATGTGGATCTCCTCCTGTGAGGAGCTGTGGGTTTCTTCTGAGCTTTGACTCTGGAACAGTCATCATATACTGTAGGGACACCACCATCAAAAAGGGTAAGATGCGGTAAACATGTGAACTGACCTACAGGGCTTCTGTCTGAGAAATGATTGTAAGGAAACTAGAGATCTGCTTGTGGGTATATGACAGGCCCCCTGTCATCATCTCCAGCAAAAGGAACACCCACCTGTCTACACACAGAAGACTGCATAAGCCCCAGGGAAGAGCAGCTGGTTGCAAATGGCAGGAGAATTGGAATTGTCCTACCTAACACAAGCCACAGGAAGGACTAAAGAACCCTCCTCCTAGAGAGGGAGGAAACCACTTCCAGCTGCTCAACAGACACACTACCATGCTCCTGGATTCCCAGGACACTGATTAAAAATCCTTGAGATAGGTCCCTTCTGCCAGGGTAGGGTGAAGCCATGGAGAGTAAAAAAAAAAAAAAAAAAGAGTAAGTAAGCATTTATTGATTGCTGTTGGACACCAAGGTACTGTGCTTGGTGTTGGAATAAGAACACACATAGGCAAGTTCAGCAGGACAGACCCATATAAATAATTATAATATAACCTGCCTGATGCTGTGGAAGGGATTTGTGAGAAGTTCTGCAGGAGCAGAAAGGGGAATTATTAGCTCTTGCCCAGGAAGTTGGGAAAAGGTTTAGGTGGTATGAAGCATGTGAGCTGGAAGCTGAGAGATGAGGCTGAGGTCGCCAGGTGGAGGGGGAGCCAGGTGAACCATCCAGGCAGCAGGATCTGCCTGCACATGGTCTTGGGAGTGGGGAGGGCTGGGGGTTGGAGCACCAGGGGAAGCAGTTTCCTGGGATAGTGGGACTGGAGGAGGATTTAACAGGAGCTCCAGGCCAATTCTGGAAGGCCTTCATTGCCATGCCAAGCAAGGCGAATGCATATCCACTGAGCATAGTCAAGCCAGCAAAGTATGATGACTGATTTGTATTTTAGAACATCATTGCTGGTGGCAGTGAGTGATTGGGGAGATCCTGTCTTCCTTGCACTGTGACTTGTCCCAAAAAACACTTCTGGAGTCTATGTGTCCAGGATAAAGGGAGACTCATCCACAGCCCTGGATGGGAATATACAATGAATGTTTGACTTATGAGGATTTCAGGCAGCATTGCCTAGTGGTTCCTTTTTAGAACCTTTATTCTGAATACACTCTTGTTTAACCTTATCCATCTTGGGTCATTGTAACTAATTAAGGTGGGTGCAGGAGTTCCTATAATCACCAACATCTCAGCAAAGACCTTTTAACTGAGTATTACATGGGCAGGGCATTCCTGCAGGTGATAGAGATGTCAACAGGGCAAAGAAGATGTCTTACCTTCCAGTCCCTTCTTGCTAATATCTTCTAAGCCAGGCTACCTGCACTCATTGCACTTGGCCAAGGGCAAAGAGAACCCTACTCTCTACACAGGTATTATCAGTGCAGCTACTCCTAGGTTGTGAGACTGTAGGCTGTGTTCATGCCTTATGTAACTTGTCTGGCCAGAGTAAATCAGTAGAATGAATAAAGTAGATATAATAATATGAGTGGGCCTTACCCAAGCAGTTTAAGGCCTTAGAAGAAAAAGACAGGGGTCCCCTGAGAAACAAGGAATTCTGCCTTCAGACTGCCTTTGGACTCAAGCTATAACATCACTTCTCCTTTACAACAGAATCTTTCATCTTGGACCTAGGAAGATGAGAGCCTCTCAACTCCAGCATGGATGACTTCAGGGTCTACAGATCAGTAGGTGATATAATTAGTTGGAGTTCTGTAGGGTCAATGCTCTGGAGAATAAGGAAGTAAATAGACAGAGCAGAGATAGTTAAGAGTACTTTGAGAATACAATTTCATTTAGAGAAAAAAGGAAACAATATCAACCTAGCCAGGGACTTATAAGGTATAACTTTGAATGGATACACAGCCATTACGTGCCTTGGCTAAGATCTGAAATCAGAGCTCTCTACTACTCTGCCTTGGTTCCAGAGTCCCACTGCAGGACACGGAATTGTCTCTGAGTCAATGCTTGGGAGGCAGTTCTGTTTACTACTCTTCCACCAGGTAAACCCCAAGAATGCCAGAGGCTTAGAGAGTGACACCTAAACTGTAGGTCATGAATCGTCCCTTGTTCTAAGGTTGAACCTTTTATGAAGTTATGTCAGGAAAGCAACAGAGGCCAGGCAGTGAATGGCCTGCATCAGCTCACTGACAGTCATTTACATTTGTGACTTTCTGAAAACTTGAGAAGTTTTCAAGGAACTTTAAGCAAGTTCTATAAGAATTTGGTTCTTGTGGCCTTTCAGACGCTGGTTTCAGAGTGGCCAGGATATCTCAGAAGTATAAGCCACAGAGGGCCCCTGGGGTAGAGGTTATCTCCAGCTAGTGATTGGAACAGACTATCCCAGGACTAATTGGTGGTTTGTTAAGCTGTGCAAGATCAAGTATATGCCATCTCTCTTCTTTTCCCTGGATTTGGCAGCCTGAGTTTGGGAGCCTAGTGCCCTCGGATCTTGGGTTAGTTCTCCTTCCTTTTTCTACCACAATGAATAGAACAGCTGTACAACGTCAGCGTCCCAGGCCCCACAGTCTGGGTGGAAAGATGAAGGTACATTCGCATGTATGCCCACATTGTCAGGGCTGCCGCGTTGCCTAACTCTGGGGTCAGCCAGGCATATCATAGTCCATGGAAATAGTGGCCCCTGGTGCTGTGCCCTGTGCCAGCTCCATGGCACTGCATAAGCTCTGTGCTTTGCTTGCTGATCATCCTTCTGCAGGTTCCTCCATGCCTCCTGTGCCTCCCCATCTTCCTAGGTATTTCCAGGGATGTCCCTCTTTTGAACGTGAATAAGCCTCTCATGTTCTACTCTTCTGACTTCTCAGTCCTGATCTGACCCTTGCAAGGCCACTTGAGTGTGGAACTCACCAGCCACTCCTGGCCCCCAGAGCACTGTCTCCTGATTGCAATATTCTTCCTCAGAACCTATAATCCCAGTCCAATCATGAGAAAACATCAGACAGATACAAATTGACAGATTTTCTACTACATATTGAACCAGAGGAGACTAAGGGGATGTCATATAGCAGAGTAAGGAGCAGTAATAAATAAAATACAATGTGGTCTCCAGGATTGGATCCTGGAACATAAAAATTAGGACATTCATGGAAAAACTAGTGAAAGTCAAATAAATTCTGCACTTTGGTTAATGGCACTTGGTAGTTGTAATTTTGTGCTTTTGGTTAAGAGTAATACTGATTTATTTTAGTTTTGACAAAACTACCATGGTTATGTAGGTTTAGCAATAGAAGTCCAGGTGAGAGGTATATAGGAATTCTCTGCATGATCTTTGCAGTACCTTTGACAACTTCAATGAAATGGCCAAATTCCCTGAAAGACACAAACTATCTGTGCCAGTTACTGATTTATTGCCTCTTGGTTCCAAATTCACCCTTTTAGACTATTCTGTGAGAATGGATCTGGGCCCTTTAAATATTTTTTCCTTTGCCAGACAGAACGGAAGCTATATCAGAAGAGAGCACTGGAGAGACATTGCAGGACCAAGAGTTTTGCCTCCTGCAGCACCTGGAGCTTTTGCAATGCTCAGTTACTGTGTGCAATGGAGACAGAAGCACCCAATGGGCTGCAGCTTCTGCACCCACACCAGAGTTTTGTAGCAGAGTGCCTCCAACCCCCACCGTGTGGGTGGTTCCTCCAGTGCTCAGCTCTTGCAGTGTTTAGCAACCAGTAGCACCCAGCAGCCAAAAGTCTTTTCTTGACACCCTTCTTGGGCAGGGCTTTGTAGCAAAGAGCCCCTGCTGACACACCTTCTGGTGAAGAGATTTCCTGGCAGTCCTCAGTGTCAGAAATGCAATATGATGCTCAGACCTAGGTCCTGATGCAGAGACAAAGCATTGTCAGAAAAAAGTCATGAAATACAAAGCCAAAAATATCTGAGTTTGAACCTCATTTAGTAGCTCTTAATAAGAAAAGCAGGTTGCACACAGATGTTTCTGTTACCTCTCCTCCTCCCTATCTGCATCATCTTCTCTCCCTCCGCCTCCTTTCCCACCTCTCTTTCTCTCTGTGATAGATTTCTTTGTTACCCTAAGGAGATACTCCCCTTGGTCTGTGTTGTTGAGGTGTGGTTTTTTTTTTTTCCCCAGGAAAGTCAGCTCCTTGGCAGAGCCCAAAGTTCGAGGTTTCTACATGCTGATGGTGGCCTTGAACTCTGGTCTGGCTCACTGTCCAGGAAGGTATAAATTTCAGCTCCTTTGGCCTTGCTGCATTGTCACAAAACAATGTCTTCAACTAGCTGCATGAAACGGGTGTCTCCCCCTTGTGGTCCCCCTCATCCTCAGCACAGAGCTCCAGGCAGTCAGTAAGTCCAGGCAAAGACCAGCCCCTCCTGTCTCGCAACAAGAAAGTCACAAAGTGGGAAATCTAGTACTAGGCTTCTGCAGCATAAAAGAAGGGACAGAAACAGAATTGAAGATGGTTAAACGTGGAGAACAGTCTACATCAGGAAATACCCGGGCACATTTTAGTTGTCAACACCCATCATCATGCTGGTATCTCTGTGCCTGCTTGCCTCCTCCCTCCCTTGTTGCCAGGGCCAGTCTCTCCAACTGCACTCTCTAGGCCTCACCTCCTGCTCTGACCCTGCTCCATCAGCTCTGTGTCTCTCCATGGTCTCTCCATTCACTTCTACCTACAAACAGATACATTTCCTCATTCTTGAGAGATCATTTTTCTGAACTCCACTTTTGTCTGTCTTCCATCTCTTCCTTCCGAACCACTGATCACCCCTGAGCCCTTACAGGATAACTTCGGCCACTACCACCAGCACCATTATAATCACCACCAATTATCTCCCCACAACACACACACACTCCCACCCTCTGGTAGCACCAGTAACTTTCTGGTTGACAGTCTAATAGTTTTCTACAATTGTCACCTTCCTTGATATCTCTGCAGGATCCAACATTGTTCAAGATCTTTTCATTCCTGAAACTGTCCTGTGGCTTCTTTCTCTCTCTCTCTGCTTTTCCTCTTCTCTTCCTTCTGCTTTCTCTTCTTTTTCCTTCTACTCCCTGAAACTTATGGGCTCACAGCCAAAGATGATTTTTCTGGCTGTCTTGCCACACTCCACCTCAACCATGCAATTACCAGACTTTGTCAACTCTTCTTTCAAGATTTCCTTTACATCCTTTCTATACCTACCATTGTGAACCTCCTGATTTCCTCAGCCCCAGCAGGAACATGTGCTTGGTCCTTCTCAGCCTTTCCAAAAATGAGTTAAATAATAATGAACTCTTGAGTATGGATTTGAAAGTTTTCATCATAAAATATAAACAAAATGGGGTTCTTTGGACCCCTCTACCAATTCATATGGCATTCTGTCATTTTCAACTTTTTTCAGTATGGGAACTTTTTTTAAGTGTAACTTTAATCACCCCAAATACATATTTATGGTTGAAAAACAAGACTCTACAGCCAAAACTACATAAACAAACACATAAATGGCACCCACAATATCATTGCCCAGAGAAACATTATTGTTCATTTTTCAGTGTATATCTTTCTATGCTTACTGTGTCTGTGAGTACAAACATGGGAGTAATTTCACTTTGTTTACTCATTAAAATGTTTTGTACATCCCTCAACATTTTTTTAAACTCTTTATCATGGGACATATTAAACACATACAAAGCAGACAGAGTATAACAATAGACCACATACCCATCACCCAGCTTCAACCATTATCAACATGTGATCATTCTCTTATCTCTAATCCTACCTGCTTCCCTTCACCCCATGTTATTTTGAAGCAAATTCCAGACATTATTTCATTAGATATTATTTCTGTATGTATCTCTAAAAGACAGAACTCCTATTAAATGTATGGTTTATTCTACCTTTTTGTTATTATTTTACTTACTGCTATAGTTTTATTTCCTCTTTATTAGATATATGGTCTTTTACTATTTTGTTCCAAGTTTTTATTGAAATTCCAGTTAGTTAACATACAGTGTAATGTTGGTTTCAGGAGTAGAATTTAGTGATTCATCACTGACATACAACACCCAGTGCTCATCACAACAAGTGCCCTTCTAATACCCATCATGCATCTAGCCCATCCCCCACCCACTCCCTCCTTTTTTTTTTTTTTACTATTTCACTATTTTACCCTCATTTTTTTTACTATTTTATTTCACTATTTTTTCTTGTATAATCTCTCCCTCTATCCCTTTCTGTTTCTTTTATTATGTGTCTTGTATTTAGAAGATTTTATATTTTTGTTGAACCAAGACTTCTAAATACTACCTTAAGCCCCTACTTTTTTTGGATTGTTATCTATAGGTGTCTTACTATGAATAATAATAATAATGAAATCTCCCTTCTTCTGTCTTCCCCATTCGCCTACCCCCAGCCACTGATTTAAAGAATTACCTTTTCATTCCCATTTAATCACTTCACGGTACTCATCATAGTTTCTCTACTTATTATATATTCTTTCCAATCCCCTTCCCAATTTTTGATAGGTATATTATGTTTACATTTTCAGACGTATAGGTATTTCATAGACTTTGTCCATGGATCATTATTCAGCATAATTCTATTGTAAATACATATTCACTGGTTTTACTACTCCCCATTTTGGTATCTCTCCTGTCACTTTGGTCCATTGAAGATCAATCTTTAGTAGATTCCTCAGGAAGTCTCAGGGGCACAGTATCCACCTCATCACTTACCTCATTGCTTCCTGTGGATTTCCACACAGATGTAGACTCTTTGCTGATCTGGCAGATGGTAGTGGTTTATTCCCTTCTGTCTACTCATATTTTGGAGTTTGAGGGGATACCTTGTTTCCCAGTTTTATTGTCTTTGTGTTTTGAATTTTGCTATTTTGTTCTGTGTGTTTTTATGGGGAGATTTTAGAGGATTCAGAAATTATGTCAATCTACACAATTAAAACCACAAGAATTTGACATTATTTTAAACAACTTCCAACTTTGTCTTTTGTGAAGTATCTCTTCCATCCTTTTGCCCATTTTTCTATTAGGTTATTTTTTTTTCTTCTATTGATTTGTAAGACATTCTAGATACAAGTTTTTTGTTGTATATATGTATTATAAACATTTTCTCCCAATATGACTTTCCTTCTCACTCTCTTAATGGAGTCGCTCAATGAAGAAAAGTGCCTAATTTTAATAAGATCCCATTTATCTATCTATTCTTATGGTTAATAATGTTTCTATAATATCTAAGAAATATTTGCCTCTCTCAAGATCATGAAGCTATTTACTACAGTTATCTTCAAGAAGATTTATTGCTTAACCTTTTACTTAGGCTCATGATCCAACTGAAACAGACATTTGTGGGTGGCATGAGGTAGGAGACAAGGTTCCTTTTTTTTCCATGTGAATAATCCAGTTAATCCAGCTACATTTACTGAAAAGACTTTTTTTCCCCTGCTTTGTATTACAGTGGCTCCTTTGTCATAAATTAGGAGACTGTGTGTATACATTTTCACATTGGTCTGTTTTTCTCTCTTGCACCAATGCCACACTGTCTCATTTACTGCCACACATAATAGGAAGTCTTGATAAATGGCAGTTCAAGTCCTACAGCTCTGTTTAGGATTGTCTTCATTACTCTTGATTTTTGGAATGTACATATGGATTTTAGAATCAGTTTATCATGAATCAGCTTTTCATGCATTTTTATGAAAAATCCTTCTAAGATTTTGACTGGGATTGTATTAAATTTCAGTTTGAGGGAAATGGACATCTTTACCATACTGAGTCTTCTAACCCATAAACATGACATATCCATCCATTTAGTAACATATTTAAACTTTTTTCTTAGTAATATGTAGTTTTCTGCACATAATTGGTTAGATTTATTCCTAGGCGATTGATAGTTTTTGCATGATATTGTAAAGGCAATTAAAATAATTATTTTGGAATTGTAAGATTTCAAATATTTTTATTTTATTTATTATTATTATTTTATTTTAGAGAGAGAGAGAGCATGAGTGGGAGAGAGGAGCAGAGAAAAAGAGAGACAGAATCTTATGCAGGTTCTACACTCAGTGTGGAGATGGACACAGGGCTTGATCCCACGACCCTGGGATCATGATCTGAGCAGAAATCAAGAGTTGGACACTCAGCTGATTGAGCCACCCAGGAGCCCCTAGACTTCAAAGTTTTTAACGGAGTCTCTCCTCTCATCAGGCATCTGTGAGCATTAGTGCAGAGAAGTCAGGGACCATGGGAGGGGAAAACAGTGCATCAGGAAGGCCACGGTCACATCTGCTCCCCCATCATTCAAATAGGTAAGTCCCAACTTCCTCCACCCCGCCTGTCCCAGGAGAGCTAGAAATTTGGTGCTATCTGAACTTTCACTGCTGTGTGGTCACCCAGAAATGTGGGAGAAATACACCTGAATGCTGATGTCTCCTTGCGTTCTTGCCCTTCAGAGGGAAAGGTTGGTCATGAGGCCCTTCATTCCAACATTTTCAAATATGAGAATCTAGAAAATTTTTTCATTTTATTTTTCTCAAAAAATTTCTATATATAGATATATAGAGAGTCATTATCTCATTATAATGAGATAATCATAATTACATGTTTGTTCATATACTTCCATATATACCTATATATTCATATATAGAGATAAATAGAGAGATATATTCATATATAGAGATATATATATTCATTCATGGGGTGTGGTGCCCAATGATCATGGCATCACACTCCACAAACATTTTTAAATTTTCTGTTTTTTTGTTTTTACACTCAATAACATGTAGTGAACATTTTCTCATGACTGTGGAAGTATTTGCACAACTCTTTTTTCCCCAAAGACTTCACAGCATTTTCATTGTGAATATAGCACACTTTGCTTACTAATTCTTGACCAATGGACATGTAAGCTTGAATTTTGCTATCAAAGGATTCCCTTGGAACTAAACCTTTCTGTGTATATGTGAATGTTCCCAAAGTATTATTGTAGGCTCAGGAAATGTTCCTAAAGTATTATTGTAAGCTCAAAGGGTATACATTTTTTTTTTGAGAGAGCATGAGTGGGAGGGGGGGCAGAGGGAGAGAGAGAGAGAGAGAGAGAGAGAGAGAGAGAGAGAGAGAGAATCTTAAGCAGGCTCCACACTCAGTGTGGAGCCCAACATGAGGCTCGATCCCATGACCCTGGGTTCATGACTTGAGATTAAATCAACAGTTGAACACTCAACCATCTGAGCCACCCAGGTGCCCCATATATTTTTTTTATCCATAGATACATTGCCAATTTGATTTTTGTGAGAATGTACTATCTTTTTCAAAAAGTTCAATATGTTTGTCTCCCCTTCTCTGCCCCTCCCCAGCTTGTGCTCTCTCTCAAAAGTAAAATACAAATTTTTTTAAGTTCAATAAACTTCCAAATGCTAGATATATTTTAAATTTTCTCTACTTGACAATAATTATTTCATAGGAATTTATTATTTTAAGTCAAATGCAATTTAAAAACAATTTCAATTATGTTTGTGAAATATTGACTTGTTTTTAGGGAATGCTTCAATAATCCTTTGCAATGAATTGACATCCCTGGCATGGGTAAAGAGTGAAAAACACATGTTTGGAAATCTCTTTGTGGCAGGTCTTTTTAATACATGACTTTGTTTAATCCTGAAAGCTTTAGGTACGAGTGATGTAAGTACTCATCTCACCTCCACTTCACAGATGAGGAGACTGAGCAATGAGCCAAATGCTTTTTTCTTTGGCTTACCTTGCCATGATTTCTCTCTACCCTCTTCCTTAAGTCACTTGGATCACACTACAAACAGTGACACCAGGAGGCAATCATACCTCACAGCATCCCAAATTTGCACTAATGATTGATGTCCTTCGAACCCTCCAGGGAGGACAGAGCCTGAGTGCCTGGCTCAAGAGCAAAGCCTGGGATGGTATCAGTCCCCATTGTGCCATCTGCCGGCTCTCATTGTCTGGTGCATGACCTACCCAATCATATATGGCAGGACTGGCTGGAGCCGATGAAGTGGAAATATCTGTAAATCTCACACTTTTGCATTTAATCTTTATAACACCTTTCCAAAGTCAATCTTACTCCCTGTATTTCAAGTGCTCAGAGACTGGGTCTCAGATCATGTCTTTACCTCATATCAGGCAGTTAATAGATGACAAACTGGTCTCTTCACATCTAAAACACATGATGCTGCCTCCCAAATGGATTAATAATGAGAAGAGACTACCCTAATGGTTCTGCATTTCCCCCCAAACCATTAAAACTATAAGGAAAAGTACCCAGTGTCTTTGCATAGAGTAGCCACAAGTGTGTGTTGTGGTGTTGCAGTGGCTGGCCACACTCTGACTCACTCTCATGGCCAAGCTCCCACTTAGTTCCACTCCTTCCTGCTCAGACCCATCTTTTCCTGTTCTGTGCAAAGCCCAACAAGAGCAAGCAATCTCTGTCTGGTGGGGTATCCCATCTCTGCCTGCTTCCTCCCCTAATCTTCTCCCTTCCCCTAGACAAGACCCATCCAGACCCATCGTAAGGAGCTGAGATAGGAGGGCATGGAAGCTTCAGATGGGGACCAGCTATTTACTGGGACTGCCATCGTCATTCTGGTTCATGGGAGAACACAGCTGCTAGCTCTACAGAGACTTGGCAGCAGTATAGCGTAATGAAGTTTGAGGTCACATGGACCCTATTCTAACCTGGGCCCCTCCTTTTCCTAGCTCTGTGGTTTTCTGTAAGTTACTCATCCTAAAATGGGAATAATAGTTCATAACCCACAGAATTGTTCTAAGGATTAAACAAAATTGTGCTACTAAATAGCCCAGTGGCTGGCACGTGCAAGTTCTCAGTAAGAAACAGATTGGGAGTTGGTACTAAATATGCGCCTTCCCTGAGGCTCTCTTGGTCAATAGAGAGCATTAGCATCATGTGGAGGTAAAGATCCAGAAGTCTGGAGTCAGACAGACATCCTTTCAGCTTTAGGTTCTGTCACTTATTGGCTATGGGTCACCAAATGTGGTGACCTTGTGTCTCCTCTCAGCCCATAGACAATCTTTATTAAATAAAGCTCAGGGCCATGCCTATTTTTAAGGCTTTAGGCACATATTTCCAAATTGCACATAAGGAGCCTTTTAAAATGCCAGAAATGTTAAGACACTCATAAGATTGCTGAACTTTTAGTATCCAACATGCCTAATGACAATCATGACTAATAGATTCAGGAATGTCACTAAATGCAAGCTTATGTTAATATTTACAGCAGTCTATACTTCTATTTGAACAGAGGAGCATAATATTTATTCACTTTATGGACAAGATATGGGTTTCTTTTGGGTTTGCCAATCCCACGCATTCCCCCATTGCCTGGTTCTGCATGACATATACAAAGCTTAGGAAACTGGCCCCCAAGAGCTTGGGCTGTCATCTCTCTCCCTGGCTCTGGGTCCCAACTCTGGATTTCCTGGGTGCTTGTGATGGAGCTGGAGTTTGACAGTCAGTCTGGGTCTTGGACCTCCCAAATTCTGTTGTACTTTAAAATCTCAGTTATAGCCAGGAACTCAGAAAAGACCAAGACCCCAGGTTGTCAAAGGCCCTTCTCTTAAAGGGATGAATCAAAGGCTTTTTTCCTTTATCTTGTTCTTGCCAGGGTTTATGTCTACCCTATTCCCAGAATAAACAGGGTCTCATTAGACTCTCAGGCCTACAATTGTCCCCCAGTTTGTACAAAGGGATAACTTGGTTCCAGACAGGAAAACCACAGTATCAAATCTATAGAGGGTGAGAAATTTATGTGGGAACAGCCTAGCCTGTGTTGGAATTCAAAAAATCATGACAGGCTGGATGGAGACCACAACTAGCTCAAGTGACACTTTTGTGAGAATCAGAAAAAGGCCCCTTCCAGCACATCCAGTGGGTACTTAATTTGGCAAACAAACATCTTTATCCTATATGGAAAGAGTATCCCTCTTTCCATGGTGGAGGGTGCCTGGGTGTAGGACCTCAGGAATGAAGTCATGGATGGGTTACAGACCCATTCATCTTGTTATCAGATGTGATTGTGCAGTGCACAACCTTTAAAACCATACATGGCAGCCTTGGTTAGAGTGGATGAGATGGAAGTACGGGTGCCTTCATTCCTCATTACCTCTTTTTGGAGTCATAGTGTCATGCTCATCATAAACATAAGAATTGGGGCTCAGAAACGTAACGTTATCTGTTAAAAAACAGCAAGGCTCATCTCTTTAACTTGAAAAACAGATCACTTTCTACCACAGTATACCACCTCTTTGCATGAAACCTTTAAAAAGCCACCATTTGCCCACTTCTGCATCTTCCTTCCTTCATTTTCTCAAGACACAGGAAGTGCAAGAACAAACAACACATCATCTTTGCATATGGTGTGTTCTGTTCTTTTTTCTGAAAAGCCCAACTACAGTAAGCAAACTGCGAACCCATGAGATTTCCCCTCTGGCTGGCTGGCCAGACTTCCTCCACAACTCCCTTCCCTCCCTTTGTCAGGACACACACAACCCCATCCTGAGAAGGCCATGGGGGCTCTGACTAGGGGGGCATCTCTTCCTGGGGATGCCTACATCATTCTGGCTTGTGGGTGAACATGATTGTTAGCTCCACAGAGACTTGGTAGCAGTAGCGAAGAGGCTTCTTTGCAAGTCTTTCTTTGGGAATCAGACTTAGTTCGGATTCTGTGTCTACCTCTTCCTAGCTCTGTGGTCTCATGACAATTGCTCAAGCTCCTAGAGCTTCGTGTAATGTAAATTGGGATTAAGAATACCTACCTCCTAGGAATCTTGTGACACATAAATGAGATCACAGGCACAATGACAAGTCCTCACTAAATGATAGGAAAAAAATCCCTGGGAGCTTGGGAGCCAGATATGCCCCATTTATGAAGACACCCTTCATGAAGAGGAAACATCACCCTCATGAGATGGTGGGAAACCAGAATGTCTGGAGTCCTACAAATCTCAATCTGAGTCCCTGTCCAGCCATGGCTCTCTCCCGTTATTACCATGGTCTCTGTTTGAAGACCCTTTGACAAGCCTCCATTCAAACCCACAGCCCTGCACACCTTGAGTTGTTTTGATTTATATTTTCAGATTGCCCCACATTTTGGCTGCCCAGAAATGAACATTTCCACAGAAGTATATGTATTATTTATATCTACATAAGTATTAATAATATTTAGTATTATATTTAACCTAAAAACCATCCAGTAAGTAGTTTTTTGTAACTTCAGTTTGTTGTGAGCATCTCTGCTGTCAACACTTATTTAATACATTTAATTTAATATATTTAATTATTAAAGTGAATACACTGGTTTATTTAATTGACTTAATTTAATAATACAGAATACACCACATCACCTCAACAAATCACCTTCTGGTGGACATTCCAGGTGTGGTATTCTCTTATCTCGTTAATTGCTGCTATATTAAGCAAAGCCTCAATGGTAATTCTTGCTAAATTTTGTAGACTTCCTTATTACTCCCACATGAAGAAACTGTGGCTCCTCAGATTTAAGGGTCACACGAATTGCTCGTGGCTGAGTCAGGCTCTATCCCAGGTCTGCGCTTCACAGGGTGGGAGGTACAGGGCTCCAGGGTCTTCCAGTCCCTCCCCCGCAGCTCCCTGATGTGGGGTTGAAGGCAAGTCACTTCACCTCGGGTCCCTCATCTGCAAAATGGGGTCATACCTATCTCACAGGGGTGTGGGGATGACTACATGACCTAATGTAGTAATGTGTTTGGCCCTGACCCCAGCACAAAATTTGGAAGGAAAATGAACAATAGGAAAAAGAATGAGGTGGCAGGAAATGCTTGTAACATCACAGGGGGATTTTGACTTGATTTCAAAATGTTGTTCTGACTTCTGAATCCTTTGTTTCCTCATCAGTGAAACCCAGAAAATGATCCCTCTGTGACTGAATTTTATGAGGATTAAATTAAATGTATGAATGTGTATGGAAGAAGCATCTAGCAATGTGTAAATACTCAGGAAACCAGTGACTGACATGGCATGGGCTGCCCTGTGGTGGAACTCAGAGGGCCTGGGGTGAGAGGGAAGGGTCTTAGGGTCCTCTCCTCCTCCCCCTCTTTTCCTCCCAAACAAGGCACATTTAATTCACATCACCCAAGAGAATTAAATGGAACAAAAATTGGAAAGGAGCTGATCAGACTCTCAGGTGACATGGTGTTTGTTTGATATGGCTCAGCCTTGACTCTCAAATTACTGTACCTTATTTGTGTAAGAAACTCCACATGTCAAACAAGGAAACTACCCTGGAGCAGAAACAGACACTTCCAGAAGCCAGTGTTTGTCTACCGGCTCAGCTGGCAGAATTGTCGGGAAGATTCTTTCTCTCTGGAAATCGTACAGGAGATGAGTTCATTCACGGAACATTCTCACAGACCAGAGAATAAGTCGTGCAGCATTATACCATCCTCTAGCCATGAGCCTGAAGCAGAAAACCTAGGGCCTGAATGCCCCTCCCGTTTGTTCTGACCCCAGCCCGAGGCCTTACATCCAGGCTCACTGGGGGTAAGCTTGTACCCACATTAGCCCCATTTTCCAAAGCCTCTGGATGCCCGTCTCACAACTGGTGGACAGGGTCGGGGGTGTTGGCTCCCCCTGCAGGATGCCGGGTTTGATGCAGCTTCCCTCTCTAGAACTTTTCTATTGGGGTGCAAAGCAGGGTGGCCCCACTACCCTTTGGTTGCACATTCTCTTTGGTTTGGCTTGCTCTTTGGGGGGTACTCTACCCCATTTCCCTAGCCACCTTTCCGCACCATGATCTGCACAACACTTGAGAAGTCCCTTGACAAGCTCCACCCCATGCTGTCCCCCAACTTTGCCCTCCACCAGTGCTCCAAGACCAAAACTTTGCTTCCTCTGAATGATTTTCTTTCCTGTTCAATTTGGTTGTTAATCTGTAAGCTGGTAATAATTAAGGTCTTGATCCTGATATGTGACTCTAAAAGCACAAATAGCCAACTCAGCCAAGTCACTTAAACAGGAGGAGACATTCCCCTGAACCCAAAGGACTCTGGTTACAGTGGCCACTCGGGCCTCTCGAGCATACCCTTGGCCTCACTGTTAGGGAAGGGACGAGGCTGTGCTTCTGCTGCAGCTAGGATCAGAGAGAGACCTCATCCTATGTCTGGTGATTTTAACAGCTCTGTCACAGTACTTGATTTTACAGCTTCAAGAATTTCTTGTTCTCTAATATCATGAGTTTTGGTAATGTTTTATAAGTAATTTTCCCCATTTGATTTTTCTTTCATAAAGTCTCACAGAACAATGTTTATGATACAGCCATTTAATATATGTACAAATTGTAAAGAATATGTATAAATGTTTTACACAGATGTAAGAGCATGCAGAAGCCAACATAGAAACAAACTGTTAAAAACTGTACAGTAAATTTGAAAAGCACTTTTTCAAAACAACAAAAAGAGTGGTTTTTCTCAAATTAGCCTTTGAGCAAGTACTCCTCTGCCATTCTAAGTAGGTGGCACATTTCCCATCGACCTCAAGGAATGGAGGAAGAGACAATGAAGTTCACCATGTGTTGGACTTCAGCCCCTGGAAAACTCTGGTGTTGGCTGATGCCAATACATCTGGGATGCTGTCAGCAAGAGATCTCAGGAGGCACCAGGGCTCAGAAGGCTGAGCAGCAACACTGTTTTCCTGGTGATAGAGTCCCTAACTGGGAACCACACCAGGTAGAAAGCCACCCTATGCACCCAGGAGGGAGGAAGCCATCTTTGGAGGTGCAGTGGTGGGAATCATGAAATGCAACAGATGCCTGGGAGATCAAGGATGGAATGATTCCTCACATGCTTATGAGTTTCTGCCCTGAAGTCTCACTCTTAGCCTTCCTGCAAAAAGTCCCTCTCATTGTGCCTCCCAGAAGACACACTGGACCCTCAGACATATAAGGCCCCAGCAGAACCAGTCCAAGAGTGTACTTAAATCCACATGGGTATGTGTGTGTGTTGGGGAATCACAGAGAATGTATTTGATATGGACTTCAGGGCCAGGGCCATCTGGGTTCCAACCCCAGCACCACTACTCACAAGCCCTGACTGTGGGCAAGTCAATTTATGTTCTCCGGGTCCCTGTGTCCTTGTTTATTAAGTGAGAATTTTATGCCTCTCAACACCTCTGTTTTTGTGCAACTGGCACACACAGGAATGGCTTGGTGAGCATGAAATCCTTCTTCTCCTGTTTTTCTGCTGGTCAACAGCATCGGCCAAAAAGCTAAAGCTTATTTCTCTGAATTTTCTTCATTTTTAAATTTTTGTGTTTTTCTTTATTAAAGTTACACTTTTCTTGCAGAAGCTAAAATGTCATAGAACTAAACAAAAAGGGGTAAATTTGCCTACAGTCCTACCCTCTTGAAATAATCACCATTACTAGTTGGGTAAACATTATTTCAGTTTCTTCTATGAATGTGCCAATTTAAACTTATTTTCACATTATGTCCTGTTTCATATTCACATTATGTATTATCTACCATGTAGAAGCTTCCAGATATCCTTACATGAGCCTTCTTTGTGTTCACTGGGTCTTTTCTAACGTCAGGCGTCTGTATGGATCAATTTAATTTAATACCAAGCAGGCTCTGTGCTGTCAGTGCAGAGCCCAACATGGGACTGGATCTCATGGACAGAACCTGCTTGGTATTATCTCTCTCCCTGTCTCTCTGCCCCTCCCCTGCTCACACCCTCTCTTTCAAAATAAATTAAAAACTTAAAAAAAAATAAAAAGCTGAAAACAGTCTTAAAATAAAAATTAAAAATCCTTAAGCTACCAAATTATTCCTCAGCAAGGGCTGGAAAGAACATAAGTATGAATGAGTTAGCCTATATCTCACACCCAAACACATGTGCACACTGGTGTGAAACACACAGGTCTGTTCATTCACTCCACAAAACCTTTTTTTTTTTTAATTTTTAATTTGTGGGGCACCTGGGTGGTTCAGTCAGTTAAGGTCTGACTTTGGCTCAGCTCATGATCTCACGGTCAGAAAGTTCGAGCCCCACGTGGGGCTCTATGCTAACAGCTCAGAGCCTGGAGCCTGTTTTGGATTCTGTGTCTCCTTCTCTCTCTGCCCCACCCCCACTTGTGCTCTGTCTCTCTCTGACTCTCAAAAATGAATAAATGTTAAAAAAAATTGATCTTTAATTTGAGGGGAAGGTAGAGAATCCCAACGACACAGGGCTTGATCTCACGAAACATGCGATCGTGACCTGAGCCAAAACTAAGTCGGATGCTTAACCAATTGAGCCACCCAGGTGCCCCTCCACCAATCTTTACACCTGCCCACCTGATTCTTGCCAGCAGTGGCTGAAAGTTGCAATTTTACCACAGAACCTTCAGGCCATGTGTGTGGCCTGAACATTGCCTCACCCTGGAGACCTCTGAGCAGGTCACAGGGAAAAAAAGCTAGCACACCCCAGTACAAATGATCTCAGGAGCTAGTAGAGAGGCTGAGGGAGTAGTAGTCTGGAGGATAATGCCCGAGGTACTGACAAATGGATTGTGGTTCTATTCACCATACTGGAGCTCCACAGAGACTGTAAAGAATAGCCTCTTAGTGGGGCACCTGGATGGCCCAGTCAGTTAAGTGTTTGACTCTTGGTTTTGGCTCAGGTCATAATCTCACAGTTTCATGAATCCAAGCCCCGCGTTGGGCTCTGCTCTGGATGCCCAGAGCCTGCTTGGGATTCTCTCTCTCTCCCTCTCTCTCTGCCCCTCCCCCACTTGCACTGTCTCTGTCTCTCTCAAAATAAGTAAATAAACATTAAAAATTAAAAAAAAAAGAATAGCCTCCTAGCTTTGGGAGTTTAAAACCCAACTGAGGATAAGAAATACATTTAGAAGAGAAGGAAAACATTTTCTATAATATATTATTAGATGTTCGATATTTTCTCTACATTATTTCCTTATCCTTACAATAGCCTCATGAGTGGAGTGTTCTGAGCCTCTAATTCTTGATGAAGAAACCTACTCAGCTTAAACTGTCAAGGTCACAGTACCTTGGTAGAGCCTGCTTTTAGAGCCAGATCTTTGTGGCTTTAAAACCCCCTTTTTTGCCCTCTACTATACTCCCTCCAAAAATAAAAATTAGCATGTGTATTATCTGGCAATTTAATTCCAGTCAACCACTTTGAAATCAGGTGTGCCATCCACGCTCCCACAGAGGGAAGCACTTACAGAATCGGAGCCTTGGGAACAAACCCTGGCGGATTTCCTAACACTTGGTTAGTGACTTGTTACAGGATCTTGATTAACATTTGGGAGGCCAAGAGCTTGAAAGACATGGATCAATTATGCAGTCTCTTTCTGTGCCAAGTTGATTAAACAGTCCCTAAAAGAAAGGCTATGGGTCTTGGGTCCTCCTGACACTTTGAGAGATGAAAAGGGGACTCTAAGTTTGGGTTGTGAGAATAGTACCATCTCACCTGACAGCAGCTTGCAATGTCCCTGAGGTCTAAATGCCACATGATGCTGTCCAGGGAAGCAGCTATTCCTGACTGGTACACTGGGATCTGTGCTATAGAAAATCACTGATGGCCCAGAAATCCGTGCGTATTTCAAGCTGGTCCAACTCCAAAATATTTGTCACCCTACCCTTCCTCTCTTCTTCACTGAGCTTCACTTTCTTAGTCTCATGAAATCCCAGGGCTCACAAATATTCCCTCTGTTACACCAATGCAATGCACAATATTATAGCCCCAAAGTCCTCAAGTCCCACCAGCCTGCAATTAATTAGCTGCTGCAACAAATAAATCCCCAGATCTTACTGGCTTAACTCACTTGAGGTCTATTCCAATCCAGTGTGAAATCCAAAATTGGTATTCTTTTTTTTCAATGTTTATTTATTTTTGAGAGGTGGGGGAGAGTGAGAGAAAGCAGGGGGAAGGGCAGAGAAGGGGGGGGATGGAGGATCCAAAGCTGGCTCTGTGCTGAAAGCAATAAGCCTGATGTGGGGCTTGAACTCACGAACGATGAGATCATGACCTGAACTGAAGTTGGACGCTCAACCAACTGAGACACTCAGGTACCCCCGCCCTCCTAAAATGGGTATTCTTGAACAACAGACAGCTTTCCTCCAAGTAGTAATTTGGGGACCAGGCGCCTCCCATCTTGAGTCACCATTTTCAATACTTGGCTTCCAGGATCATTTATCTATGTGCTTTAGGCTAGCAATTGGAGGGTTGTACGAGGTGGGGAGGGGGTGATTAGGGGCCTCACCCCAGAAGTGGAGCATATCACTTCTGTTCACATTCCATTGCCTAGAACTCCGTCACATGGCCATAGGTAACTGCAGGAGAGGCTAGAAACTGCAATGTACTGTTCTCAAGAAGTCCACCTGCTGCTCACATGAAGGCTGGCCTTCTCGATTGTGGCCAAGGTTACATAGGTCCATACCAGCAGTCAGACATTCCACAGAGCCATGCTTGCAAGATGCATGTTCTTCCAAACAGCTTTGCAAAAGGAAACATTAAAACTTATACATAAAAACTGGATCAACATTTCTGAGAACCTATAATAAAAGAAGGCTGGAGGATTAGGTGGAAGGAGGAAAAAAGTTGTAATGCTCAAATATGGGTTTTTTGTTTTTTTCCTGTGTCCGAACATGGCAAGAGGCTTATTTACCCAAGGAAATCTCTACCTGTTAGTATTTCAGGTAATGTGACTGGATGAGGAATTCTAGGTAGTTCTGTGGAGACTGGGGGGAGAAGTCGAGAAGATGCCAGTCCCCATTTCTAGACCAGGCCCTGAGCCCTGTAACTTGGATATAAAATCTGGTGAATGGGAGTATGTAAGGAAAAGGCATAGACTGTGTGTGCAGAGTAGAGAGCTTGGGATTTGGATCAGAAGAACCTGAGTAGGAAGTTACTGGGGAGTAATTTCTTTTCATGTGTGTAATGGAGATAACGTTTGAGAGTACTTTTTATTTTTAAAGGGGGTGGAGATAGTGTGTATATATACACACACACACACACACACACACACACACATATATATATATATATATGTTATTTTAAAGATCAATTTATGGGACACCTGGGTGGCTCAGTCCGCTAAGTGTCCAATCCTTGATTTCAGCTCAGGTCATGATCTCACCGTTCATGGGATCGAGACCCATGCTGGGCTCTGCACTGGAAATGGAGTCTGCTTTCCAGTGGATTCTCTCTCTCTCTTTCTCTCTCTCTCTCTCTCTCTCTGACCCTCCTCCCTCACACTCTTTCTTTCTGTAAAAAAATATTAATTAAATTTTTTAATTAAAAAAAGCTCAATTATATATACTATTTAAAGTGTATATATATATATATATATATATATATATAATATCCAATTTTTCTATGTAGAAGAGGTAAAATCTGGTAGTAGAGGTGCTTAATAAATGCTGATTCCCTTTCGCCCCACCCCATTTCCCTCTGCCATTCAAAGTGCCCTCTGTTCTTTAGCCACTCTTGATTATTAGACGGAAGAAACTATTTCACTTGGGCTTGGAGAGCTTATGTGAAGATACACCATTACTCAATATCAAACACGGATCTCTCTAATCCAGAAAGGTCAACTGCCCATCAGGGCTTAAGCTTCCAAATACTTGTGACTTGACCAGGTTCCACACCCCAGCCCAGCTCAGTGGGAGGAAGGGTGTAAACCTTGGCCCATCTCTGCCCATCTGCCTGGTCATCACAGGAGACTCCACACAGCAGCGTGGCATGGGGGTGTCCTCCTCCTTGCTGCCCCCCCCCCACTCTCAGCACAGAGTGCAGACTCTCACTCTCAGACTCTCAAGGAGATTGGCAAGCCCAGTCAGCTGTTGCTTGCTAGAGTCAGTGTAAGGAACTAGGTAGAAGGATGTGTGTGCAAAGATGAGGAGGAAGGAGAGAGAATGGGGAAGGCAGGGGCATAAGACGTTGCATCTGAAGAGGAAGCATAGGGTGGCATCTCATGCCATCTCTGCCTGTGCTCAGCCCTCCACCTGCACTCCCCTCCCTTCCCATGGTCCTCCTCTATTCCTGCATTCACTGCTGTATCACTGGCGCTCAGTGATACAGAATTCACTTCATGTAAAGGAGAAGCATGAGCCCATGTCTGTGTAAAGGAGAAGTGCTCACATCCGTGGGGTTTCAAAAAAGGTGGAGGAGGGGGGACTTGTGGGCTTCCCACCCTAGCAGCAATCATTAGAGATGAGGAAACCAGTGTCCTGTAAAGACAGCATGACTTATCCAACGTCACACAGTCATGACTCTGAGGCTTAAACTTGGGTGCACTTAGTTGTGAGCAATAATTCCTTTTTATTTTCTTTTACATTTATTTATATATTTTGAGACAGAAACAGCAGTGAGCAGGAGAGGGGCAGAGAGAGAGGGAAACAGAAGATCCCATGCAGGCTCTGTACTGACAGCATGGAGTCCAAAGTGGCGCTCAAAGTTACAAAAACATGAGACAATGACTGGAGCTGAAACCAAGAGTCTGACACTTAACCAACTGAGCCACCCAGGCGCTCCAAGAATTCCTTTAAAACATTTTTTTAATGTTTATTTTTTTTTGAGAGAGAGAGAGAGAGAGAGAGAGAGCTTATGAGTGGGGGAGGAGCAGAGAGAGAGGGAGACACAGAATCCCAAGCAGGCTCCAGGCTCTGAGCTGTCAGCACAGAGACCGATGAGGGGCTGGAACCCACGAACCATGAGATCATGACCTGAGCCCAAGTCGAACACTCGACTGACTGAACCACCCAGACGTCCCAAGAATTCCTTTTTAACTAATACCATCACTGATCCTGAAAACAGCAACCTTTATTGGGTGCTTGCTGTCTTCCAGACATTGTGCTGAATTATGGACATAATTATCTCACCAAATTCTCACCCGACACCATGGGGGCAGGTACTATTCTCATGCTCATTTTACAGGGGAAGAAACCGAGCCTCACAGGGGTTTGGTAACTTGTCCATGGTCACACCGCTACTGAGTGGGAGTCAGGATCTGACCCAGGTGATCCGGCTCCTGAACTCAGACTCTTGCCTGTTGCACGATCTAGATTTGGCACAGCACAGAGAGGTCTATGTGGGAAGGGACATGCTTAACATTCTCCTGGAGACCAGATGTTATCCTCAACCTTGGTCCCACGCTCTAATTTCAGAGCATAGGGAGCAGCAGAGTTGGTATTTGGAGCAGCTGAGTGTTCACTCTTCATTGCTGACCATGGGCTCTTTGTAAGCAAAGGCTCTCATTTGGAGGGGGGACTCTTAGGATGGGGATAGCCCCTTGTAGACAATGGCTATCCTCTTTACTACCTTGTAGAGAAATGATGTAAGATTGTGACTTTGTTGATCCTCCTCTGGCAAATGTCTGTTTAGGCAAAACTTGGTCACATGCTAAGTTTCCTGACCTCTAGATGGGCATCATGAACCCACATACAGTTGTTGAGCCAACAGTAATACCTACATAAGCCCTAGAAGTCTCTTCATGGTTCAGCTTATATTTTGCAGCAGAGTAGAATATGGGCAGATTCTGATTTCCCTTTCTTTTGTGATATTTCCTTAATGAACTGATACATTTTTGCATGGACTGTGTATAAGTGCCCTGTTCTAGGGAATAGAAAGGCATACATTCCCTTTCATAGAAATTAATAATGATAGTAGCTGCCAGTTTTGAGGACTCTGCCAGGAATAGATGTGTGTACATATATGTTCATTTAATCTGCCCAACAGGCCATTGAGGTAGGAATTATAATGCCTGCTTTGCAGATGAGGAAGTGAGGCTCAGAAAGGGAAATTAATTTCCCCAAGTTTACACAGCTACCAAGTAGTGGAGCCAGATACAAACCAGATCTGTTGCACCCCAGAGTCCTCACTCTCATGCACTGGGCTATACTCGCGTCGGCCTTTGTGAACAGCCAGAAATAAGGGCCATATTGCTCTTCCTCAGCTCTTTTAAAGCCAAAGTTACAGTTTTAGGTGGATGAGCCCTACCTTTAGCCTGGTTGGGCATCAGAGTCCTCCATAGCAAGCAGCTTAGCACAAAACAATTGTGTTCTGCTGATGAAATGGTAACACCATGCCCGTTGCTGTGTCCTTAAAAGCCCATTTACCTGTGTCTCAGAGAGAAGTCAAGAACTTGGACCTAGCCTGAGAGGAATGTGCACCAGTTAAGAGCAGCCTTTGAGGTTTGATCCTAGTTCTGCCATATTATTTTGGGTTTGTTACTAAACCTCTCTGTGATTTTGTTTTCTCGTCTGTAAAATGGCAATAATAATGCCTGTCTGTATTGGAAACCATATGGGATGTCTTCCTAATTACAATGGCTCCCTGAATACCACCCCTACCTCTCTCTCTCTCTCTCTCTCTCTCTCTGACACACACACACACACACACACACACACACACCCCTCAGCAGCTTTGTATTACAGGGTGGGGGGCAGGGAGCATTTGACAATCAAATTCTCTCCTGCAGCATTCCAAATTTGAGATTGAGAAAATCTAATACTTTCTGGATTGAACTTAAATTTAGGGTTCCAGAATGGTCACATTCCTTCCAACATGTGGTTTGAGAAACAGCAAGATCTACAATTGGGAACACTTTGAAGGTAGCCGATTTGGGGGGGGGGCAGATTAGGAGTACAATCAAGTTTAAATGCAAATGGAACTCCCTTTGGTAGGCCCAGGGTGATGGGGGGGGGTGGCAGATGACATTTGCTTAAAGTTTGTTTGTATGAACAGAATATTTTCTTTGTCTCAGACCAGCAGGGGTGCCATAGAATGTTTACTTCCTCCTTTGTAAGGGCAAGCCCACCTTGTTCATGCCACATCCCCAGCATTTAGCACAGGGCGTGGTACATAGTCAGAGATCAATAAGGATTTTCCTAAAACCTGAATGCGATTTTTTAATATACTAATGTTAGTACTGGCCCACTCACATCCCCAGGAAGTGACCACACGGAAGGATTCAAACAGAAGTTTATCCAGCTCCAAAGCCGTGTCCTTCCTGTCATTAGTGCCCTTATGGGCTTCCAATTTGGCAAATAAAGGACACCCTATGGGTCCTGTTCACACCCAATCTCAACCCCATGTCCCCTCTCTCCTGCCCTTCTCTCTGTCCCCACCCATTAGCCAAAACTCCCATTCATTTATCACTGTCTCTACTGTGGGTTCACTTAATAGTTATTGAGCACAATAAATACTTATCATTGAAGCACAGAAGACAAGAGATAAAGAAGACCACTCCCCCACCCTAGCCATCATGATATTCACAGGAGAGAAATGTAAAAATAATAATAATTGCAACACAGTGTGCTAAGTGCTATGACCAGACAAGTATACAAACAACGTTACCTCTCCCAAGGGTGGGGATTGAGGAAAGTTTTGGCGGTGACATTTGTGCTAAGCCTTGTGAGATGTGGTAGAGAAAGAAAGGGAAATGGTGTTCCAAGTTCAAGGAACAGCTTGAACTGAGCATGAAGTACCTGGCAAGGAGCAGCAGCCAGAGCATCCCAGAGTGCCTGAGGGTGAGGAGGAAGACAGGAGGCAGGGAGGCAGGCTAGGGCCCCACTGCCAAGGCTCTGAAGGCCCCACTCAGTTTGGAGTAGCCCAAAGGACAAACAAAGCAGGTTCTTGGGGCACCAGCAAAACAGGGCACCCAAAATAAAATCAGAAAAGAGGACATCTAAAAAGAAACAAGTTTAATTTCAACACACCTTTGAGGTTTGTTGAAATTTCAAAATTATTTCAAAATATGTTTTTATTTCATGGTTAAGCACTTTCTTAAAATTTGCGGTTACATATAGAGAACATCTCTATCATTTGTTCAGTGTTTAGGGCCTCTTTAAGGTTTCTTTCTGGCTCTGGCTCTGTTTCAGAAATTGGACACCAACCAGCCTCAGCTTTGGGATAGGCAGGGTTGTGTTGAGGCAGTTTTGCAGAATTGCTTCATGAATAACCTATAGTTATTCATGCACCCCCTAACCTACCCAGGAGTACTAGCAATTTATGAGGTCAGTTTGTCCAAAGGACCTCTCCTGGTGGCATTTCAGAAACTGTGAGAAATGAAGCAAGGTAGGGAGGGTTTCTTCCTGTAGCCCTAGAATTAGAACCCAGGCCCCTGGCGAAATGACAAGGACTCTACTACTCTCTAAAGAGAAGTCAACCATATTGCTAAAGCCATAAGAATCTGCAAACTGGTCCTGCCATGCCCAAGCAGCTGAGTCATCCTTATCCCATGTTAAGTAAGACATCTTATGGGACACGATGTTCATGGCCAGAATGAACACACACCTCTGCCTTCGCCTACTGCCACTGGGGAGGGAAGGAGGACATATTCCTCCAAAAAGCCGAGGGGAGTACAGATTTCAGAAAATCACTTATCTAGCTGAGGAGTGCTTACAAGAAGGGGGAAATGAACTCTCACTCCCCACCTGGTTGGTTACTGCAGCCACCCGGCATCCCCCAATCCCACCGCAGTGCTGTCTGATGAGAGACATCCTGGAAGAGCCTAACACATATATTGAGAGTTAGGGTTCTCGGAAAAGAAGGTGGACAAGATGAAGTGAAACTCTACACCAAGAGAACGACATATATCGTGTCGGCAAAGACCACCACAAGTGCCTAAATCAGACCAAGCCAGGAGACTAAGGTGGCCTCCTTCCCACCAGCAGGTGACCTAGGAGCACCCCTGCTGGTTCTTCTGACTCTCCCTGTCCTCAATACCAAAGGCCCTAGACCCAGAGCAGACAGGGGAGATGTCAAAGAAGGGGCTGCGCCCTTGCTAACACCCAGTTCCTAGATTGTGATTTCTACAGGGATGTATTCCATGCCTGGCATGTGTCTGGCCCAGAGGAGATGTTTCTTTGTGTTTAAAAAAAAAAAAAAGGAATGAGTAGATAAAGTACATAATAAAGGCCAGGGCCCACCCCCCACCCCACTCCACCCCTTTCTCTGTCACTCATAGCTTACCTGCTTCAGGAGACTCTTGTCTGCCAGAGGAGGGTGTTCCTTTGGGTCAGAGACTTGCCTAGGCAACAAGGAGGAGTTACCCAGGATACCTACTGGTGTGAGTTCTTCAGAAGTAGTTTCTGGGCAGGGCTTAAGGCTCTCACCTCCCTAGTCCCACCCCTGCCCTTGCATTCTAATTCGGGGGTGGGGGTGGAAGAGTATAAATTTCAGCCATTCTCTGCCTTGCTGCCTTTCTGCCAGACTTTCTACAGCAACATGAAGGTGGGGGGCTTCCTCCTCCTGGTGATGCTCATCACCCTCAGCTTGGAGGTGCAGGAGCTCCAGGCTTCGGTGAGGCCACTGAAATTGTTGGGTGAGTCCAGGCAGAAGACAGCCTTGTTCTCTGAATGAGGGAGCTGGAAAGTGGGCCAGCAGGGACCGGTGTGTGCAGGGGGAGGAGGGAAGAAAGGAGAAAAGGAAAGGTGTTCTAGTCAAGGAGCCATCTTGACCGCATAAATCTCTCTCCCTCTGCTTCCACTCTTCCCCCTCCTTTCCTCGGGTCATCCCTTCATCCGGACTCTCCACTCTTCCCTTTTTGCTGCCCCATCATCTCTTCCATCTCCCCCAGCATCTCTCTCCCCATGGGTTTCTTGGCCTTTTGCAACAAATAAATCAGATCACTAGAGAACACATTGTCTTAGTCACATTACACACAAATCATCTCGATCTCCGCTTTTCCCTTTACCACCAACATTCTCAAAGGAGCCATCTTAACTCTCTGCCCCTACTTCCCCACAACTCATTCCTTCACACCCTGAAGACTGACTGTCGCCCTTTCTGTCCTCATCAGTCTCCAGAAACTTTGCTCCCAGGATCTGCTGGCAAATCTCTTGACGCTCCTCGGCAGTGAAAGCCTGTAACCTCTGCATCTGACATGGTTTGCTGCCCTGTCAATCCTCAAACTTTCTTCTCTCTTGGATTCTCTTCACTGTAGCTCCTGCTTCTCCCTAAATATTCCTGGGTTCTCACTTACTCCCCTCTCTTCTTTGCTGTCCTCCTCCCCCCTCCATTAAACCAGTTGCCAAATACCGTCCATTCTTTGAAATTGTTTCTTGCATGTGTTCCTTCCTTTCCCCTCCCCATTGCCACACAGCACTTCCAGCCCTGACTACCCCATGCTTGGGCCAGTGCCCAAGTTTCCTGACCGCACCCCCTGACCCTCTTTCCCTTCTGAGGTTTGCTTGCTCACTGAATCCTGGTCCATTTTATGCCCTCACACCAGAATAATCTTTGTAAGCAAACTGCAGTCATATCCCTCCCTTGGCCTACCAAATGGAATCCAAACTCATCAGGTCCTCAAGATCTGACCCCAGTAACTTTGTCCCCTACCTGTTTGTCCTGCTTGACTTCCAGCTGCTCTCGTATACTTCTCCAGCCTCACATTTGCCAGTCCTCCTGTATTCCTTGCATTCCAGGCCGAGCAGTGAGGAGAGGAGACGCCTAGAGTGCAATATTGAAGGAGACGTTCACTCTCAGGTTGTGCAAGTGGCTCCTTAAACTTTGTGCCCTGGATGCCTCACATGCCTGCATTTCCCCTTGTGAACTTTTGCTAGTAATTCTTTTTTCTTCTCACAAGACTCTACCACCACCACCGCCCCCCCCCATGCCCCCGCCCTGTCAAGTCTGTCTTAACAACATTCCTGTACTTCAAGACTCACCTTTTGTGGCTAATCTAACTGGAAATAATGTCCTCCCTCCTCTGAGCCCCTTTTCCTTTGGATATACCTCTCTCAGGACACCTGTCACATACTGCTTTGTTTTTAGTACTTCATTTTTTAAAAATATTTTAATGTTTGCTTATTTTTGAGAGAAAGAGAGTGGGGAGGGGCAGAGAGAGAGAGGGACAGGAGATCCAAAGTAGGCTCTGTGCTGACAGCACAGCCCAATGTGGGACTCGAACCCATGAACCAAATTTGGACACTTAACTGACTGAGCCACCCAGGCACCTTGTTGTTAGTACTTTAAACACAAGTCTTATCTCTGTTGTTAGATTCTAAGCTGCTTTAAGATAGTGACTCTACCTGACATCTTTTAACTGTTTTTTTTTTTTAATGTTTATTTATTTTTGAGAGAGAGACAGAGAGAGAGAGAGAAAGAGAGGGAGCATGAGGTGGGGAGAAGCAGAGCGAGAGGGAGACACAGAATCTGAAACAGGTTCCAGGCTCTGAGCTGTCAGCACAGAGCCCAACGCAGGGCCCAAACTCACAAACCACGAGATCATGACCTGAGCCAAAGTTGGATGCTCAACCCACTGAGCCACCCAAGCACCCCTTAAATCTTTATATTTTCTGAATAACTTAGCTCTATGCTTCATACATAGCAAAGATCAACAGATTTAAGGAGTGGGGCAAAGTCTTCAACCATCTCACCATATATCAACAACAGCAAACAGAAGCAGGGAGGGATCGTACTGACTTTCTCTGAGGTCTGCAAGTATATTATAGACATCCCACCAGGCTCCCTTCTTATACTCTTAAACATTGCTAGTCATCACAGGATTCTTTTCCTGTTGAGCCTGGACAAGATGCCCCAGCCTTCTCAACGCAGCATTAAGTAATCATCTCTGTTGATCAGACTTGACACTGGAGAATGAACTTCATTTCCCCTGCTAGATCTAACAGCTCCATTTTACATATGAGGAAACAAGAGCCCAGAGAAGTCCAGACACAGAATCAGGTAGAGAAACCCCTGAGTAGAAGCAAAAGCACAGCACACATTCATCCATAGCTCGGCATACATTTAGCTAGAAGTTCCTGTGGGGTCTTAACCGGCTTCTTGGACCTATTTCATTGGTTCTCAAAGACTAACTGTGAGGCTCTGGGAACCTAGGGGGCCTCCACTCAGGTCAGGAGTGACTCCTTGACATTTGGCAATGTGCACTTCATCTCAGAGTCTGTTTCACCATGTGGGACGGCAGAGGGAGCTTGGCCTAGGGACCAGGCTGGTCTGGGTTCAATTCCATTTCTGTACCTACAGAGGTGGGCAATTCACCTCTGTGCACACCAGTCACCACACTTATTAAATGAGGTTAATCAGATTCACTGCGCAGGGTGACAGCAAGGCACCCTGGATGGCATTTGCTTAGTGTGAGTCTCCTCTTTTCTGCCCTTTTCCCTGCAAAGTAGGGAAGTGAGGACATTTGAGTGGGCTTCTTTGCACTTCTCTTCTGCAAATACAATGATTCTCTTATTTAAAGTAGGCCTTACTTTATTGTGATTATGTGAATGTATTGTCTTTAACTGAAATATATAAGATGTTAAAGAGTATTATTCTGTAATTATTTAAAAATTCCATATTTATTGAATTGAAAGAAGAAAGTGGAACTAGCCGCTTCAGTCAAGGGCTGTCCTCTCTGATACCTGGGCTTAAAACAAGGTGGTCTGTTCTAACATAGGTAGCTGCATTGAGGAATGCAGTGGTGACTGGGATTGTGATCCAGATGAACGCTGTGTCAGCAATGGGTGTGGCCACGTCTGTGTTCCAGCCTAAGGACAGGTGAAAACATCAGGCCCTTCCCTGCTTCCTCAAACCTTGTCCAACCTAAGGAGGCTGGCTCTGGTGGGACTTTCCAGAGCTGGGTGGAACAGAAGCCTATCATTCTGTGGCCTTTCCCTCTTTACACCCTTCTCAAGAAAAAGAAGCATCCATCACAGGATGGTAGCTTCCAAACCTTTAAAATAATTTCATTACCCAATATATCCAGAAGAGAAATCAGACTATTTATTTGAACAAAAAGAACATTAAAATCAGTCACATTATGCCCCATCCCTAAATGATATCTGCTTAATACTTTGGTGCATATTTTAAACACACACATGCAAATACATAATATACATACATATATATTATATATATATGTACATGTTATATATATTAATATATGTATATATTATATATATATTGAAATGAGATAATTTGTGTCTATTTTTATTTCTTAATTATTTCACTTAGAAAATAGCTATTTTCTAATACAACTTTTAACAATACCAACGTTTCTATACCTCGTCAACAGGCATAAGGCTGTTATACCTTTAACAGCCTTATAAAAAAGTTCATCATATATGTTCATATACTTAGTAACCCCCATTAATACACACTTGATATGTTTATTATTTATTTTATTAATACAGTTGTAATGAATACTAAATTGGTATACATGCCCTTATTAACTTCCTTGGAATAAATTCTAAGAATTATAATTTATGGCCCAAGAGTATGTTCATTTTATTTATTTATTTTTCAATATATGAAGTTTATTGTCAAATTGGTTTCCATACAATACCCAGTGCTCATCCCAAAAGGTGCCCTCCTCAATACCCATCACCCACCCTCCCCTCCCTCCCACCCCCCATCAACCCTCAGTTTGTTCTCAGTTTTTAAGAGTCTCTTGTGCTTTGGCTCTCTTCCACTCTAACCTCTTTTTTTTTTTTTCCTTCCCCTCCCCCATGGGTTTCTGTTAAGTTTCTTGGGATCCACATAAGAGTGAAACCATATGATATCTGTCTTTCTCTGTATGGCTTATTTCACTTAGCATCACACTCTCCAGTTCCATCCATGTTGCTACAAACGGCCATATTTCATTCTTTCTCATTGCCACGTAGTACTCCATTGTGTATATAAACCACAATTTCTTTATCCATTCATCAGTTGAAGGACATTTAGGCTCTTTCCATAATTTGGCTATTGTTGAGAGTGCTGCTATAAACATTGGGGTACAAGTGCCCCTATGCATCAGCACTCCTGTATCCCTTGGGTAAATTCCTAGCAGTGCTATTGCTGGGTCATAGGGTAGGTCTATTTTTAATTTTTTGAGGAACCTCCACACTGTTTTCCAGAGTGGCTGCACCAATTTGCATTCCCACCAACAGTGCAAGAGGGTTCCCGTTTCTCCACATCCTCACCAGCATCTATAGTCTCCTGATTTGTTCATTTTGGCCACGCTGACTGAGAGTATGTTCATTTTAAACCTCTGATGCACATTGCCAGATTAGCCCATGAGAACCCCTTTCCTGTAGAAAAATTTCAGGGTCCTCATGTGATATTTTTAGTAGCCATCAAATGAAAAAAAAATGCATAATGGAAAGCTACCATGATTCAGTCTTGATTATAAATTAGGTTGTATTTATTAATTAACGTAATAACTAACACAACAGAATCAACATAAACTTCAGAAGTAAGCCATTTGTGTTCAGAAGTTACTATTTGTCCAATCCACCCACAATCCTTGGGATGCTTTTAGCCTTGCTCGCTCTTTTCAGATGCTTATTGATTCCCAGAACTGGGAACTGTCACCTCTCAATTGCAGTCTGCGACCCTAGGTCACAAAAACAGCAGGTCTCATGCACGATTTTTTTTGTCCATTTTTCAGATGAAGATTTATCTTAAGGGTCATCCTTCTCTAATAATTTCTCATCACTTCCTATCTTCAAAGATGTGACTGGAACTCCTTGCCCTGGAAGACAGATGAAAATGGGGACCTGTGGATGGAGATTACATGTGGTGGGCAAGGAGAAAGAGTCACTTCTTTCAATAAATCATCATTGTTAAAAGTACCCACACTGCTTGAGTTATTTGGTTAGGGGTGATGATGAGGTGGGGGAAACATTTGCTCAGGACTTGGTATGCCACTGTGTTATAGTCTCCACAAGAATCATCTAATTTATCCTTACAACCACCTTGTGACTGCTTATTACCACTACCATTTTACATATAAGGGGGCTGAGGTTTGGAGAGATTAAGTAACTTACTCAAACTCATATAGCAGATAAGTGTCAGGACCTTATCGCTAATCTCATGTCAAGCTCCAGGGCCTAAGCATTATAGCATTGTAGTTAGGAGCTCTGATTCTGAATTCCAAACCCAGTTCCACCACACAACTGTGTGACCTTCAGCAAGTGTCCTAACCTTTCTGTGCTTTAGTTTTCTGATCTGATTATCAATATATACTTCCTAGAGCTACAAGGATAAAAGAAGTTAGTTCATGTAAAGTGCTTGGCATGCTTGGCATAGTGCCTGACACAGAAAACATTCAATAAATGTTGACTATGATTGTTATGATTATTACCAAATAGATGGGCTGATGGCCCTTAGTCCTAATTTTCTAAGATTCTAGAAGAGAAGCCAAGGCCAATCCTCCTTCCTAGCCTATCCTAGTTGATCTCAATTCTTAGGACCAGCCTCTCTCTTCTGGTTTTCCCCATTACAAAACATGGGTAAAAACAGGCTTATAGTTTCTTGTCTCTGGTCTTCACAATCACAACTGGCCTGGGTTGTAGTCTGATTTTGGCCAACTTACTGCCTGTGTGGCCCTTGACAAATCGTTTAAACTCTTTATACTTTCTTTTTTTAAGCCATTTAAACTTTTCTTATCTGTAAAAAGGGGGAAGTAACAGTGTCTCCCTCATTTGGATGCTAAGATTTACAGAACTTTATAGTTTACAAAGTATTTTCACAAAGATCCCATTTGATTTTCACAACAAGTAACAAATGGCAAATTGGGGGCTCCGAATAAACAGTGAATCCATTAATTCTGTCAGCAAGTATTGGTGAGTGTCTTCCATGATGCAGTTGCTGTGCTAGCATTGATGAACAGCGATAGATGATGCAGACATTGAACAACAGTGAACCAGACAGATGGGATGTGTGCTTTCACAAAGCTCACATTCTAGAAGAGGAAACCGATAAAACCAAGTAAACAAATAACTACACATTATGGTAAAGGTTTTGAAGGAAATAAACAAGGATGTGAATTACAAGGAGAAGGGGGCAAGGTAAAGCCTAATTTAGTTAGGATGATCCACACTCTAATGAGGTAATAAAAATGAAGTCTTGACAGAGTTCCAAAATATGAAAGAGGTGATATTCCAGAGTAAGGCTCCAGACCACTTTATGCAGAACTTACAAAAGGAAATAGCTATGAATATGCTAGGCATCCCTTAAAGTCCCAATGCCACTGTAGGATTAAAAAAGATTGAGAGTGAGTAGGAATAAGGATATGTGAGGAGATTTTCTTGGGAGAGATTTTTGCCAAGCTATGAATTCCACAGTTTGGGGGTTATCATCTAAACACAAGCCAATGAAGTGGGCCTTCAAGTCCTCCCTGAAAGCTTGATATATGTTTCTTCAGTTGGTGATCAGCACAGGGTAGGAATGTTCATTTCCTTGGAGAAACCACATTGCCATCTGCTAGGGTACATTCCATCAGAACTCAACAGACTGGTATCAGTATACTTTACAATATCTGGGTCATTCAGTCTTGAATAACAGTACGCGTGGGCCACTCAGGTTGCAACCTAAGATGAGCCACACCAAACCCTGATCCTTTCCACAGTCTCTATCACACCACCTCCACTGTGATGATTATCAGGTCTCACATCCTTCTAGCCCAGTGTATTGGATATCTCTTGTGCACTGCTTTGAATACTCTTGGCCTTACACTCTTATTCTTAGTCTAATCATTGCTACAGCAACCAGCTTCGATCAGGCATCTACTAGCTTAGCACAAGGTAAGGCTTTTATCAGAGCCTTGTCTTGGACTGTACCCCAGTACCCTCCACCTCTCACTTTTGCCTCAGGGCTTCTCTGTGCATCTAGAAACTCCCACAAGAGCGACCACCCACTGATGCATGCTCAAATGAAAAGCACTGGAGAACTGATGCTTGGTGGGGCAATGCTTGACAACAGAATTCAAAGGCTGGCAGATATATGCTTCCATCTTCCATTCCTCAGGAAGGGGGTTCTGACAGCATTCCATAAAGCTTCTCAGAAAATCTTGAGGATTGAGCAAATACCACCCCTTGCAATGGTTAATTCAATAGCCCATATTATTGATTCCCCTTTCTTCCCTGTTCATTCCTGAATAAATCACTCATATAACAACCTCATCTAAGGCTCTGCTTTGGAAGAACTCAGACTAAGACATCTGTGACTCGGCCTCAGCTCCTGATCTTCTCTGAGCAAGTGCTTGAACATCACAAATACACATACATAACATACACATACACACATCTCAAGAATAAGCAATAATATACAAGCATAATGAAATCTAAAGTCAAACAAAAAATATTCCTCCCCCAAAAGCCCAAAGTCTTTAGAAAACTAGCTCTTCTAAAGCATGCCCCCAATTGCCATTGCTAAACAGAAGTGTTCGTCTCAAGATAAAACATGTATATTCAGGTGCCTTCAAGGTTTTCCCTAAGAACCATTGATGATAATTTGTTTTACATTTGCATAACTCAAAAGGCTTGAGATGACAAAATGTAAATTTCATGCCTTCACTTCTTGGGTGGCTAAAAACTGTTTATAGCATTTAAAATGGCTATTTTCTTTTCCAGTTTCTTGCTTTTAAGGTTACAGGAAATCTTGGGGTGTCCAATCTCAACTAGGTCACCTTCGGGCAGGTTATATTTCACATGGCTTGAGTTTGAACTTCCAAATTACTTTTCTCGTGTGGTGAAGTGCCTCAAGATTCACAAAAGGATGCACAGCTAGCTGCAAGGAATACTGGTTACTATATCCTTTATGCAGGGTGGTTTTGTGCCTGGGAAAAAAGGTAAGAGCCCAAGATGTCGCAGACCTAGCAGTTTCTGCCATTGCCATCTACAACGGCCCCTCCCCAATTCCAGTCCGATTTTGAAACGCTAGTACTAAATAGGCATGTCAGCCCTGCCCAGGAACAAACTTTCTAGGAGGACAAATAAAGTCTCAATTTCAGTCAGGGCTCAAAGCGAAGTGGGCGGCAACTAAAGCCTCCAAGCCGTTTCTGAAACCTATTCGCACAGCAGTGCAAGCAGATCCCAACGTCTAGGAACGCCAGCTCTGGTCTAAAGAAGTTATTTCCGGAGCTGGCGCCCGGAGCCGGGAATGCCCCGGAAGTATTTCCCTGTGGTCCTACGTGGGAAAGATGGCGGCGATGCAAGTGGCCGAGTCGCTGCCGGGCGGGCAGGCGCGAGACGTTCCACGAGAGCCACCGCCCGAGCAGGGCAGTGGGTTCCGCTGCTTGTCGGCCAGGCTCTGCGCCCTCCATCCTGACGACAGCAGCTCCGCCCGCACCGAGATCCACCTGCTCTTCGACCAGCTCATCTCTGAGAACTACGACGAGGTCGGCGGCGTGGCCCCGGAGGTAGGCGGCCTGCTGGGTAGGGAGGACTCGGGCCACGCCTGCTCGCCCCGGCCCCACCCTCAGAGACCCGGGCTGGCAGCTCCCGCCGGCCTCTCCTGGCCTCTCCTGGCTTCTCTCAGTACCGCTTCGCATTACTTAGTTCCAGGCATGCTTGCTCCCTCTGACTGTGGCAGTCTCTGCCCTCCTCTGTCTGGAAGACCCCGCAATGCTTGGCAAACTCGGCATCTTTCAAAACGCCACTGATGACTTCTGCTCTGGTAACACCGCAGGTGTCATTTGGTCCGCCCCTAGCCTCCGCTCCACTCTCTGCATACAAAAACACTTTGTATATAGAATTCACTGTTACCATTTACTAAGTAATGGAACTCGGACCGTCACGTACTATATACCGCGCACGGTTCTAGGAATCTTACAACGTCGGTAATATTAGGTCTGTTTTACTGTTAAAAATACAGAGGCACATAAAGGTCCAGTGTCATATTGCTGGCGAACGGCAGCGCTAGAATTGGAGCCTAAGTCTGTCACATGGTCCCTGCCATTTTCTGTTCCTCCGTGCTAGCTTTTCCCTCTTTGCCTCCTCTTTAGAAGTACTTTGACTCTGAATAATAATATTCACACACATCGGGCCTTGGAGACTACTTAATGAACTCCTAGAACTCTTGACCCAGTCATGCCACTGCCTACGGTGCTCAGAGGCACCTCAAGCGTGACAGTTCCTAAAAATGAGTTACATTATCTCGGCAGAGACCACTGTATCCCCAACACGTCCCCTCCCCCCACTCAGGGAAACAGGAACAGTCTGCCAAATCGCACTGGCACAAACACTGGTGCTTTCCCTTTCCCTCCTCCTGGATCTATCCACTCTGGATTCTTCAGACTCTATTTCATAAATGTTTCTCATCTCGTTTTCTGTGTTCCCTTGCCAGTGCCTTAAGCCTTCAGGCAAGATGACTTTTTCCTGAACTCTCCTTAAACTTCTGCCTCCAGTCCCGCCCTTCTCCATACCATTCTTTGCTTTGCTGCTAGAGTGCTCTTTTCTTTTGTGGGAAAAAAATCTGACTAGAAAGCAAAGCTCTGATTTGGGATGATCTTCACTACATACTGTAAGTGATCAGAGCAAGTTACAGAACAGTTCGTGCATGCAGTGTGACACCAGTGTAGGGTGAGGAGCGTGTTTAACAGACTGTGTATATTTATAGATGTAAAGCGTTCACAACAACAAATGGAAGAGTTGACAACAACAAAATAGTGTGTATCACTAGGGAGTGGAGCGGAATTCGGGGAGTACTCGGGAACTTTTGCTCTATTGGTACAATTTGATATTTTTATGTCAAAAATAATGTGCTTTTCCAGTCTCCCATCACTTCTTTTGTGCCCTGTGTGCAGTCATTTAAAACCTGCTCTTCCTCAAGCTTCTACTAGTGTTTCACACCTACTGGTGTTCCAGGTTTTGCACACTCCATTCCCTTTGCTTGCGGCGTCTTTTGTTGCTTTGTATGTCTGGCAGATTTTTAAGTCATCCTTCAGATCATTCCAGGTTATGCTTAAAAATCACCTCTGTAAGACCTCCTTAATTACCATTTCCCCATAGAGTTTGTACTTAATTCTTTCAACATTTAATTCACTTTAATGTTTTGTGAGTGTTTCTAGATAATGAGCTCTTTGAAGTTCAGGAATATGTTTGTTCACCTTTGGATCCCAAAGATCTAACACATAATAGGTGCTCCAGACTTTTAATTCAGTAAACGTCTATAGAGGAATGAATGGTGTGATTTGCAAATAGATTCCCCGCTTTTTTTTTTTAGAATTACCTAATTTTACATTAAACTTATACACGTGTCACTCCTGATTTTCCCAGTGGCCTCGAAAATATGGTTTGCTTGCTTTCTGTTTTCTTTTTCAAGATGGGAATGAATTTTATTTTTTAATTAAAAAAATTAATTCCAGTATGTTAATATACAGTGTTGTATTAGTTTCAGGTGTACAATATAGTGATTCAACAATTCCATACATCACCCAGTGCTCATCATAACAAGTGCACTCCTTAATCCCCATCACCTATTTCACCCATCCCTCCCTACCCACCTCCCTTCTGGTAACCATTAGTCTGTTCTCTATAGTTAAGAATCTGTTTCTTGGTTTGTCTCTCTCTTTTTTTCCCCCTTTGCTTGTTTGTTTTGTTTCTTCAATTCCACAGATGAGTGAAATCATATGATATTTGTCTTTCTCTTATTTTGCTTAGCATTGTACTCTGTAGCTCCATCCATCCAGGTCATTGCAAATGGCAAGTTTTCATTCTTTTTTATGGCTGAGTAATATTCCACTGTGTGTGTGTGTGTGTGTGTGTGTGTGTGTGTGTGTGTGTGTATACACACCACATCTTCTTTATCCATTCATATGTTGATGGACATGGGCTGCTTTCATACTTTGGCTATTGTAAATAACGCTGCTGTAAACATAGGGGTGCATGTATCCCTTTGAATTAGTGTTTTTGTATCCTTTGGGTAAATACCCAGTAGTGCAGTTGCTGGATCTTAGGGTAGTTCTATTTTTAACTTTCTGAAGAGCCTCCATACTGTTTTCCACAGTGGCTGCACCAGTTTGCATCCCCACCAACAGTGCACGAGGGTTCCTTTTCCTTCATATCCTTGCCAACACCTGTTGTTTCTGGTGTTTTTTATTTTAACCATTCTGACAGGTGTGACGTGATATCTCATTGTAGTTTTGGTTTGCATTTCCCTGATGGTAAGTGTTGTTGAGCATCTTTTCATGTGTCTGTTTGCTTACTTTTTGGTATTTTTAACTTCGGTGTGTGTTTTTATATTCTGGAAGCCTCTCTTTGGCTATTTAATTGCACTCTCTACATATGTAGAGACTCTGGAGTTTTTAGACTGACAAAAACCATATTGTGTCTTTTCCTTCTTTTTAGCACATCCCATTTCTGTGCTATCATTTAATTTTCTTCCTACTTCCTGCCTCACATTTCATCTTTCCTCATTTTGAGTGTGAACATTGCCTTTCATTTTTCTGTTTGGCTGTGTTTGGGGGGCAGGGGTTGCTTCTTTACTTGACTAATAAATAAGCATATCACCTTTCATTGTTTTTTGGTTTTTTGTTTTTTTTGGTAGGATGTCAGTGCTCTTCTTGTCCAAGCTTGCCGACTGGTGCCTCTTAATCAGAATCATCTTGTCAGCAAAGTGTCTCAACTTATTCACCATTTACTTAACAGATTACAGGTAATCATGTGCATAACTTTAGAATTTATCATGAACTAAATAAGTACCTTTGAAATGCTACATCTGTGCTATGTGTGATAGGCTGATCTTTTGAGAAATTAGAAGAAGCACTTCCTTACTAGGGATGATATTAAATATAATTCTGACCAAAAAAATTATTCTGCACAATTCTAGAAGTTTGTCCATTAGAATTACCCCTTTCTGTTTGGTTCAAGAAAGCAATATCATTGAGTCCCCCAGGTCTTAGAATTTTTCATGGAAGATGTATTTGACCAAGATATATCTAAGAATAAGTTGAAACAATCTACTAGTCCTTTCCTACCAATATGTTTTCCCCTTTCCCATTTTTGTGGTCCACTTTTGATTTTCATAAACATAAGTAGCTTGGGAGCAAGAGGACACTAGATAGAAAGACCCTTGGGGCGCCTGGGTGGCTCAGTCGGTTAGGCATCCGGCTTCGGCTCAGGTCATAATCTCGTAGTCCGTGAGTTCAAGCCCCGCGTCGGGCTCTGTGCTGACAGCTAAGAGCCTGGAGCCTGTTTCAGATTCTGTGTCTCCCTCTCTCTCTGCCCCTCCCCTGTTCATGCTCTGTCTCTCCCTGTCTCAAAAATAAATGAACATTAAAAAAAAATTTTTTTTTTAAAAAGATAGAAAGACCCTTGTTATTTATAACAAGGTCCGTGCTGTAACTCTCCTTTCTCCAGAATGTTTTCAGTTTGCTAAATAAATCTCATATCTTTTTAGGAACAGTTCAGACATTGAGGCTGTTACCATAAGATGCCACATGAGGATGTGAATGTAGTTAGCACAAAATTTACAATTAGCACCATGTAACCTTTTGGCTGCTTTTGGCTGCAAGAAACAGAAAAGTCAACCTACAACAGCTTAAAAACAATTTTTTTTTTAATTATATCATACTACAACCCCCAAGAGAGGCACTCCAGGGGCACTTTATGAGAAAGTTCCTGACATTTTTCCATTCTGCTATCGGTGTATGGGCTGTCCTCAGCTAGTATCTCTCCTAGTCAAGATGGCCTCAGTTCCAGGCATTCCATGCGAAATAAATAAATAACCCCCAGCAGAAGCAAAAAAATGATTTATTTTGTGTCTCTGTAAGAATGAGGCATGTTGTTGGGGCACCTGGGTGGCTCAGTCGGTTGAACGTCCGATTTCAGCTCGGGTCGTGATCTCACAGTCTGTGAGTTCGAGCCCCGCGTCAGGCTCTGTGCTGACAGCTCAGAGCCCGGGGCCTGCTTCAGATTCTGTGTCTCCCTCTCTCTCTGACCCTCCCCCATTCATGCTCTGTCTCTCTCTGTCTCAAAAATAAATAAACATTAAAAAAAATTTTTTTTTAAAAAGAATGAGGCATGTTGGGGTGCCTGGGTGGCTCAGTCGGTTGAGTGTCCAACTTCAGCTCAGGTCATGATCTCATGGTCCGTGAGTTCGAGCCCCACGTCAGGCTTTGTGCTGGCAGCTCGTAGCCTGGAGCCTGCTTCAGATTCTGTGTCTCCCTCTCTCTCTGCCCCTCCGCCTTCATGCTCTGTCTCTCTCTCTGTCAAAAATAAATAAACATTAAAAAAAAAATGTAAAAAAAAAGAATGAAGCATGTTGTCCCCTCACTCTCCATCAGACCTCCCCTCATATCTGGCTGGGGAGACCTAGGTCTGATCAAGGGAATAGTATTACCATGGGTGACTGAAACCAGGGGTTAACCTTGACTGCACATTAGAATCAACTGCAGGGCTTACGCTCCCTAGATGATTACACTGTGCAGCTCAGCTTTTATATCAGGGTTTCCCAATCTCGACACTTACTGATATTTTGGATTGGGTAATTCTTAGTTGTAGGGCGGCTCTCCTGTGCATTGTAGGATTTTAGCAGCATCCTTGGCTTCTACCTTAGAAGGCAATAGCATCCCTCTGATTGTGACAGTCAAAACTGTCTACAGACATTCCCATTTCCTTGGGAAATAAGATTTCCCCTGGTAGAGAACCAGTATGTTAGCTAATTAGGATTTACCCTCAGGTCCCATGTGCAAGAGGTGAGTACCCAAATAAAATCAATACTCTGCCAGCAGGAGAGAGGAGATGAGTGCTGATAGGTAAGCAGTGTCTGCTACCTGTGACGTCCTAAATGAAATGAGACTGTTTTCAAGTTCAGAATTTTTCACACTGATACCATAGCTTCTGAAGGTTTACTGTTCTCAGATGTATTACCTTTGTAGCACTGGCAATTGGAAAAGTTCCTGATCACAGATGGTACGTACAGCCCTTAATCAACTTTCTAGCTTTTGATGACAGTTTATCTCAGTTATTCATGAATTGTTACTTCGATTAGCCTCCTTTGTCCCAACACGATTATAAACTTGATGACAAGGATATGCAGTCTCTTCCCATTGTATGCTCCACATCATAGTGAGACATAGTAGCTATTTAGCAGGCATTTATATTCATAGTTTGTTTGTTGAGCATTTGTGATGTAGAGAAGCCCATTTCAGTGGCTTGAGTCTTACATATCTGTGTATTTACAGCTACCAGTATCTGGTTGGCTCCAGGAAAAGCTGCAGGGACTTTGCTAGGCTCTATTTTGAGTGGAGGGAGTAAAGGGGAGGAAGTGAGCAAGGCCCTGGGACAAGGAGAAGGCCCTGTCTTGATCAGACGTTCAAAGCCTTTAAAGCTGATCTTTCTGACACCAAAAAGATGGACACATGTGCCCTTTCTTTCATAGCTTGGTTCAGATGAGCATACATGTCTGAAAAAGATAAAAGTATTTTTTTTTACAAGTTAGATGATGCATATTTTTTCCTGTATTGATAGGTGATTGTTGATGAACAAAACCTGGATTTCCTGTTGGCATATACTATTTCTGCTATTCAGCAGTGTAGTTCCTGGACACACATGGAGATTCTCCAAGCCCTGGCAGCTCTGGTTTACTGCAATGGCTCAAAATGTCAAAAGGTAGTTTAAACTGTGTTCTGCCTTTCCTTCCAAAGGTTAGGAACACAGGCTCTGAACCAATAGACTCGTGCTCAGGTTTCCATCCTGTCATTAATGAGATGTGTGACCTTGGTCAACCCTTACTCAACCACCCTGAATCTCATTTCTTCATGTATACGGTAGATCCTTTGAGGATGAGGTGAGACAGTCCTTGTAAAGTGCTTGGCACTCGCTAAACATGAACCGCTGTTGTTATCGTCATCCTTCAGTGTGCACCCAAGACTGAAGAGCTTCAGCAGCTACCTGAGCTGAGAGTGATGATCGCTACTGGTGTTTCAGGGCACATCTTTGCATGCCCATTTGAAAGATTCAGCTAGCAGCTAGTCTTTTGGGACTTAACCGCCCATTAGTTAAAAAAAATGACACCCACCTAAAGAGTAATAATTTTCCAAGAAGCCTTTTCTGACGCACGTTAGCTGTTATTTTGTTCTAGTACCTCCCAGACTTGCTCGGCAGGAGCGGGATTTTGATGAAGTTGAGTGACTCGGCTCAGCCCGACCCTGAAGCTAGGAGAGCTGCAGTGCACTGCATGGCAAACTTGTGTCTCAGGTATGTGAGTCCGGCCACATCTCCTGGCTGTGAGGAGACAGGGCCTCTCATGTCTGAAGCCAGAGCCAACTTAGAAAAATAACCCACTTTGTGTTTCCCATGTTCCTTGCTAATAAGATCATCGTATATTGTTTATTTTAGTAGTATTTGTTTAAAAAGGTAAAGTAAAGGAAAAAATAGACTGGGATCTTATCCCTAAAATAGGGAAAGAGCAGTACATATGCAATATGTCAAGGTTTTGTTTTCTGTTGATACAAATTCTAACCATATTAAGTCTTCTAGAAGGATATAGTCATGAATTTAAGCTTTGTTGAGGCCTCTATCAAAGCCAATTTCTTCTAAGACAATGGAACCAATCCCATCCACCAAATTGTAGATTCGTGCAGTGGAAACTGAGGAGCACAGACTTGAACCGATGTATCTTGACTCCCCATTGCGGTGTTGTCTAGTGGGGAGGAGTCGGGCTCAGCTGTGTGATTCTAGCCAGACAAGACCTGTGTGCATTGTTTCCCTCTACACATTGAAAAGTAGAGCTAAAAAAAGATTTCTTTCTCCATACTTCTTCCACTACAAACTTCTGTAACTTTTCCCTGTGGAAACCCCTCTTCCTTCTTGGTATTCATTCCAGCCATGTGCTATTCCACAGCCGTAGTTACTTACCCGAAGTGCACAGTCTTCCTTAATATAGTTTCATCTGAAGGTACATTCCAACTCCACTAGTCTGTATTACTGCTATTTTTAATTCTTATTCTTTTGCAAGCCCCATTTCAAAGGAGACTGAGTTTGAGTTACTTTCTCTGTATGTGTTTTAGTGTACCAGGACAGCCATACTTGGAGGAACCCTACCCAAATATCTGCTTCCAGGCTTTCTTGACCACTTTACAGTCTCCAAAATCATCTGATATGGATGATATCACGTTTTGCATGGTAGGTGGGGCTACCACTAATCTTGTGAATGTTACAGATGTGTCTAGAAGCAGTAGTCGAACAGAAGCTATGACTAAAGAATATAATTTGGTTATTGAATCAGTTTTGTCTGGAGATAAAGGCATAAGTGAGATATTTATAACCTGCAAAGATGGAAATCGTATCTTTCAGGTTTAAATTACAAAACAGTTTCTGTTTGTTTTGTGGTTCTAGATTTTTGAAGAAAAGTATTTTTTCGCCTCCTGACTATAAAAGCAATACAGTTTCAGACTAGTAACAGTCTTTTAGATGGAAGGGAAAGGAGATTTCAACAATATCTGCAGTATTACTTCTTTTTAAAAACTCTGATGCAGATATGGCAATTTGTTAACATGCTTTAAATTCAGAGTGACACATTTCAAAACTTACAGATCTGAGGTAGTGAAAGTTCCCTATAGTTCCCTGCTCAGATATAACCACCTGGAACAATTTGTTCTACATGCCCCTAGACATTTTTTTCTGTATATAAATGACTATATTTTATACTTTTTCAGTGGGATCATATTAAATATGCTGTTTTTTACCACTGTATCTCTTTTTTAAAGTTAATATTTCTTGGGCATCTTTTCAGTACCTATTAATGTACCTCATGCATTTCTAACTGCTGTAGCTGGGAGACGTTGGGCAAGTTACTTAACTTCTTGAGTCTCCATATACTTTTTCTCTCAAATGAGACGAATGATACAGTTACATGAGCGGTATATGAAATACATCATTTAAAGTGCTTGGCAGACGCTTCCTGTTATCATGATTGAGTTTCCCATGTAGTAGAGGGCTAGCTTCTTACATAATGATTGTCATAACAGATGGACATTGAAGTTTCTTCAGTGTTTCCACTATTTCAGAAAAAGGCTATGTTCCACATCCTCTCTGTGTGGGGAGTGTTTTTTAAGGACAGTATCTTTTTTTTTTTAAGTTTTATTTATTTACGTGATCTCTACACACAACATGAGGCCTGAACTCACAATCCTGAGATCAAGGGTTGGATGCTCTACCGACTAAGCCAGCTAGGCACCCAAGGACTATTTCTTAATGAGAATGCTGAGTCAAAAGATCAATCTCGATCAGAATTGCCCTCTAGAAACCTGTTCCCACATACATCCCTTTGACTTTAAGAACTAGTGAGACTGTTGTATCATAGAGATTCCCCGCTTCCAATCTCTGCTGCCACTTTTCCATCCCTGTCACCTCCTTCCCACTACACACCTCCTGGTTTTTTTTTTCCTCCTTGCTCACCATTTGTACGTGCTAGCTTATAAACATGTACAGTAAGACCACTCTTTTCAGTGAGAACACTCTGTTCTTCTGGAAAATAATTAGTAGTTCATCACATCTCTCCTCTAGATCTTCTTTCTTTTCCCCTGTTGCATGATTTTTTTCATCATTGAAAGACTTCTTCATCCTAGGTGGTGCTAGGAAGCTGACCCCTGGATAACCAAATTTTCTGTACCTTTTAACTTGGCCTCTTTTCTCCCCCAGTTGTTACAAAATGCATTGAAAGGTATACAGTCTCTTCTCAATGGGGGTAAGATGAAACTGACACAGACCGAGGAACTTGGAGCTCTTCTGGCTGTGCTAAAGGTAAGTGCTCATCGCGATGAGTGTCTTTCCTGCTCAGACCCCAGGCATAGGGACCACTTTATGTCATTTCTCTAAAGCTAGCTTTTGGGCAGTATATATTAGGAGATCGTTCAAATGTTCATATGTAGGCATATGTCAAATTAAGACCTGAAAACAGTAAGCTGTGCTTTAAGTAAATTCATCAAAATTCTAAAACTTTACGTATGAATCTTCACTTAGGAAGGGAATAGCTTATGATCTGTAGACAATTTAATTGTAGATCCTCTTAAACCTGTTTGTACTTGAAAGAGGAACCAGGGCTTCTCTTTGGCTCTTGGCCCACATAAGTAGACAGGCCAGTCAGATGGCAATTAGTAGACTGCCTCCTTTCGTTTCTGAGCCTGCTGGTCGGTGGGAAGGTACCTCTCTGGGGACCCACCTTTCAGGTCAGCCAGGAAGCGGCCTCGGGTCAAAGCCATTTTTAACTTACCTTGATCGTGACTAAAACTTTAAATCTTTCCCTGTCCCATCTCCCATATAGACAGCTAGATGTGGACATGGATAAGTGAAATAAAAATGATAGATTGTTTAAAAAATCATAGATAAAATAATCGGATAAAACAGGTTGGATAAATTTTTAAACTTAATAAAAATGGTAAGTAAATAAAGTAAAATCAAACTTAAACTCATCTGACCAGACCAGATCCACCCAGATGGGATTAAACTCTTCTGTAAGCCCTAAACCTTCAAGATACCAATTTTCTGTCCCTTTGAATTTCTTCAATAAGATTCTAGACATTAATCGGTTCATCGATGTGATTCGGAACATGGCAAATCATTCTGTTTTATGATTTGTTTTTGTATGTGCGCTTCCTTCATCATCATCATCAGAAATCTATGTTTCACGGACTCCCGGGACTAAACATAGAGCTGCCCACGGTGTTATACCCCACTCCGCTTCCTCAGTATGACGGGCGGCCACCTGTCAAACCGCAGCAATCCGAATCCAACACTTCTCGACCAACTGTGGTATGCTTGTGTTTACTTAGCACGAAGTTGTGGATTGTTTTTAATATATATTTTCTGTGATTTGCATCCCTACTTGCGCCAAAGGCTGACCTTAAATTTGATTTCAGTTTTGGGTTTTTAGCATAGTAAATGTAAATTCATCAGACTGCTGAAAACACTGGTTAGAGCATCTTTTATTTCTAAGAGGTCTAGGCAGTGTAAGAGCTATAGCAGCGGACATTCACTTTACGCCTGAAGCTGCACGTCCTCGTTCCCCAAATGCTCGAGACCACAGGTCAACCCACTTTTTCTACAAAAGGCTAATTGGTAAATATTGTAGGTCTCTGTTACAACTGCCAGGTTTCCCAGCCTGTTCATATAGTTGCCATCTCCCTCATGTTTCCATTGGAGAACCTAGAGCATACAGATATATGGGCCACTGTATTATATCTGGACGTGTATCCGGTATTACTTATAAAATGTTTATAATTTGAAATTCTTCTACTCATTGAGTTACTCAACATTTACTGAATACTTGCTACATCCCAGACATTGTGCTAAACATTAAGGATATAGATTCTGTTTTTAGGAGTTTAGGGGAGAAACTCAGAGCCTACTTGGGATTTTCTCTCTCCCTCTGTCTCTGTCCCTCCCCTGCTTGCTGTCTCTCTCTCGCTCTCAAAATAAATAAATAAACTTTTTTTCTTTTTTTTAAAGAATGAGTAGAGTACAAAAAGGAAGGAAAGTGTTGGTTATTTTTTTCCGCCAGAGGAAACAGAAGGGGCCTAGGCATAGAGGATGAGCATGTGTGCAGCCTATTTGTTAACCAGTAGTCTAGAGTGTCAGGTGCGTGCAGGAGAAGGCTGGGACAAGTAGGTAGCAGAGGCCAAATCATAAGGGTCTTTTATAGTATGCTAAGGAGTTAGTTTTTATCTTACAGGTGGCAGAGATGAAGACTCTTATATAGGGGAGTGATATGATCAGATACACATCTGGGAAACATCACTGTGGTAGCAAGTAAAAGGTGTGAGTCTGGGGCCATGTTAATAATACAAAATAGAAGTGATGAGGACCTTCCTTTCTTAAATTCAGGGGACCTTGAGAATGCAGAGGGAGGCCTAGATTCCAAAGATATTTGGATGTCAGAAAGGAAGCAGGAGAAAAGAAAGAAACTGGCTCTTACTTACTATCTACAAAGCCTCAGTGACCTAAACCGTGCATTGTATATAGTGGATTAACGTCTCTCTTCTACATCTAGAGTGGTGCTAGCTATGGGTCTTATCTGGAAGAACTGAGAAAATTGTCACTCTAGTCATTTTCTATAGACTTGAAATCTGTTGCTGCTGAATGCTTTCACAACTGTGCAAGGAAAGTGGCATTAGCCTTATACTCACAGATCAGGAACTTCAAGCTAAGTGGAAGGTGAAATGATTTGCCCACAGTCACAGAGGTAGAATTTAAACCCAGGCTACCAGTATGGCTCTGTTGTACATACGTCATGCCTTGTTTCCTGTAGTCCAGTAGGGTGTGTGTAAGCACTTAGCACAGCACCTGACACACAGAGTATTAAGTAAGTGCCATTTTTTTCTCCTCTCCTCTTTTCTTCTTTCTTCAGACTACGTGTTGGGGACATATTTAGTAATTATCAAATGAGAAAGTACCAATAGCTCTCATATGTATGTTTTCATTTGCTCCTAAAATCAGAATAAAAAGAAGAAATCAAAAGTAAAATCAAGGAAAATCCAGCAAGAAGAGGAAGAGGAAGAATCCAGTGGTGAAAGAGAAGCAGCCCCCATCACTGGCTCAGGCAAAGAGAACCTGCGTGAGGGGAGCACTCCCTGCTCCTCCTCCCTGGGAGTCCCAAGTTTGCCTGTAGAGGGAAGCAGCATGGCAGGAAGAGACCGAGTCTCCACCCCCTTCCGTTCTGCCAGTTGGAAAAAGGTCAGCAGTAGTGAGTCTGACTATTCGGATGCTGAAGGAGGCATGCAGAGTAAAATGAGGTAGTAGTATTTTGTTATATTGTTACGCCTTCTAATCTCAGGTGCACACAAGTTAATAGCTTTGCTTAAAAACCTGACTGCTACACAAGATTTAATTTGAAGATTCATTTATGCTGGGCTTTGTGTCACTCTACATCTGCCTTGTCCCCTTCATCTGCCTTTGTACATGTTGTTCCTCTGCCTGGAATTTTCTTCCACTTTGTGTGCCTTCTTATTAACCACTACTCCACTTTGGTACGAGCTCAGCAATCATGTCCTCTGAGAAGCCTTTTCTTACTAGCACCCCTGCTCCCCAATTCTGGCTTTGGTGCCTTCTTTGTGACCCTTTGATGTATCTCCACCTTAGCATCGATCAAAATGCCCTGCAGTTATCTCTTTAACTGTCCTTCTGTCTCTGCCCCTCGCAGGCTCCTTGGGGGCAGGGCGGGTTTTATGTCTGCCAGCCTCAGCACAGTGCCTGGCACATACTCACTACTCCTGATGCCAAGCTGTTGCCCTCTTATTTTCTGTCTAGTTGTGTTTTATATTGTTTACTGTATTAACTTGTTATGTAAACAAATTGCTTTAGCATGTTTTGATTGCATTTTGAAAACTATTTTTTCAGCTATCACGTTGGCATATTTACTTTTGGGTTTATTCAGAAAGTTGAGTTTCTTAGTGCATCATGTGAATTGGCTGGAATAAATAGAATTTCATGTTTATATTTTTTAAAGACTTTTTTTCTTCCTTCTCTTGGATAGGTCTTACCAAGCCAAAGTTCGCCAAGGAGCATTAGCTTGTTTTCTTTCTACTATAAAATCAATAGAAAAAAAAGTTCTTTATGGCTACTGGTCAGCCTTTGTTCCTGATACACCCGAGCTTGGAAGCCCTCAGTCAGTGTCCCTGATGACTCTTACGTTAAAAGATCCTTCTGCAAAGGTAAAAGCACTTAAATTCTGAGCATAATACCAGGAAAGTCTTTGTTGTTTTCCCTGCCTTATCTGGTCTCATCTGAACACAGCTCTCATTACTAACAATCCAACTCCTGACTCGAGAATCACAGGACAGGCAGGAGGACAGAACACAGGCGTATGTGAGTAGCAGGCTAGAACGCTCACACTAGGGGCCCTGCTGCCTAGGGCTTGCTTGGAGCCTGAGCTCACTGACTTGTAGCCTCTGTATCCCTTTGGAGCTGCACTGAGACAGCCGTGGTTCTTTCCCTTTTATGGGAATGTTGATTGCCATGGGATTTATAATAGGAAAAAATCAAAAGCAGTTTAAACACTCAGTGGAATATCTTGGTCCATAATGGTTACGAAGAATACGTAAAGCTTAGAAAAATGTCTATGATAAGAACACATAAGAAAACTTGTGGGTGACCCTTCAAAAGCTCTTACAGGGTAAAAAAAATAAACAGGCCTCAGTTAAGCACAAAAATTTCAAACATCCAATATCCTGAGTAGTTATACCAGCAGGAAATTTTCAGATTAACTGAATCAGTAGCAAATGAGAACCTGCAAGAAAAATGGAAAATAAGGGGTGACAAATAAGTCAGTACTGAAGCCATTCTTGTAAGTGAAAGGAAAAATACTATAAAGGTTAAAAAATACATATATTTGAAAAGCCTCCCCCAAAAATAAATAAATAAATAAAAAATAAAAAAAGAAAAGAAAAGCCTCCGGCTGCAGGAAGCTGCCGGCAGGAGCTGAGGAGATCGTCCTGTGGAGCAAGTGGCAGGCTAGGTAAACCACCCGCACTGCAGCTGCCCAGCCAAGGGGACAGCGAACGTATGGGTTTGGGATATGAGTACAGAGAGGTTATGGAGTCGGATTTCATGAAAGTGGATTGAAATCTGTGTCATGGTGTTTATGTCTTTATAGTTTTTAATGTTTACATTTGCCTTAGAGTGCCATGAGAAATTTTACATGCTGCAAAGTGGTCCTCCTTGATTTGGGTACCTTTTACGAGACCAGTGCTCTAACCCCTGAGCTATGGAGCCTTGGGTACCTTTTAGATATGGTCTTGCTCTTTAACTTTGATGAATGCAATGCAAGAAATGTGATGAAAAGGAAACGTATAGAACTTCCTTCTGGAGATGTCCTAGCTCCAGGACATGAAGGTCCTGGAGAAATGGAAAAGCAGTCATCATTTGTAGGATTTAGAAAGATCAAAGTAATGAGTAGAACTTGTCAGTTCCATGTAATGGCAAGTGAAATGATTGTAGCCGAAGCTTTGTCACAGATTTTAGGTTAGAAAGGTGTAAAGAAGTGTGATCATGGTCCACAGTGAGCCTTAGTACACACCTCTGCAAACTGTCCCTGTGCACCAAGACACGTGCTAGAAGCAAGTGTTGTGGTCGGTGATGTCAGTGAGAGAGACTTTTTACAAAGACTCCTAGAAAGTTGTGTGCAAAACTTAAAAGTTCACATAAATGCAATGGAGCAGCATTCGTTGATCAGAGCTAGATTAAAAGGTATAGTCATGTGTAAAAGCTGAGTGGTCATCTGCTCAAAGGCTCGTTGTAAGTATAGAGTTGGATGCCTGAAGTTTCTCTTAGGATGAAACATGACAGTAGTGCATCTTGCTGAAGTGCACAGTGATGACAGTTTCAAGTTCATGGCAGCTCTGGTATGACCTAGGGTAGATTCAACTGGAAGCACAGTTTTTACTGATATGCTGAGAAACTTTCCAAAGAAAAACGGACAGAAGGAAGGGGACTGGACTCTTCATTCAGAACACTGGCAATAGATTACTTTCAGGAAGTTGCAGTATGAAATGTTAGAGTGATTAATTCCAAAGGAGAAAACTTAGAAATTTCCTTTAGGATTTGGCAGTGGGCAGTACTTGGGAAATGGTCATATTTTTACATGTTGGAAATGTGCTTCAGAAAGCACATCCTGTATGTTTCCAGATGGCACAGAGGAAATTATCAATAAAAATACCATGACTAATTTATGAATTTCTTCTATAGGATTTCTTTGGGTGTTAAAAGGGTAGATTATGTGGCTATAGCAAGACTTGATCTAGGGAACAAACTATGGGACAAACTTTCTTGGTACCTTGAGAACTATCCCAATTTTCAAATTTCATGATTTTTTATTTCTCTTTTGGAGAGCTATGAAATGTGGAAACAAATCAAAATCTAGAGTAATAGCCCTATAAGGAAAGAGAATAAAGCAGGTTTGTAACTATCATGGACTGGTAGGTAGTCGGGTTTTCCCTTATATGGCCGACCAAGAACAGATGGCCTTGGCTTGGATATCTCCAAATCTAGAGACCCCGACACAGTGTTCAAATGCCCCCACCCTAAAGGCAACCAACTTTAGGAGTGTGATCAAATCAAGTTAACCTTGAACATGTGTGCAGAATAATCAGTCCTGGGACAAAGCTAAAGAAGGGAACAACCAAGTACATTGAAACCTCACTGCTACCCACTCCCAGCCATGACTTCTTTATCATCCTCCCAGGAAGATTGAGACCAAACATAAAAAAAGGAAAAACTAAGGACTAACTGAGCTACCTCTGCAAACATTTCTGCCACATCCATAAGTAGCAAAAAGGGGAAAGTGTTTTCCTGTTTCATTACCTTTGAACAAGTCTTCATGTCCAAGGAAGTGAAACTACCCCCTGGTGAAACAGAGCACACTGATGTTTATCAGATTGAAAAGTCTTCATCCATCATTGTAAATATTCAGACAATAAAAACTTAACAAAATGAGTTCTCTGGAGAGCTGCCCCTCTTAAGATTTGCTTGCACATCAGTAATTTCTGCTGAAAGTGCTGATCAGAACTGGTAAACAGTATATTAAATATTGATGTAAGAATCAGTGAAGCAGAACTTGAATGATTCAGTGTCATAAGTAGCTTTTTTTTTTTTTAGCAACAGAGATCTATTAAACAAGGTTTAAAGGAAATTAAATCAGACCTATGAGAAATATCATGTGATATAGTATTATATTTTTCATAGATTTCCTACTTCGGTGATATATTTCAGTGACTTTCCTTTTGTTTTCATTTGTGATGGTCATGGATACTTTTACCTCTTAGCGTACCAAAGTTAATGAGGCTAAAAACTTTTGGCTTTTGAGTATCAGTTCATTTCTTTCCACAAGTTGGTTTTAAATTGTAATTGCTTTGTCACCTGTGGGAATCATGATTTTTTTAACTGCCTTATAAAGAAATGGAGGTTCAGCATAGCATACCTTTATTCAGACCCGCCATCTAATCAGGGGTTGGCAAACTATGTTTCTGTATGACCCATGAGCTAAGAATACTTTTATACTTTTAAATTGTTGTTAAAAAAAAAACTTTTTAAAATGGTATTTCATGCCATGTGAAAATTATATGAAATTCAGATTTCATTGTCCATAAGTAAAATTTTATTGGAATATAATCATATTTATTCTTTATTTAGCATCTGTCTTGTCATGGCTGAGTGGTTGCAACAGAGGCTGTGGCCTACAAAGTCTAAAATATAAAGTAGGTGCTACTGGTCCTTTGCAGAAAAAGTTTGGCAGCCCCTTATCTAAGTTTTTGTTGGGTCAGCTGACTTGTGACTTGAGTTCTTTCTCACTTGCTGTCTCTCTCACTCTCTCTCTCTCTCACCCTCTCACCCATACATACACACACACACACACACACACACACACACACACACAATTTCCTAATACATTGTCAGCTTCCTAACTTAAATGATTATGCTTGATTCTGAAGACTTATATTGTCATACTACAAATTTATTCTCAGAGCGGTAAATCTTTAGTTTTTTGTTTGTGAGCCCACTCTACAAAAGGTGCGCAGAAATGATTTATTCCTTAGTTACTTGGAAATGATATAGTTGAAGATTTTCTGGAGAACCTTTTTCACACCAAACTCAGATATGCTTCATGGTGAGCAAATATTTAGATTAGAATTATAATGTTGATTCCCCACTTTTAAAATATCTGGAAGTATTTAGTTGGTATTTTGGGGGGCTGGCCAAAGAGGGTACAGTATTATATAACTGGTCCTACATTTATCACCTGCATTCCATTATGGTTAAATTGGCTTTCTTTTTATTTTTTTCTTACCTGATTTTTTGTTTGCTTGCTTTTAATGTTTATTTAATCATTTTGAGAGAGTGTGTGTGTGCAAGCAGGACAGGGGCAGAGAGAAAGGGAGAGAGATGTGGGACTCAGTCCCACAACGGCGAAATCATGACCTGAGCCGAAACCAAGATTCGGATGCTTAACTGACTGAGCCACCCAGGCTCCCCTCTTTCCTGATTTTTAATACCACAGAATCATCAGAGTACCAATTGAAAGTAATGCTTTAATCTTATAAACAAAATTTTGCTTCGTTGACACTTTTCCTGACAAGTACAGCAGACCATTGACAAAGGTGCACATATTTTCCTTTCCTTCCATAGGTTATAGTTAATAGTTTTCCTTTCTTTGATTATCAAAGACTCTCACTACAGGCAGTATTATTTTCTGTACCTAAGACTGTTTCTGAAAAGTTGGATCACTAATGATGCCTGCCAACTTGAATGTGCACAAAGTTCCTGATATACTGTTTAATTAACTTCGAGCACTCATGGATGCTTCAGTGTCGCATGTTTAGTGTGAAACAGACTCTAGACTTGGGTATTTTTTTTCCTACCCCACGAGCTATTTAGTTCTCTCTTTTTAATTGGTCTTATGCTTGAATAAACTAGACTTCTAATCTTTTAAGTTATCCTCATGTTCATGATTTCAGGGTTTTATATTATCATGTAGCTTAGACTTACTCCTTCCTGTAAGAAAACCTAACAGCAATGTGATACAAGTTTTTTTAAAGTGAGGGTGTAAATGGCCTAGTTCATGGCTACTTTTATGACCTGATAGATAATCTTATTGCCTCTAATTTTCTAATTAAAATGATCCTAAACACTTCAAAAATTAAAAACAAAAATAGGAAGAAGGGGATTTGACTCCTGATTATTAACTAATCAAGGTGAATCATTCTGAAATTTCAGACACGTGCATGTGCTCTGCAAGTTTTATCCGCCATCTTGGAAGGCTCAAAGCAGTTTCTTTCTGTTGCTGAAGACACCAGTGACCACAGAAGGGCTTTTACTCCCTTCTCCGTGATGATCGCATCCAGCATTAGAGAGTTACACAGATGTCTTTTGTTAGCTTTGGTGGCGGAGTCATCCTCACAGACCCTCACTCAGATAATTAAGGTAAGCATGCCAAGTTATCAACGGGTTCTGGATGGGTTTTCTCTGTTTCGATTGTATAATGTTTTACATTGTCCAAAAGTAATTTGACTTAAGAATAGAAGTAACAGTTTTATTTAAAGTTATCCTATTTGTTTTATTTAAAGCTATTCTATTAAAAAAAAAAAAAAAGCTATCCTATTGTGCCTTCTCGCTTGATCTTACCTACACTCTTTGTATATCCAAATAAATGATTTACTAAAAATACTCCCATATTTTTAGTATTAAGTTGTACCAGTGAGAACACAAGTGCAAGTCCCCTAAAAAAAGGACAAAAAAGAAAAAAACTGATTTTCAAATGAGTCTTCATAGACTTTTCTTTTTTAATTAAATGCTATAACGTTTTGTGTCTGTGCTGTGGCTTAATCAGGCCTATTGATGGGCTATTCTTGTCTTTTGCAGTGCCTTGCAAATTTAGTATCAAATTCACCTTACAACCGTCTGAAACTCAGCCTGTTGACCAAAGTCTGGAACCAGATAAAGCCTTATATCCGCCACAAAGGTTGGTGGTAGTTTAAAATCGATTGCTCTTTTGTATCAGTCAAATCTAGATTATTAGTTTTAAAAATATTGAGAGCATTTTTACAGCTCTAAGATATCTCTACTCATTCTCAAGTTTTCGGGGAAAGCAGCTATTGCTAGAAGCCTGCTTTTGACCCCAGAAGCCCCAGTGGACACCTGGAAGAAGTGAGCTGGAGAATTAATTGTAAAGATTAGTGGTTCTTTGCTGCTGCAGTGTAGTGACTTTAGAATTCTGGTTGAGCCAAGTGCAGGGGGCCGGCGCTGGGGGGGCGGAGGGGGTGGGGGGGCAGTGCTCTGGTACACAATACGTAGTTTCTATCCTTAAGGCAGAAGTAAGGATGTGTGGACAATCACATAGACATCATCCTCTCTTTGGAAAGAAAAACTGGAATATAAAACATAACTGCTGTAAGATTATCTCCTCTGCAGTTTAGATAAAATTCCAGAACCTCAACTCCCCCACTTACTGCAGAGTCTTATTTCTTGTTATTTCCTGACTTACTCCCACACGTGATATATCTGTGCTATAAACATTTGCCTAGAGAACATTTGTTTTTCTTTTGCTAGCAAGCAGGCAATGAAAGTACTATGTGGTCTGTTATCCAGACCACATTCTGATAAGTTTTTCAGTCAGAGTTCTTGAAGGAGGCAGTGATGTTTCTGTGATGTCATGGGAGGGGTACTAGACCTGGAGTCAGGCTGAGGGTCTGCAGCCCATTCCCATTTCCTCCATCTCATAACTGTGGCTCTGTCAGAACCGTCGTTTCCTCCTAACAGGAAGACGTTGACCTACCTCGGAAGATTTTTATAAGGCTTAAAGGAGATGATGATGTATACACATGTATCACTGGACATCACGGTCCAGTTCACTTGTTTCACCAATGTGTAAAATGGGAAAGAGAAATCTTGCCTTTGACGTCTCTCATGTCAGTGGCAGAAGTAAGATTGAAACAACTTAAGTCTTTGGGCTCAGTCCCCTGCTCATTCCGCTGCACCAGCTTTTCTTCATCTGTAAACTGAGAGGAGTGGACCATGTCTCACGTCCCTCCCAAGTGTCTGGCTTTGTCTTTCAGCATTTTCATGAATAAAATGGTCAAACCCTCAGAAACTTGAAAGCATAGTACAGTGAACATGTGCATATCTCTACCTAGACTTAACAGTTATTAACATTTGTCATATTTGCTCTGTCTCTGCATGTATGTATCTGTGTACATGTGTATACATATGTGTGTATAAATAGGTATATTTTTGAACCATTTGAAAGTAAACTTCTGGGGCACCTGGGTGGCTCAGTCGGTTAAGTGTCAGACTTCGGCTCAGGTCACAATCTCGCTGTTTGTGAATTTGAGCCCCACGTCGGGCTCCAGGCTGACAGCTCAGAGCCTGGAGCCTGCTTCGGATTCTCTGTCTCCCTCTCTCTCTGCCCCTCTCCTGCTTGTGCTCTGTCTCTGTCTCTCAAAAATAAATAAATGTTAAAGAAATTTTTTTTGTTTTCATAAAAAAATTTAAAAAAAGAAAGTAAACTCCAGACATGATATTTCATCCTGAATACCTCAGCATGCATCTTACAAGAACAAAGACAATTTCCTAAAAAACACATTCCCATTCTCACACCTAAGAAATCCACATCAATTCCATAATATTGTTTCGTATCTACTCCACATTCACATTTCACCATATGTCTCAAAAAGTCTTCCCTCCCTTTTTGTGAGGACTTGGGTTCATTCCTGGTTCATGCATTTCGTGTCATTATTATGTCAGTTTAGTCTCTTCTAATCTAGAGTAGTCCCATCACCCTTTTGTTCTTTCACCACGCTGATTTGGGGAAGAGTCCAAGACCGTTGTCTTAAAGCCTGTTTTACCTTCTCAGTTTGCCAGATACATTCTTTACAGTGTTGTTTATTTTATTTTTTTTTTAATTTTTTTTAACGTTTATTTTTGAGACAGAGAGAGACAAAGCATGAACGGGGGAGGGTCAGAGAGAGGGAGACACAGAATCTGAAACAGGCTCCAGGCTCTGAGCTGTCAGCACAGAGCCCCACGCGGGGCTCGAACTCACGGACCGCGAGATCATGACCTGAGCCGAAGTCAGCCGCTTAACCGACTGAGCCACCCAGGCGCCCCTACAGTGTTGTTTAAATTCTGTTTCTGTCCCATGTATTTCTATAAACTGGAAGTTGGGTCTGGAGGTTTCATTGGATTCAGGTTACACAAGGACGCCATCATTCTTCATTGTCTGCGGGAATAATTGTGATCCTTGCGATAGCTGTTCCCACAGTGATAGTGATTCCCATCAACTTTGACAGATGTGAATGTTCGAGTGTCAAGCCTCACTCTCTTGGGAGCCATAGTGTCCACTCACGCGCCTCTACCTGAAGTCCAGCTCCTTTTACAACAGCCCTGCTCTTCCGGACTCAGCAATAGCAATTCAGCAACTCCTCACCTCAGCGCTCCTGATTGGTGGAAGAAAACCCCCTCGGGACCCTTTTTGGAAGAGGCTTCAGTTAGCTCCCCTAAGGGGTCTTCAGAGCCTTGCTGGCTCATCCGACTTTGCATTTCCACTGTTGTACTGCCCAAGGAGGAGTCCTGTTCCAGTAGCGATGCTGGCTGTGCAGCGGGGAGCATCTATGAACCATCCCCCATGCGACTGGAGGCCTTACAGGTAGGAGGTTTCGTTTCCTCATTTCTAGAATGGAAGTAATCACTCTTCTTTCAAAGCATTGATTGTGAGGAGTGAGTCTATGAAAATAACATATAACTGAGCCGCAGGTCAGTGGTGTTAGAGACCTGTGTTTTAGGTGTGAGTGCTTTGTTGTTTTGGTTTTGGCGGCAGTTAGGAGAAGACTTGGTTGTAAATGTCACATTTATTCCTTTTTGTTGCAAGTCACTTTAGTGACCATAGTTTTTATGTGACAAGTTGGGTATGCTGGATTATACAGTAATTCTGAAAGACGTTGTACAGTTAAGCTTTGATTTCTGAGACTTTCAATATTTAATTCTCCATAACTTCTCTTCCATCTTCTGTCTGCTTAGAGACAACAGGAAGAAAACAACCCCAGATTAATTTATTCACTTCTTTGGTACTCAGCTGTGATCTGAGACATGGGTTTGGTCCTGGGCTCTGCTGCTGATTGTGTGGTTGATATTAAACATGTCCTTTAACCTTTAACTTTTTTAGCCTTAGCTTCTTTAGCTGAAATATTCAGTTAGTACCTGCCTCAGAAAATTGTTCCCAGGCTTGAATAGTATTGACAACCTTAATGAAACACATTTCAAAAATTATAAAGCACCGTGAAGTTACATGATAGAGTTAACTGATTTCAGTCATAAAATAAAGATTATGGTTGTTCATTTCATTCAACATCAGATTCCTGCCTACCCCTTGTTAAATGTGAGTGGTTTCTGAAATATGAAAACACTTTTCTGGATATTGCAGCCCTGCATTTAGGTCTTGAGGTGATTCCTCTGTTCTCTTTGCAGGTGTTAGCTCATCTGGCCAAGGGCTACTTTTCAATGGCTCAAGTGTACTTAATGGAGCTTGGAGAGGTGATTTGCAAGTGCATGGGGGAAGCAGATCCGTCTATTCAGCTTCATGGAGCAAAGGTAACTTTGATGAAAAGCCACCTGCTATTTTCTTCTCTTCCTTTATGTTCTTCCCTCTGTTCTATGTCAGTTCTGAGGTTTCTTAAAGGGGTATCAGGTAGGGAAAGTCATACATTCCTTCATTTTCAGCTCACCAGAGAAACCCAAAGAATTCATTTGGTAATAAATAAACAATATGTTTCTGGTGGTTTTGCTCCTGAAAGAATGCCTCTGATGTCAGAGTTACTGAAAGAAGAAAGAAAATTCGGTTGGAAACTATTTTTCCCTTTGATTTGAGGTCGTCTCCAAACAAGTGAGGTTTTCTGCCTCTGTAATTCGGATTATCAAATCTGCTTTGATAATCTATATTTCTTTTGCCTTGGCAGCTTCTGGAAGAACTGGGGACAGGCTTAATACAACAGTATAAACCAGATTCTACCATAGCTCCTGACCAGAGAGTGCCAGTCACCGTGGTAAGTACACGTTGTTCAGTGCTTTCCTAGTGCTGCAGTCAGTTGTGAGGCTCAGTGATGAAGTGAAGTAAACTGTGTAGTTTCTTCCAGTGTCAAAAACTACAGCTAATGATATGTGATGACAGGAGACTAGCATGAATAAGATTTATTTGCATTTCTGTTTATTTGCAGTTCAGTATGTGGTCAGATTATGTGTAATGTACAGCCAGCAATTGAAAAACCAGTATTTCTTTCGCATAAAACCTCATCCTGCCCAAGAGGTAGTCTAGAATGGTGGGAAGAGCCAAGGATTTGGAATCCGAAGACATGAGAGCAAATGTAGGGAGCACATTAATGGATGTGTGAGCACAGTTTCCTCATAAAGAGGAATAATAATCTGTAACTAGATTGAATAAAATGTAAGGCTGCTGGCAAATAGTAGGTGCTTGATAGATGTTGATTCCCTTAACTCCCTCACCACCCCGCTCCAGGATTCCTAGTAAATTCCTGTGACCTTAGGTTGTTTCTGTTGTCTCCATACTGCGCCAGTTTTTTGGAGGAGGAACACGTGACCCTACCAAAAAGGGCTTCTACTTGGTGCCAAAAGCAAAGTCAACTCAACATTAGTGGTGTTTTTTACCTTCTGCCCTCTTCATCCTGCCCATTCTTTTCCCTTTGCAATTTCCATCATCCCTGCAAGCAATTAAGAATATCTAGCCCTAGTGCTTTCCTGAGACTGCCACTCAAGCTGAAACGTCACCATTCACAGGGAGAGGAGTTGAGCTTTGCTCAGACAGACCTGGGTTTGCACCTGGACTTCTCCCCCTGCTGGTCAAATGACTGTAGGCATCACGTTCAGGTTTTTTCATTTGTAAAAAAGAGATATACTTTCTATATTACTTGTCAGTTGCTGAGTAGTAAATTAGCCAAAACACTTAGCAGCTTACAACAATATATATTCTCTCACATAGTTTCTGTGGCTCAGGAATTGGGAGTAGCTTAGCTTTGTCCTTCTGAGGCTGCAGTCAAGATGCTGGCAGGGGCTGCAGTCAACTGAACTTGACAGGGGTTTGAGGATCTTCTTCCAACACGGCTCACTCACATACCTAGCAAGTTAGTGCTGGCTTTTGGCAGCAGGCCTCTCTTACTTCCTTCCCACAAGGAACTCTCCAGAGGGCTGCTTGAGTGTCCTGTGGATATGGCAGCTGGCTTCCCCCATAGCAAGAGAATCAAGACAGAGCAAGACAGAAGCTGTGGTGTTCTTTTTTTTTTTTTTTTTAATGTTTATTTATTTTTGAGAGAGAGAGAGACACAGTGTGAGGGAGGGGAGGGGCCAAGAGAGAGGGAGACACAGAATCCGAAGCAGGCTCCTGGCTCTGAGCTGTCAGCATAGAACCTGACATGGGGCTCAAACCCACAAACCGGGAGATCATGACCTGAGCTGAAATCAGACGCTTAACCGACTGAGCCACCCAGGCACCCCTGTATTCTTATAACCTCGTTTTGGGTTTGTTTTTTTTTAAGTTTATTTATTTATTTTGAGAGAGAGAACACATAAGCAGGGGAGGGGCAGAGAGAGGGGGAGAGAGAATCTCAGGCAAGCTCCGCATTATCAATGCGGAGCCTGACTTGGGGTGTGAACTCATGAACTGTGAGATCATGACCTGAACTGAAATGAAGAATTGAACACTTGACCAACTGAGCCACCCAGGCATCCCACCCTCGCTTTGGAAGTTTCACACTGTCATTTCCACAGCACCCTACTGGTTACACAGGTCGGCCTGTACAGGGGCTAGGTGGGGGGCCACCTCCTTAACATTAGGAGGCAAGAATCTGTATGGGCCATCTTGGAGGCTGGCAAGCATACCTGTCTAAAGTCTTCTGGTTTGGGGTGGGGAAGGCCCAGATTGGGTTTCTAGAAACTAGGATTTAGGGGAGGACAGAATTGATGTGTGGGACACATGGCAAAACTTGGGACTAAATTCGTGGGGCAGAAAGTAGAGACTCCAAAACCACAGACAGTTGCAAATGCACCTGAAATCCTAGGATTTTTAGAAAGCATGGGAAGGAAACGGTTCAAGGTACTCTTCAGATGCCTGCCTTGAGAGCTTTAATAAAAGTGAGGTATGGACGCCTGGCTGGCCAGTCGGTTGAGCGTCCGACTTCAGCTCAGGTCATGATCTCACAGTTTGTGAGTTCGAGCCCCACATCAGGTTCTGTGCTGACAGCTCAGAGCCTGGAGCCTGCCTCGGATTCTGTGTCTCCCTCTCTCTCTGCTCCTCCCTGCTCACACTCTGTCTCTCTCTCAAAAATAAATAAAGATTAAAAAAAAAAAAAGGTAAATCTTCATAGTACCCACAAGAGAGCCCAGTGCTCAATTTAAGAGTCTCCACTGTGCACCTGACACTGTGCAAGGAACTTGACACACAGTGTTACATTTTACTGTCACCAAGACTCTGCCAGGTAGACATCTTCACCCTGTGTTATTGAAGAGGAATCAACACTTAGGTTCAGGGACTTGCCCAAGGTTGCAGAGATGGGAAACAGCCACTGAAGGACTCAGCCCCAGCTCTGCCTCTGGATCCGGTGCTCTTTAGACTCTGGCACATGGCCTCTGGGCTGTGCAGGGCCCTAATGCCCACTAGCAAGTTACACCATATGTTTGTGCCTCAGTTTCCTTGTGTGAAAATGGAGATAATGACACATACTTCATTTAGTTGTACTGAGGATTGAAATGGGTAGATATGTGTAAAGCTTAGAGCAGTGCCTGGCGTGTGAGAGGCTTTCTGGAAAACACAAGCCATGGCCGCCGTTACCACCATCACCCCCTGCCCCTCCTCATGATCATCACTCCCATCACTCCGGCCACCTAGCTGTAGCCAGCTGTTTCCTAGTTCATAAAGTGGAAGGATGCAGTCATTGTTTTCTTTTTTTTTTCTTTTAATTTTTTTAATGTTTACTTATTTTTGAGAGAAGGAGAGAGACAGAGCACAAGCAGGGGAGGGGCAGAGAGAGAGGGAGACACAAAATCCAAAGCAGCCTCCAGGCTCTGAGCTGTCAGCACAGAGCCCGATGTGGGGCTTGAACTCGGGAAAGACAAGATCGTGACCTGAGGCAAAGTTGGCGGCTTAACCGACTGAGCCACCCAGGCGCCCCTGCAGTTGTTTTCTAAAGCTCCTTCCCCTGCTGTGCAAGGACTAGCGGAAGCATTGACAAAAGGCTACTGCTTTAAATTTTTTTTTTAATGTTTATTTATTTTTGAGACAGAGACAGAGCATGAACGGGGGAGGGGCAGAGAGAGAGGGAGACACAGAATCCAAAGCCGGCTCCAGGCTCTGAGCCATCAGCCCAGAGCCCGACGCGGGGCTCGAACTCACAGACCACGAGATCGTGACCTGAGTTGAAGTCAGACGCTTAACCAACTGAGCCACCCAGGCACCCCGAAGGCTACCGCTTTAAAGAATGTTGCATTACTAGGGCCACCTGAGGTAGTCTTAGCGGCAAGTTGGTTCTGCTATAGTGTCTGGGGCCACAGCTGTAACTGTGCCCCTGATCCAGGTGGTGATGTTCTGGATGATGATGCTAAACGGCCCTCTGCCCAGAGCCCTGCAGAACTCAGAGCACCCAACCCTGCAGGCGAGCACCTGTGACGCCCTGTCTTCCATCCTGCCCGAAGCCTTCAGCAGCCTGCCGGTAACTCCAGGAGTGTTTTCTCACCTTACGTGGTGCCCCCGAGCAGCATAGCTTGAGTTTGATTCAGATTCGTTGTCATCTTGAGCCGGTATTCAGCATCATCCCTGGCTTGAGTGTGGGGTGAGGGCGGTGGAAACTTCAAATCTTAATGTCTCAGGGGAGCCTTTCTTCCCTGTCCTCGGAGGGCAGGTGAGGAAGGAGGCTTGGAAGAGACGTTTCAGAAAGACTTCAAAACCAAGAGTTAGGAGGACCTGGGTTTATCTCTTCCACTCCACTCCCTGATTTTCTTAACATCTCTAACCCTGAGTGTTCTCATCTATAAAATGGGCACAATGTGAGTAATAACACGAAGTGTGAGCAGTACTTGGCCAGTGCCCACCACATGTATATTCAGGCTGCTCCCCTTCTTTAGTCCTCAGTGGCATTTGCATGAATTAGCTTTTATAAAGAGGCTGCTTTCAGGAAGTAGGAGAACACGGTGACCTAACTCACAGTGGGAAAGGTTAATGGTCACAGGTGCTGTGTGTGCCCAGCACCAAGCAGGCACTCACCCAATACCTGGATCCGCGTTGCCCTTCTGCTCTCTGCTAAAGTAGCCTCAAGGTCTCCCTTGTGTTCAGATGCAGACACGTCCCAGTCGCGTGTTGAGGACAGTGGCTCGTGGTTCTTTCTTTCTCACTTTCCCTCCACCCACCTTTCTCACTACAGAGCGACAGGCAGATCCTGTGCATCACCATGCTGCTTGGGCTGAACGACAGCAAGAACCGTCTAGTGAAAGCGGCGACCTCGCGGGCCCTTGGAGTCTATGTGCTTTTCCCCTGTCTCAGACAGGTCAGAGCAAGCCTGCACAGCCCTTCTCTGCCTCTGTGATAGGCCAGGGCAGTGTTGATTTGGGTGCATACAGAGCTTCTGAGTTGGACAGTAAGGGACACCAAATTGCTCTTAGTTTCTTTAATTGCTACTAAAATACGGTAATGCCTGTAAGTTCATTTATTTCTAATTATTTAGCACACTGCCCAGGACCCTAGATTTACATTAATGAATAATTGAAAAAAAAAGGAAGTGGGATATTGCCATGGGATAATAATAATTTAGAAAGCTGATGTAGAGTTTTGGCTAAGAAGCGAATAAATTTCTTTTTCACTCTTAGTTGTGACATCTCACTGTGAAGTGTGTAATGAATAGGATGTGTTTTAGAAATGCATTTCATTGTTAGTGTCATTTCCCAAGGTGGAAATCAGTCTAAGCACAGAATTCATGGATCACTGTCACAGACCAGGTTATAAGATGTTCAACAAGAGCAAAATCCATAGGCCCCTCGGGTGTGCATGGCACATACCAAAATCCCAGAAGACCTTCCCCTGGGGTTTTAATGAGTGTCCACATTATAATAAGTAGAATAGTAAATTGAGTAAATAAATTTTGATTTTCAAATAGAAATTGTGGTAAAGGCTTATATCATTGTCTGAAAATAAATTTCAGAATTTCTAAGGCAGCTGTGTGAGCTCCCAAAGTAACTACAGTGTTTTATTTTCTCTTACAGGATGTCATATTTGTTGCAGACACAGCGAATGCAATATTGATGTCACTTCAAGACAAATCTCTGAATGTCCGGGCCAAAGCAGCCTGGTCCCTGGGCAACTTGACAGACACTCTGATTGTCAACATGTAGGTGACTCAGCTCATTTCCCCTGGGTGACTTCTGAGGTTGAGGTCCCAGGAGGGTATCTTTGATCTCTACTATAAAAGAACAGTAATTATCCCATATCGTGTAGTCAGTCTTCCTGCTTTGTTGTGTTTTATTCTCCTTCAAGTAATGAGATTAGTAAGTCGTTCTTTATATATACATGTATGTGTTTGTGTGTGTGTATTTAATACTGTATGCTGATGTAAGTAATGTATCCACATTATAGAAAATGTGGAAAATACTAAAGTAGAAATTCAAAACCATAATATAGGTCGCACTACTCTTTATCAAATTTGTAAGTTTTCAGAGTAATAAAAAAAAAATTGAAACAATACAAAAGGGGTCATCAGTATAAAGCCTTCCTCCCTAAGGCAGCTGTTGTCCCTCATGTACTAGTGCCCTGCTTACCATTGCTTAGTTCTCCCATACAGCATGTCTAAGCATCCTCCCAACTTCTGCTGGCTTTTTATAAATTGTTCATTACTATTACATAATTACCACTGTGAAGTGATTATTTAACCACTCCGTTACTGAACATGTGCATTATCTTAGGCTTTTCTAAGCAATGAACATTTTTGTACATAAAATCTTTATTTCAAGATACACCTTTTGGTCCCATTCCTAGATGTGGACCTACTGGGTCAAAAGGTATAAACTTTTAAGTTCTTGATATAATCGGAACAGTTTTGTTGAGCTGTTTTCCCACATTTTTATAGTTCTACTAAGTGAATGCTTCTGTATATGTATATATTTAACTGAGTTTTAACTTTTAACGTGTTTTGTCTGCTTTGGATGGAACAGGGAAACCCCAGACCCAAGTTTCCAGGAAGAGTTCTCTGGTCTCCTGCTCTTGAAGATGTTGCGATCAGCTATAGAAGCGTCCAGGGATAAAGACAAGGTAGACCCAAGCAAAGCCTGGTATTTCTCCATTAGATACTTAGTGTATTATAGTTGTATCCTCCAAATGTATCCCTGTTGAAAGGAGATCAAGAGAGTACTCAGGTATAATGTGGCCTACTCCACACTTGTACAGTTTCCTTCCTGTCTCCTGTCTCATGAAAAATATCAATGCTCTTTGTAATACTGCTCCATGATCTGTCCGTGTTTGTTTTAATATTAGTCTGCTTTTGGTTTTTGTTTTTGTTTTTTTCTAAAAAATCTTTCAGTAGAAGTGACAAGTCAGAAAAATGAACAGCCCTTGGCTTTATATAGCTCCCATTAGACTAATAAGTTAAAAGCATAGAAATGGGTTTTAGGGTCAGGTAGACATGGTTCAAATCCTGGCTTGCCCTTTAGTAGCCGGGTGACGTTTGGTATATCATTAACTTCTCTGAATGTCTGTTTCCTCATCTGGAACCTGGAAGTCATTACATCTACCTCAGTGGCCTCGGAGATGCCTTGTGTTAAAGTACCTAGCATGATACCTGACCCATACCGAGTGCTTAATTTAGTACAGTGACTCTGAAAACCTGGGAAGCCCTATGTGGACTAATCTGTTCAGAATTTCTGGGACTAGGGCCTGGGAATTGGTTTTGGAGAAAGAAAGCTCCTCGGATGATTCTAGTGTGCTGCGAAGGTTGAGAGAGACTTTCTAATGGAAAAGTACTGGGCTAGAATTTTGAAACCTCGCCTCTCCTCGTCACCTTGCTGCAAACCAGCTTTGCCCTTTAGCCTCTGGGTCTTCCACACGGTCTCTGTAAAACGAGGAAGACAGACCTCTCTGGAGTCTAATCCAAAAATACCAGTGAGGAGCTGTGGAAGACCTCACCTCTCTGATGGCATAGGCTGTTCAGCACATAAGACCTTGCAGAGTTTCAAGAAGCCACACTTTTACAGGCTGCTGTTTTCATTGGCTTTCTGACTTTAAGCTGTCCAAGACCTCCTGGGTTTTTTAAAGCTGAAATGATACTTTCTGTAACATGTCTTTGGCAAAGCAGATTTCGAATGCTTTTTTTTTACATTTTATTATAGGTAAAAAGCAACGCAGTGCGGGCCCTTGGAAATTTGCTTCATTTTTTGCAACCGTCTCATATAGAAAAGCCCAGGTTTGCTGAAATCATTGAGGAGTCTATCCAGGCCCTCATCTCTACTGTGCTGAATGAGGCTGCCATGAAAGTCCGATGGAATGCTTGCTACGCAGTGGGGAATGTATTTAAAAATCCTGCTCTTCCATTAGGTAAGAAGGTGTCTCTCTGGTGCAGGGCCTCAGGACAGCACACTCCAGCCTACAGTAGTATTCAAGATGTTCCTCGTAGTTTTACTTATCACATATTAGAAAAAATGGAAATGTTTCGAATGCCCAACTTTAGGGGAATCATAGTATATATCATAGTATATATATTCAAAGGGATCCTTTAGAATTATGTGTACAAAAAGTTTTTGATAATCTGGGAAAGTACTTCTGATGTTAAGCAAATTAAAACAGGATATGCAGTTGTTTCTACGACATGATCTCAATAAATGGGTGGAAAAAGAGTGAAAGGAAATTAGCCTAATCATTAACGGTGGTTGCCTCTGGAGGGGATGATGAGTAGGACTTTTGTCTGCTTTCGTTTTCTATAAGAAAATGTTGTTCTAACAACCGGGGGGAGGGGGGAGGGCAATGAAGGAGAAAAGCTGGCATGGAAGAAGAGGTACAGATTGGAAATCCCAAATGAGCCCTTGGTACTGAAGTGGGCTGCTGTGTAGGAGGGCATCTCAGTAATGACGTGCTCTGCACCTTGATAGAGCATCAGTGGCTTATAGCTGCTTAGGCATATAGGTCAAAGCCTCCCAATTCCCATTCCCTCTCCTTACCAGCATTTGCCTTATACATTTGTCTCTGTGACAAGATTTGAAACAAGTTATGTTCCTGGAGAGGTAAAACCATTCTGGGCCAGCAGAGCATGCATCAGGTTAGGGAGATTTGGCTCTGCTCCCCTTTATTGCCACGATCTTCCAGCCAGGGGGTGCCTGCTGGCTCAGTTGGAAGAGCACGTGACTCTTAATCTCAGGGTCATGAGTTTGAGTCCCACACTGGGGGTAGAGATTGCTTAAATAAATAAATTCAATTTAAAAAAAAAATGCTCCCAACCGAGGGCTAATGGAGAAGTAGCTTCATGGTGTTTTCTACAGAGGAAGTAACCCAAAGTGACCTTTGGAGTTGGAGCTCATTAAGGTGGATGTCTGCCTGCCTGCCTTCAAAGACAGCAAAGAAGTTCGGAAGGGCTGAAAGAGGGAAGCTGAATTCTTGTAAAAAAAAAAAAAAAAAATTTTTTTTTAATGTTTATTCATTTTTGAGAGAGAAAAAGAGAGACAGAGCAGGAGTCGGGGTGGGGCAGAGAGAGAGCAGGACACAATCTAAAGCAGGCTCCAGGCTCTGAGTTGTTAGCACAGAGCCTGATGCGGGGCTCAAACCCACAAACCATGGTAAGACCTGAGCTGAAGTCAGACACCTAACCAACTGAGCCATCAAGGTGCTCCTAAAAAAATTTTTTTTTAATTAATTTATTTTTGAGAGAGGGCATGAGTGAGTGAGGGGCAGAGAAAGAGAAAGAGAGAGAATTCCACACAGGCTCTGCATTGTCAGCACAGAGCCCGAAGCGGGGTTCATACTCATGAATTGTGAGATCATGAGCGAGCTGAAGTCAGATGTTTAAACAGATTGAGCCACCCAGGCACCCCAGGGAAGCTGAATTCTATTCTACTGTCCATCTTGAGGAATAAGAGCCACCCCAAAATTGAGTGAGGAGTGGTAGTTCTGATGAGGAAGAAAGCAGGCTGATTTCCTGGGACTGACCAACAGGAAGGGAAAGAAGACAGAAACTGGGACATCATCTTCTCAAAATTAGAGAATTGCACCTTTGGTTAATCTGAGTACTCTGTTCCTTAGTCACTGCCTAGATAGTACCTTCTTTTTCTTTGCAATAAAACACATGACTTGCTATGTCCAGAGCAGTGTCTGGATGCTAATCTGGGTGATGAGATATTTTTTTGTCATCATGAACAAGGCTGGGCATACGGTTGTGCAGTGTGTGCACTGCTCAGAAGCAGGCAACTGAGCACAAGTGGCACTACAGTTTAGTCCGAGCTCCTCAAGCCTTACCCCCGTAGGACAGCCTCTTCCCAGAGAAGAAGCCTCTTTCACTGTCGCCAAAGTCCCCATTTAGAGTAGCAGAGGCCCCCATGTGTGCGGCAGACTGTTTAAGGAAATGGGAAGTTTGGGAATCCGTCCTCAGCCCCTTCTCTAGAATCCCACAGTGAGTACCGGTCACCCGGATCCTATAGGGTTAGCGTGAGAATTGAATGAAAACCTAGTGTCAGCTGGAGCATAAGTGTGTATTTCCTCCACCCTCTCCACTCCCCTGCTTGTTTCTAAGCCTTCATCTGTTGTAATGCCGGTGGGTTCTTTCTAGGAACAGCCCCGTGGACCTCCCAGGCCTACAACGCCCTGACGTCGGTTGTGACATCATGCAAGAACTTCAAAGTGCGCATCAGATCTGCCACTGCCCTTTCCATCCCGAGCAAGAGAGAGCAGTATGGGTCAGCTGAGCAGTACGTTCAGATCTGGAATGCATTGGTCACTGCCTTACAAAAGAGCGAAGACACCACAGACTTTTTGGAGTTCAAGTACTGTGCCAGCCTACGGACCCAAATCTGCCAGGCACTGATCCACCTCTTGAGTTTGGCCAGTGCCTCAGACCTGCCCTGCATCAGAGAAACCCTTGAATCGAATGGGGACATGGTGCAGTCCTTTATCCTACAGTTTTTAAAATCAGGAGCAGAGGGAGATGATACTGGAGCACCCCACAGCTTGCACGAAAGAGACCAGATGGTCAGAACGGCCCTGGAGCACATAGGCAGCATCCAGGCACTGGCTGGCGACTCAGCCAAAAGGGCCATCATGGACTTTCTAGAAGATACCCTCACCATTTGTTTTGACTCCTCTGGATCACAGGTAGCACTCCTGGGACTGACAGATCGGTGAATGGTCTGCCATACCTTCCAGGTGTCGTGGTAATGGAAAGACCCAAGCTTGAGTATCAGATATGCAGGATTCAATTTTAGGGGCAGAAACAACCCATTCAATTTTATTCAGAATGGGCTCACATCTATTTAAATTTTTCCCAAAGGGCTCAACCACTTTAAGGAGTGGTTCTGCTGCATTGGCCACGGTCCAGGTTGTTGGAACCTCTGACCTGTGCAGCCGGGAGCCGGGAAATACGGTCGTAGGGTGGGCTGAGCAGACTGGACGGTTGCGAAGGGTGTTTGGTCTCAGACACCAAGATAAAGACAAAAAAACGAATGAATTTAGGAATCGTTATGTTATATATTGTGTCTGGGAATTGTTTTTCTTTTTGTAATAAACTAATGAAAACTAGCGTGCCGATAACCTTCTCTGTTTTTAGATCAAGTTGCGTTTATAGAAAGCCTCAGGCAGAGCTGATGTTCGGCCAGTCTGCACTGGTGTAGCTGCTTCAGTTGCTAAAATACTGAGAAGTTCCTCACAGGCTGCTAAACAGCTATTGCACTGAGCTTCCCAGGTACGCACCCTGGAAGCCCTCCGTGTGCCTCCCCACGAGCTGCTAGCTAAAGAGCTGCCTCCTGGCACCTGGCTGCCACCCTGGGCCCGCGTCCAGTTCACCGTAGCCGCACCACCCGCTTCCATCTCAGCTTCTAAAGTCCCCGAGGAGAGCGTGGTCCGTACACTAAAGGTATGGTTGTTTCACCACCTTTGCATCTGTGCCTTAGAAAAAGAGTTCTCTAATTTAATTTAGATGGTTATAAAGCTTTTTAAACTATATTTTGATAATGTCTAAGCCGTTATAAAAGTGATTTCTCCCTGAAGAATTATTTACATTTAAATTTTGCATTCTTCTATTAACCACCAACACTTTATGAGAATTGATTTCAGGTAGGAACTTCAATCCACAAAAGAACCAACTAAAATTACTCCATACTTATATTTGATCTCAGATAAATAAAAATCAAGATACATAGAATGGATTTTGGCAATACATTATTTAACTGTTGTTATTTAGCTTAAAATTCATATTTTAGGGCATACATATGTCCTCAGCATTTCTCATTTGCCCCTGAGTTGCTCTTTTCCCTCTACTATGTTGTTGATTGTTCAGGAAATACTATCCAAGCAGACAGGGGAACGGATTAGTCCGGTAACTGAAGGCCCACTTTTCCATTGGTAGAATGCCAACCAGTTTCCGAACAATTAGACTATGGTACAGTAAAAACACCCATGTAGAACATTCTTTAAAGTTGCTTTTCTTTGGAGATGACTCTGGACACGAATTATTACAGAGGCCTAGGGACTCTAGGGACTGAGTTGAACCTGTACTGATCCTAATGATGAATCTTGGAACTTCCTTCTCTTTAAGGAATATGTTCTTAGCAGCAGCTTGTTTACTTGTCCCTGTCCTAAAGGTAAAAATGTGGCATGGATGGATACCCACTGTTTGGGGGGCTTTCACTGGTGACCTTCTTGATAAAAATATTTGTGAAATGACTTTGAGTGGTCTGATTTGATGATTTGCTCTTATCCTTTGTTTATCTTGAATAAAACTTCATTTTTTGAAGAAACTTTCACTTCTGTACAGGTTTCCTTGTCTCTGAAAACAGATGTTAGTGTGCTCATATGCAGGGAAAGCCGAAGGGTAAGCACTTCTAGAAACTCCAGGAGCCCGGGGTACAGCTTCTGTCTGGATGGGATGCTGGCTCTCTCCTTGCCGTAGCACTGTGGGTGTACCCCAAGGGCAGGGGTTCCCACACGCCCTGCACTGGTGCCTCAGGAAAGCTGCCATCGTGAAAGGAAGCCTCACAAACAGTAAAGGGTTATAACTGATTCTGATGCAGAAACAGTAGAAAGTCTGGCTCTGATGCAGAATTCTAATTCAGAACACCAAACTCTGAACTTTCTGTTGATGTTTAAAAGAGAAAAAACCAGGGGCGTCTAGGTGGCTCAGTTGGTTGAGCGTCCAACTTCAGCTTAGGTCATGAGTTCATGAGTTCAAGCCCCGCATCGGGCTCTGTGCTTACAGCTCAGAGCCTGGGGCCTGCTTCGGATTCTGTGTCTCCCTCTTTCTCTGCCCCTGCCCCCCAACTTCACACTCTGTGACTCTCTCTCTCTCTCTCTCTCTCTCTCTCTCTCTCTCTCGGTCTCTCAAAAATAAACATTTAAAAAAATTAGAAGGAAAAAAAACAGGAGAAGGGGCCATCCAGGTACAGATGGCTAGAGCCTCTGTTTAATAAACTGACAGCATGATGACACCTTGCTTACTTTTGAAGTTGTCTGTGACCACTAAAAGCCACTAATTCCGACCCACTTGGAACTTGAGGAAGGCACACGCTATAACCTGTTGTATGGTAGTAGTTCATGGTAAAGCAGGGGTCCTATGGTGATTACAGGGCAGCAGAAACCCCCCCCCACCGTGGAACACCAGGGCAAGAGCTTCCTTGATTTTGACATCTGTGCGTGAACACAGACCCTGAGCTGAACATCACCGTCTTTCCAGCCTAAGAGTTCTGTGAATTCTAGCTACTCGGCTTCATTTGGCCTTCACTTTGTGAATACAGTGCAGTGCTTCAGAGCCCAGGGTTGAACCCTGGCTCTGCTGCTTTCTATCTGTGAACATCTTGTGCCTCAGTTTTCCCATCTGCAAAAGAAGCATAATAGTGCCTACCTCATAAGGATATTATAAGGAGTAAATGAGTTAGTATGCGGAGAGTTCTTCAGACAGCTTCTGGCACCCAATAAATGTCAGATACTTATTTTCCTTGAACTTTCAGAGCACTAGACAGAAATACGATTGATATACCATGACCTTTCATGTTGGTAAATAGCTGGAGTCTCCTGACTGCACCCTCAGGTGAGGTGTTACCTGGGATGCCTCGGGAAGCTGAATCCAGCAGTATGGGAGAGGCACCACCCCAGGACCTCGGTAGCCTGCCAGATACAGCCCTCCGTCTTGCCCCTACAGGACCCCGTGGACAAGGGAAATGCCTGGATGTGTGGGAGGCCACATACTTAACGGGGCAGTAGTGACCCCTTTCCTAGTTCTGCCTCAGGACGCATCCCCGAGGGCCAGTCAGGAATTAACATCCAGTTTCCACAAGCTTTGAAATTACACCTGGGTTTTGCAGGTCAACTCTGCAACTTAATAACCACATCCCTGGGCAAGTTACTTGACCTCTCATCTGTAAAATGGGGATAATAGTACCTCCTAGGGTTTCAGGAGTAGGTCGCATGATATCTGGCTCGGAGCTGGCACAGAGCAAGCACTCAGCAATAAACGGTGCCCTTGTCACACCTCTCTGATGTCCTTCCTGGGTTTGAATGTCTGTCTCTTCACTGGAGAAAGGTCATTGGAGTGGGACCTGCTTTTGGTACACACCTGGAGGCCTCGGGTCACAACTGAAGGGATCCTCAGCTCCAGTGGACAAGGATATTGTATTAGGGTTGGGGTCAGAGGACTAAAGCACTGCCACCAGTAACAGCAGCCCACAGGAATGCGGCCTGCGGGTTTAATTCAAAGCAGCGGCAGCATATGCCATTTGCAAAAACCTTTCCTTGAAAATTACTGCCCTGTTGGGGCGCCTGGGTGGCTCGGTCGGTTGAGCATCTGACTTCTGCTCAGGTCACGTTCTTGTGGTTTGAGTTTGAGCCCCACATCAGTGCAGAGCCCGCTTTGGATCCGCTGTCCCCCTCTGCCCCTCTCCCACTTGTGCTCTCTCTCTCAAAAATAAAACATTTTTAAAAATTAAAGAAAGAAAGGAAATCACTGCTCTGCCATTGATTCCATGACCAGCTGGTGTTTACTGTAGGAATAGGGGCATTTCTTGAATGAGAAGTTCTATTAACAAAATTTATCACATATCAAATAAAACCCAAATGGTCATTTTTATGAATGCTGAAAGAGCATTTGACAAAGCTCAATGTCCTTTTTGATGAAAGTTATTTTAAAAAAACTAAAAATACATTGTTAACATCATAAAGTATACCTATCTTATCAGTGACTTTCCTTAAAACGTCAGAATCAAGACAAGGAACCCTGTCATCACAACTATTACCTAACATACAAGATTTAATGATCAAGGTGATTAAACCAACAATGCAATTAATTTTCCAGAAAGTTTTTTCAAAGAGTTTCCAAATTATGATTATTTGTAGAACACCAGTCTGAGAGACTGAATCCACAAAGCACTATTTGCAGAAAGTCGAGATAAATCAACTCGGCAAATAATAGAACTAATGAAAGTTCTGTAAGGTAGCTGTTTACAAATATGCCCAAATCGCTAGCTCTTCCGTATGTCAGCAATAATGGGTGCGATATTTTTTTGTCAAAAAAGATTCCGTTCACAAAAGTCACAAAAGTAATAAAATACCTAGAAATAAAGCCAGTCCAAGGAATTTGTGCGAAAATAAAAATTTTTCAAAGGTCACCAGAGACATTTGAAAAAGAGAAGGTATACGATGTTCTAGATAGAAGGACTCAATATTATAAAGACCACTTCTCTTTAAATCTATAAACTTAACCGCATTCCCATCAAAGTCAAAATAAGATTTTTTAAAATGGCAAAATGATTCTAAATTTCATCTAGAAAAGTAAATGCAAAAATTCAAACCAAGGAATCAGGCTTTTGGCTACCACCCCGTGAGAGAAAAGAGAATTTCTCCCTCAATTAGTGTGCCCCATGGAAGCACTTTCCAGGCTCTGTAAATCTACACGCCCTGCTACATAAAAATCCATCTTTCATTCCAGTCCTACTCCATGCTGTTTCTCCCACCAGATGTGGCTATGGAGCCTGGACTAAATGCATGGAGCAGCTATCATGAACAGAAGGAAAAAACAGGAACCTCAGGGAGGGACCAGAAAGTCAGAGCCCCACCAAACCGGCATGAGGTTTGCTGTTTTCCCCCTCTGGCCTCCCCTGGCCTGGACTGCAAGCAGACAGAGACCTGGCCCTGCAGACGAGATGCAGACGGAGAGAAGCTATCTCCTATTCTAGGACAGGGAAGGAGGACCCTGGGGTGGGGTGGGGGGAGTCCTGTTTGTTTGTTGTTGCTTCTCCCTGACACCAGCCCCTTGGCAAGCCCACCGCAGCCCACCGCGGCAGGTGCCTAAAAGTGCAGGGAAGGAACTCCTCTCTGTCCAGTGGAACCGCAGTCCCCTGCTGCAAGGGAGTGATGACCATTGTGAGTGATGACCATTGCTTTCTCTCTCCCTCTCTCCCTCTGGGTTTTCTTATTGGACCTCTTACTGTGATGACATTTTCTTCTTGCTTGCTTGCTTGCTTGCTTGCTTATTCATTTTCGAGAGAGAGAGAGAGAGGGAGAGCACGAGCAGCAGAGGAGCAGAGAGAAACAGAGACACAGAATTGGAAGCAGGCTCCAGGCTCCAAGCTGTCAGCACAGAGCCCGATGCAGGGCTAGAACTCAAGAGACGTGGGATCATGACCTAAGCTGAAGTCAGACACTCAACCGACAGAGACACGCAGGTGCTCCGATGGCATTTTCTTAATAGAACTCTGACACCAAAGGGAAATTTGAAACTTTGGGAATGGAAGAAGAGCAACAGAAATAGGAATTATTTGGGTAAATGTAACCAACTATTTTTTTCATCTTGAGCCCTTCATAATGTGTATAATTAGCGAAAGCAAAATTTACATAACATGGTCTGGTGGGACTTTTAGTAAATGTATATCTATATGGTAGTAAGATTCCTACACTTCACTTGAAGTGACAAAATATTAATCCTAAATAGACTATGAAAAGTTAAGTGTTTTTTGAAATCCCTAGAGAAACCACATTTAAAAATTACACAAAAATGGGGCACCTGGGTGGTTTAGTCAGTTGAGCACCCGACTCTTGATTTCGGCTCAGCTCATGATCTCCTTCCTGGTTGGTTGTGAGATTGAGCCCCTCACTGGGCACCACCCCACATCCCACGCTGAGAACCTGCTTAAGACCCCCTCATGCCCTCTGCCCCTCCCCCACTGCTCTCTCAAGCGCTCCTGTGCTCTCTCTCTAAATTAAAAAAATCACACATAAAGATACAGTAAAAAGCTCAATAGACACATTTTTAAAAATGGGATGCAATTTTTAAAAAACGGGATGCAAACAACATTTCAGATAATCTGGAAGAAGACAAGAAAAACAGGAATGAAAAACATAGGGAACAAATAGAAAACAAGTAATAAAAGAGTAGCCCTAAATCTAAACATGTCAACAATTAAATTCAAAAGATCTAAGTTATGCTAGTTAAAAGAGATTGTCAGGATGTTAAAAAAAAAAAAACCTCAAGACCTATTTATTATTTATTAGAAACCCATTTTAAGTAAATAGTGTAGGTTAAAAATAAAAGGACAAAAAAGAAAACTATAGCATGCAGATACTGATCAAAAGAGCTGGAATAGCTACATTAACATCAGACAAAATCAACATCAGAGCAAGGACATTTACCAGCGATAAAGGAGGACATTATAGAAGGTCAACACGCGACGAAGACATAGTAATCCTAAATGGCCATGTACCTAACAACAAATATTTAAACTGTGAAGCAAACACTGCTAGAACCGAAAAGAGAGATGTTGAATCCACATACTATTAGAGGTGGAGACTTCAACACTTACTCCTTCTTCAGTAACCAATAATAGAATGAATAGACCATAGTCTGGATCATAAAATGAACCTCAACAAATTTCGAGGAGTTAAAATCACACAATATGAGCTCTGACCACAAAGGAATTAAACCAGAAATCAATAACTGGAAAAATCTCTAAATCCTTGGAAATGGACATACTTCTAAGTAACCCCTGGTCCAAGGGAAAGTCTCCGAGGACATTAGAAAGTCAGAAAATCATTTAAACTGGACAAAAACAAAAAATACAACACATCAAAATGCATAGGTGCAGCTAAAACAGGGCTTTGATAGAAATCTGTAGCATTAGAAAAATTAGGAAGAACAGTCTCAAATCAATAATCTCCATTTCAAATGCAAGCTGTAGAAAAATAAGAGAAACCTAAAGCAAGCAGAAGGAAGAAAATTATGCTGAGTGAAGGAAGCCACTCTCAAAATGTTACATACCAGATGACGCTATGTACATGGCATTATGGAAAAGGCAAAACATAGGCAGGAAAAACAAATCTGTGGTTTGCTAAGGATTAGGATGGGAGGAAGCATCCAACTGCAGGGAAGCCTGAAGGAGTGTTTTGGGGTTGATGGAATCCTTGTGGTGGTGGTAGTTACATAAATCTATTCAGAGACTCCGGAACATATACTCCCTCAAAAGTCTATAACAATGATAAGTGGGGGAGAGGCAGAAGGAGAGCGAGGGAGAGAACCTGAAGCAGGTTCCACACGATCTCACCAACTGTGAGTGATTCATGACCTGAGCCGAAAATCAAGCTTAACCGACTGAGCCACCAGGTGCCCCAATAATGATAATTTAAAACATCTTTATCTCTCTCTCTCTCTCTCTCTCTCTCTCTCTCTCTCAATGTCTCAGTCAGTGTACAGAGTGTTCACCTTTAGGTACCCATAGTGGACAGTGTGCCAGGTAGCACTAAACGTATCTTTTAAATGGATGAAAAGCATTCATTCCAACATGACTCACTGTACTCAGGGCGCCTGGGTGGCTCAGTTGGTTAAACCTCTGACTCTTGATTTCAGCTCAGGCAGTGATGTCACAATTCATGAGATCCAGTTCGGAGCCCCGAGCCCAGTGTGAGGCCCTGCACTGGCAGCATGGAGGCTGCTTGGGATTCTCTCTCTCCCTCTATCTCTCTGCCCCTCCCCTGCTCACGCTCTCTTTCTCTCTCTCTCAAAATAAATAAACTTACAAAAGAAAGACATCACTCACTGTACTCAAAATATGGGGGCCAATATTCCTAATAATAATGATAAGAGCTAACTAACATCTTTTGGCTGCTTTTAATTTACCAAGCACAGAAAAGATCCTGGATGTATTATCCTACCGCAGGTATAACTTAAACCATCCTATTACATACAAGAATATATTCTGTAGCTATTTTTATTACTTAAAAATTTCAACTCTTTTTTTGTTCTTTGTTTCTTGAGGCAGACGTTCTTAAAACTATAAAGCATCACCTCTTGCTCAGGTAAATTGTGGCAATGCAGCAGAATGGCCAGCAGATGGAGACAGAGAACATAAAGTCGTTTCGACCCGGGGCTTGTTTCTCAGGCTCGGGAGCCCGGGGAACCTAGATTTCGCGTCGCTCTCAGTAAGTAGAGCGCTGAATCTCGAACCTGGAGAAGTTTAAAAACTACAGATTCTGAGTTTATCAGCCTGGGGTGCAGTCTTGCCATTAGCAGGTTTAAAATCTGTACCAGCGATTCTAATCACAGCAAAGTTTGAGACCCACTACCTAAGAAGGAGCAAAAGCAGTGGGTCTCAAGCTGGCGAGTTTCAGAATCACCTGGAGAACTTGTGAAAAACAGAAACTCGGGCTGTTGGAGTCTTCATTCTTTTGAGAACCAGTGCATACCGAAAGGGTGATATATTGCTATAGTTAAATATATAGACGGGACTAAATCTGATATCATCTTATACTGGATTCTAATATACCAGTAACTTCAGGCATCAAATGTTTAAGAAAATCTTATAGCAGATAAATTTTAATTGAAAACAACGCTAACCATGAACTTTCCCTTGGGTCAGCTGGGCTATCTTGTAGAACACAGGAGCCAATTCCCTCTCCAGAGAAGCACAAGCTGCTGTCAGGTTCCAAGAGTGTTAATATTTGGCCACTTTGCAGCAGGGGATTAGGAAAAAGTTGAGGTCCTTAGGCAACTGGATTACCAGCCTTCATGAAGTATGTTCCCCAGATTTGTTTTCACTTTCTTTCACCAAAGTATTTAAATTATTTAATATTAGAGCCTATATAGTTAATTTTCTAAATAACATTTATGTCTTTTCCATATTATAAAAAAAATTTAATATTTATTTTTAAGAGAGAGAAAGAGACAGAGTGCGAGGGGGGGAGGGGCAGAGAGAGAGAGGGAGACACAACTCAAAGCAGGCTCTAGGCTCTGAACTGTCAGTGCAGAGCCCGACGCGGGGCTCGAACCCACGAACTGAACCGTGAGATCATGACCTGAGCCGAAGTCGGATGCTCAATCGACTGAGCCACCCAAGTGCCCCTCTTTTCCATATTATAAAAGTAATGAATCTATCTTCACTATAGAATTTTTTCAAAAAAAAAAAAAACCAATAAGTATGTGTAAGTAAAAATGACTTGTGATGATTGCTATTACCATTTTGGTATGTTTCATTTTAGACTTAAAATTTTTTTTTATTTATTTTTAGAGAGACAGAGACAGGGCGAGTGGGGGTGGGGCAGAGAGAGAGGGAGACAGAGAATCCCAAGCAGGCTCTGTGCTGTCGAACTCACCAAACCGTGAGATCATGACTTGAGCCAAAACCAAGAGTCAGATGCTTAACCAACTGAGCCACCCAGGCATCCCTTTTTCCTTTTCTTTCTTTTTTTCTTTTTTTGTTTAAAAAAATTTTTTAAGTTCATTGTAGACTTTTGATGATACGTGCATGTGTGAGTATGAGTGTATGCCATCCATGTGGACTCATATGATCACTCTTCGATATATAGGGTGGGAAGTTAGTCTACAAAATTGTGATAATAACCTATGTAGTTTTGGATAGTCTGCTATTTTATTTAATAACCTATGATAGCCTTAAATATTTTCCTAAAACATGATTTTAATGACTTGAGAGTAGTCAACAGTCAATACGTCGTGATTTTAACCAGTTCTCCATTGCTGGACGGTGTTTTCCAATTGTTTGTTGACTTACATGCAGCTCTTTCACAGACATTAGAGTTTTATTTGGATGTGTGATATGAGGCAGAGATGTAACTATATGCCTCTCCGATCATCTCTGTACCACTGATTTAATAATCACACCATCCTTCCTGGATTTGACGTGCTTTGTTGCTCAGATGCTACCTGCTTATACTCCCACAGGGCTGTGGTAGGCTTCCCAGTGTATTCAGCCCTCTGCCCCTCTATCCTGGTGCTAGTGCCCAGTGTATTGACAACTGAGATGGCGGGTGAGTCCGTGGTCACCTTGGGAGTGAGACTGATGGTAGGACAGGGGAGAATCTGCAGGCTCTACCTTCCCAGGAGGCTGTCTGGATACACGATCTCATTAGCTTTCATCACCTTGTACCCACATGGCCACCAGTCCCTAAGCCCGGGCCCTTCCTTCTTCCTGAAACTATGACAACAGCCTCCAAGTGGGTGATCTGCCACTAACAGGTCCATAGGTCTCCTCCCCTTTCTCACTGCTCCCTGAGCCCTTCACATGGCGTCACTGCCTACCAGCCCCCTCCCCCACCCCAGCCACCGGTGGGCTCCATGCCTGTGCAGGCCTTTGGTCAGTCCAGAGGCTCCCAGCCCTTCGGGCACCATGTCCTCTGGGCCGCCTTCCGTGAGCACCCCTGACATGGGGTATTGTGGTGCTCAGCTCATAGGGTTGTTATAGGATTAAATGAAATGATCAAGCCCCTAGCAGAGAGCCAAGCACTAATAAGACGCAAGTGAATGCTAGCTATTATCACTGTGTCTATTATGCTCCTTACCATATTGCTCACCACCCTGTATTACAATCACCCTTTTACCTGGCTGTCTTCCTACCAGACTGTGGGCAACTTGAGAGTTAACATTGTGTCTTCTCACCTTTTTATCTCCCCCACCAAGCACTGGGCCAAGCACAGAGCAGGTGCTCAGCAAGTGCCTGCTGAATGCAATGTGAAATATCCCTGTTTCACAGATGAGCAAACTGAGTCCCACAGAGGGAAAAATGACTCACCCCTAATGATGCTGCCAGTAAGGGACAGAACAGGAAATGAATTCAGGCCTTGGAGACTCCTATGTCCAATGCTGTTCTCTCTATACTGCTATTACCTTGAGGCCAAATATAGAAGGAATGAAAATACAAAAAGGAGTGATTTTCAAGCCTATTATTTTTCTGCTGTGTTTTACTCTGGTCTTGCCAGCTTTGGTTTTCCTGATAATTCAGGAGCTCAAGGGAAGACCTTCATACAGCCTTGCTCTCAGGAGGGCGAGCTGTGACATTAGAGCTGACAGCAGCCTTCTGGGTCATCCAGTCCACCCTCTTTACCCCTTCACCTCAAGGCAAATCAAGACTCTGAGAGGGAAGTCTGTCACCCACAGCCACACAGCAGAGCTGAACTCCCTTTACAGTGCTCCTCTTATCCGTGAGAAGTAAAGTGGTGTCAGCATGGCTGAGCAGCTGAAGGGAGTTCAGTTATTTACAGGGCAAATGTTCCATGGAAGCCTCCAGCACAAGCCGCAGAGCGCTGCATCCTCCAACAGGCCCTCCAGAGATGGCACAGGCCGTGCCAGGGGGCAGGGAGAGGACAGTTCAGCAGGCAGAGAGTGCATGGTCTGGGCCCCACCCAGAGGGACGGGTATAGTCCACACTCTGCCAACTGTTGATGGGCCATGCTCTTCATAGCTTCCTCAAGAGGAAGACGATTACCTTCCCCAGCCTGAAGATTTATGGCTAAAGAAGGGACAAGGGACACTCCACTCCATTCAGGCCCTTTGAAAGTGGACTTATAGGATTATCTCTGGGTTGGGGCACTTTGCCTTTAGCTGCAGAAGGATTGTCACTTGCAGTCCCCGCTTTTCTGCCAACACCTGCTGGCACCAGGGCCGCAGCTAGAGAGACGAAGCACATTTGCCTAGGTAGGGAAATGCGGTTGGAGGTGGCCCAGGTGTGGAAGTGAGGCTGAAACTCCACAGTCCGGGTAGTGGTGGTGGGCGGGGCCAGCTGATTGCCCCAGGATTAGTGCTGGGACTTGGAAGAGGCTGGTCAGGCAACTGGTAGGATTACCTACCTGGCTCCAGTCCTTCCAGAGACCAGTAGGCATCCTGTCCTTCACCCATCACCCTCCCCCACCCACCACACAAATCTGCCTGCTGTCAGGCAGCTGCAGGTTGAGGATATAAAGACGGATAATACACTCGCCCTGGCCTTAAGGAGCTCACAGAGAGGCCAGTAAACACAACGTGACAGTCAGTGTGGAGCCAGCCCCCCTGTGAGAGCAGACAGCAGAGGGACCAGTCTGTCCAAAGGCATGGAAGGGTGGCAAGGGGCCATACGAGTCAGGAAGAGGAAGGAGGCAGGATAGGGAGGTAGGTGCATGGAGGTCACAGAGACCATGCGTCCATCCTGGGGAGCTCAGATTTTTCGAGGGCCACAGGGAGCCATAAGGGGTTTTAAGAAGAATGCGGGTGACACACTCAGATTTGCACTGAGATGGCAGCATGAAGCTTGGGTTAGAGGTGCTGTGGCTCCCATACTTGGCTGTACTTGTAATTGCCTAGGAGCTGTAGAAAGACTGATACCTGGGTTCCCCCTCCAGAGAGGCTGCTGTAGTGGGTCTGGGGTGTGGCCTGGACACTGGGATGTTGAACTCCTCCTCCCTGCCGAGTCCAATGTACAGCAGAGGGTGACCCACTGGAGAGAAATCCCAGTAGGAGGCACTGTGGCCATCTAGGTAAGAAGTGACCAGGCAGTTTCTGGAGATGCAGGAGGGCACACGTTCAGGAGAGAGAACGACAGCCCACGGTGGGTGGTTGGATGTGGCTTCTTGGAGAAAAGGGAGAGAAAACAGTCTGGAAGTTCTTCAAAAGGTTAAACATTGAGTTACCATGTGTTCCAGCAACTTAGGTACATACCCCAGAGCAACAAAAATATACATTCATACAAAAACTCGATCCAAATGTCCATCAACTGATGAATCGAGGTGGAAATTCATGCAATGAAGTGTTATTCAATAAAAAAGAGGAATGCAGTCCTGATACCTGCTACAACATGAATGAACCTCGAAATCGTTACACTAACTGGAAAAAGTCACAAGAGACCACATATTGTATGATTCCACTTATATGAAATGCCCAGAATAGGCCCATGTATCAGACAGAAGGTAGATTATTGGCTGCCTAGGGCTGGGGTGCTGGGCAGATTAGGAGCAGATGGCTAAGGGCTATGGGGTTTTCGGGGCAGAGGGGTAATGAAAATGGTCTCAAATCACGTGATGGATACCCACCTGATTAGTAAAAGCCACTGAATTGCACACTTTAAGCGGATGTGGGTTGTACCTCAATTACGCTGTTAGAGGGAGAAAGAGAAGTTTCAAGCACGACCCCCGGTTTGCTGATGCCGATGTCAGCTAGATGGTGGCCTCATGAATCAGGCAGCAGACGTGGGAAGAGGAGCAAGTCCGGGACAACATGATGTTGATGTATTCCCTCATTCAGCAAATGGATTCTGAGCACCAGGCAGTGGGGTACAGCAGTGAACAAATCAAATATGCCTTCCCTGTGGATCTTACCCTCTAGGGGGGGAAGAGAAAATAATACAATAACTAACTTAGTGTGTCAGGCCATCAGTGAGGCAGGTGGCCCTATAACCCAGGAGGACGGGGAACACTGGGCCAGGGCTGCAGCTTTAGATGAGGCAGTGGAGAAGCCGTCCAGCAAAGGAGACATTTGAGGAATGTAGGGGCGAGGCTCCGAGGAAGAGCAGAGAACAGGGGCAGAACCGTGAGGGCCCTGCCCTCCCCCTCCCCTCCCCCTGCAGATACTGGGCTTGCTCTGAGAAGACAGCAGCCTTGGGAGGTCATGAGCGGAGCAGTGCCATGAGCTCACTTACCTTGTGTAAGACTCCCTCTACTTCTGGTTTCTCCGCCTCAACACTATCGACCCCTGGGGCAGGATAATCCCTTGTTCTGGAGCCTACTCTCAGCATGCGGGACCCCTGACCATGCAGCAGCATCTCTGACCTCCGCCAATGCCTCTCTGGGCTCTGTTGCCCTTCCCTACAAAGTGAGTGAATGGTGCCTGGCTTGGCTAACTCTTTCAGGAAGGAAGTGTGAGTTTGCAGAGAAAGCATGGGCTTTCCAGTGTCAGAACCATTTTCTAATGGGGCTCTTCCATACACTGGCTGTGTGGCCTAGGAAAAATGACTTGGATTCTCTGAGCTTCACACATAGTCATCTGTCAATTGAAAAGGAAAAAAATATATATGGAATATATAAATGTGCAATGCCTGGCACGTACTAGAGGTGCAACAAATGTGGGATCCCTTCCCTGCTCAAAGGGTGTGTGGGGATTAAAGAGCCCCTTCTCAGGGGGGCACCTGGGTGGCTCAGTTGGTTGAACGTCCAACATTGGCTCCGGTCATGATCTCGCAGTTTGTGAGTTCCAGCCCCATATCGGGCTTGCTGTGGTCAGTGCGGAGCCCGCTTCAGATCTTCTGTTCCCCTCTCTCTCTGTCCCTCCCCTGCTTGCACTCTCACAAAAATAAATAAAACGTTAAAAAAAAAAAAAAAGCCCCTTCTCGGTAAGGCCTCCCTGGCCATCCTGATGCAAATGTGAGCCCCCACTGTCCACCCCAACCTTGTTCATGTCCCCTTTTCTTCCTCATTGTTTATCACTATCTAACATGTTACTTATCTGGTTTATTGTCTCCATCCCTCCCTAGAACGACTATGACTCCAGGTAGGGTATTTGTATCTGGATGGTTTACTAATACCTGCCTGAAGCCTAGAACAATACCAGGATGCGAATTTTTGTTGAATGCATGGAAGTTTCTTCGGCTATTATGCTGTTGTGTTATCAGGTTTCATTTCTTCCACACCTCGGAAGTCAGTGTAACGCACCTGTAGTAGGCATGCAGCTGTTAGACAGCAGAGCCCCAGCAGGAAGCAGTTTGAGCAGAGACCACAGGGGAGATGGGGAACAAGGAAGAGCCTACAGTGGTAGGCAGGGAGCCATTAAACGCAGTCAAGACTTCCGGGTCAGGGCAGCCTGGATGGTTCAGTCGGTTATTTCTGACTTTGGCCCAGGTCATGATCTCACGATCCGTGGGTTTGAGCCCCACATCGGGCTCTGTGTTGACGGCTCAGAGCCTGGAGCCTGCTTGGGATTCTGTGTCTCCCTCTCTCTCTGCCCCTCCCCTAGTTGCTCATTCTCTCTCTGTCTCTCTCTCTCTTTCAAAAATAAAAACATTAAAAAAAAAAAGCTGCTGGGTAATAAGGCAAGAGTCTTCTGGGCTCTCCCACACCACCACACAACAGATAATGTTCCTTTCTCGATCTCTGGCTTACCCCAGGCACAAGAGAGGATGAAACCTCCTCCCTTAAAAACCAACTGAGTCCATAAGAAAGCGATCCATGAAGTGTTACTACGAGGGCCCCCAGAATCCATTGCCTCTGGCATCCACTGCTCCATCTGGGCTTTCTGGGCATCTCACTTCCTTGGTTTCTTAAGCTGCATCAGTTTTGATTGACTCTGGCCCCATGACCGATGTCCTCAGTATGGGATCCTCTTTCCAAGCTCTGATCTTGATTTCATGTTACCCCTCTAGTTTCATGCACCCAACGTTTGGGTAAGAGGCACCTTGCTCTCTGATCCCCATTCCTTGCTCCGCAGGGGACAGTGGAGTAGAATGAGGGCTTAAGGTCAGGTGGCCTTAGGTTCAAATACCGAGTCTAGAAATTACCAGCTGTGATGCCCTGGTCAACTTATCTGAGCCTCAGTTTATTCATTTGTAAACGACAAGGATCAACATTATCTTGCAAAGTGTTGTCAGCAGTGAGTCTCAAAACGTGTGCTTTGGAATATCAATCAGATGAGGTGTGTGAGAGAGGGTTTTGCTGTTAGGTGAGTCTGGCAAATGTTGAATATCACATCCCCATCTTGGGGATTCCTGACTAATAATAATTCCTGATTAAGCAAGCTCTGAGAAACCTGTAAAATAATCCATTTAACCTCGATCAACACGGCCTTTGCCAAGCAACAGAATCATTTTTGCAAGGAACACATGTTAGCATCTGCAGAGCTAAGGATCTCTGTAATGCACTTTGGGAAAAGCTGTTGTGGACGATTCAGTGAGATGCTAGACACATGGCTATCAGCAAGCTGCGGCCCATGCATAGAGGACCCTGAGCGAGTATGAGCGCCCTCTACACTTCTTCCCCTAAAGTCACCAGTGTTCATTCAAACCTTTCCTAGCTTGGCCACAAATGAGCATTTTTTAGGCTGTTGCGATAAGTAATTTTCCAGAAAACTGTTGTTGATCCCTTTACACAAAGGGAGAATCACATAAGTTAATGACGTGTGTAACTTTTGAAGCTGAAATACGGGCACTCACAAGCCTAGATGTGAAGAACGCTGCTCTTGGATTCCAGGCGGGTGATGGGTCCCACCTGCACCAGCAGGAGGTGGTGAAGTTGGGTAACTTGCCCAAAGTGGCAGAGGCTGAGCTCTTTCCAGTAACAACCTTGCACACACAAACCAGCGTGCGTCCCATCACACTGGTCCAGATCTAAGTGCCTTCAGGCCCCATCTTTTTGGAAAAAGTCTGTATCTCAAAAGCCTTAAAGATCTTCCTGCCTGGGAATGCCCCTTCTGGAATTACTGTAAGGTGCAGACAAATGCAAAATGCAGACAAAAACAAAATGCATACAAGGTGATATGCATAAAGATACTCATCACAGAGGCTCCTGAGTGGCTTAGTGGGTTAAACGTCTGACTCCTGGTCTGGTCATGATCTCAGTTTGTGAGTTCGAGACCCTCATCAGGCAAAGTCTGCTTGGGATTCTCTCTCTGCCCCTCTCCTGCTTGCATGTGCACTCTCTCTCTCTCAAAATAAATAAACTTAAAAAAGGTGGGAAGGCGCCTGGGTGGCTCAGTAGGCTAAGCGTCCAACTTCAGCTCAGGTCGTGATCTCAGGGTTTGTGAGTTCAAGCCCCGTATCAGTCTCTGTGCTGACAGCCCAGGGCCTGGAGCCTGCTTCAGATTCTGTCTCCCTCTCTCTCTGCCCCTCCCCCACTCATGCTCTGTCTCTCTTTGTCTCTCAAAAATAAAAGTAAGCATTAAAAAAATTTAAAAAAATAAAAAGACACTCATCACAGCATTTTAGTGGACAAAACTGGAAACAACCCAAGTGCCCACTACTTGGAGAATGGTTGGGGCCACTACAGGGCTTTTCTATGTTAAAATAATGTGTATGAAGAGTTTTGAATGATATTGGGACATGCTTATACTATAATATTAGGGAAATAAATTTGGCTACAAAAATAAAATACATATATCATCATAACAGCTGTATTGGTGTACTGAGGAAGAAAAATTTACCAACGTACTTGGAGTGGTTGTTTCTGAGTAGAGAGACAATGCATGAGTCACTCTCTTTTTTTTTTTTTAATTTTTTTTTAACACTTATTTATTATTGAGAGACTGAGAGAGAGCATAAGCATGGGAGGGGCAAGAGACAGGGAGACACAGAATCCGAAGCAGGCTCCAGGCTCTGAGCTGTCAGCACAGGGCCTGACGTGGGGCTTAAACCCAAGAACCGCGAGATCATGATCTGAGCCAAAGTCAGACACTTAACCGACTGAGCCACCCAGGTACCTCTTCACTCTCTTCTGTAGAGGGATTTTTCTATATTTTCTCCTTTCAGTCCGTGTGTTTTTCTGTATTTCCAAGTTTTATACAACAGTGAACAGGAAAAGGTAAACATTTATTTAGAAAGAAAAAAAGAAGGGCGACTTGGTGGTTGACTCTGTTAAGTGCTGGACTTCAGCTCAGGTCATGATCTCACGGTCTGTGAGCTCGAGCCCAGCGTCAGGCTCTATCTGTGTTGGCAGCTCAGAGTCTGGAACCTGCTTCGGATTCTGTGTCTCCCTCTCTCTCTGCCCCTCCCTGCTCACAATCTGTGTGTATCTCTCAAAAATAAAGACACATTTAAAAAATTGTTTTAAAGAAAATAGAGACCTGAAGCTGAGTTACCTACTAGATCTAAATGAAGCACCATTGTGGTGTCCAGAGAAACCTCCCCTATTTGTGTTGGGGGAATGCCACCTGCCAGTGTTTTTCAAACCCCAGGAAGCATCTGCTCTATGTTGTCACATAGGGGATTACTTTATATATTATTACTTAATATTTTTATAGAAATCAACTCAATTTTTTAAAGTTTAAGTGCATGTTTTTTTTTCATTTTTTTAATGTTTTATTTATTTTTGAGATAGAGAGAGACAGAGCGTGAGCAGGGGAGGGGCAGAGAGAGAGCGAGACACAGAATCCGAGGCAGGCTCCAGGCTCTGAGCTGTCAGCACAGAGCCCGACGCGGGGTTCAAACTCACAAACTGCGAAATCATGACCTGAGCCGAAGTCGGACACCCAACCGACTGAGCCACCCAGGCGCCCCTGTATGTATTTTTTAAGATGAATTTTTCACTACTCTAAATGGGAACATAGTATCACCTTCCATTAATTATCCACAAAAATAAATGCAATGCAGCAACACAATATTACCAAATTCTACACTGGCAAGGCTTCTGAGCCAGAGCCCTGTTTTCTCTCTGTTGAATAAAAAGTGGGGGCCAGAAGGAGAATGTCACCAAGGAGGAAGGGACAGATTAGCAAATGTTTGAATGTTACAAAAACCCCCTAGCCCAACAACAGACCCCTTAAAGACGTCAGAAAGATTGAAAGATAACTGAACATGATTTTAGGACTAGAGGGTTTGATTTGTGCTTGATGATTTGCCTGTGTAGCGTCCAAACTGCCTTGTATGCCACAAACTGGGGGCACGTGCTGTACATATTCCAAGTACCAGAGGGTCTCCCGCCGTCTGTGGGCACGCGCCCAGCTGGTTTTCCACTCAAGAGCAGGTGTTTCTACCATCAATGCCTCTCCTTTGCTCCCGACATTCCAAAGTCCTGCTCTTGTTCAAGACCTTGGTGTTTCCAAGCAATATTCCTAATGCCTTCATCATTTATTTGCAAAGCATGTTCCAAGGTTTGTAAGGCCATAAACTTGCTGATGTAGTGCCGGTTCCAATCTGAAACAGGCCAGGCAAGTTAAAAAGGGTAAAAAGATGCCACCAGTACCAGAAAGTGGTGGAGGCCAGATAAAAGCTTAGTGAACGTAAATTCGCTCATTATACAGACCAGGAAACAGAGGCCCGACAGGAGGAAGGGACTGAAGATCAGCGACAGAGTTGGGATAGAATCCAGGCTCCCACATCCCAGCCCAATACTACCTTTCCACCATACTCCATGTGAAGTTGGCTCAGAGCCAAAGTCGCTGTTGGTGTTTAGTGCGAGAGGTTTAGTCTGCTCTGGAATCTCTACCTTCAGGATCAGAAGTTAAAATCAGAGACCAATAAAGAAGAGAAGAAGTCTTCCTGCAAGCATTTCTCTTTGGGTCCCTTAAATGCCAGTGAGCTCACTCCTCTCTCTCTGGAATGACTCCCAGCCATGGGTTTGCTTGGCTCAAGAGTCACAGATCTGTGAGCTTCAGCAGAAGATAGGGACCTTATATCACTTGTGTGACCTACATCTAAAGAGACGCTCCATTTCCTGTTCCAACCACCTAATTTTGTAGCAAAGGCTGAGTCCCAGGAAGGAATCGTATCTCGCTTTAGATCACCCAGCTAGTGAGCAGCAGTGGTAAGACTAGGATATGACCCTTCTGGGTCCAAGACCAGTACTCATTAAAAAAAAAAACAGTTTTGAAAATAAAATTCACTTGTAAACTCGGACAAGCAGAACTATATAGTGCCAGTAGAACTCTAGGTAAAATTCATTTATTCAATATATTCATTCAACAAATACTGATTGAATAGGATATGCCAATATATATTGACCAGGGATCCATAGAATCACTGCCTGGCAGTGCTAAGGAGCCACATGAGACTTGAGGTTGTGAATTTAAACTGTGAGCCACCAGCATGATTGCGTATTTTTCTCGAACCTTGTTGGACTACATGCAGTCAGGCACTAAGTGAGCTGAGTCAGATCTAACCAAGGTTATGGCTTTGCCAAAGGAGGGTGATGAGGTGAAGGGCTCAGAGAGAGAGAGCTGAGGGCACTCGAGGAAGGGATTAACAAGTAATCAGAGGATTTAAAAGTGAATTTTAGAGGTGCCTGGGTGGCTCAGTTGGTTAAGTGTCTGACTTCAGCTTAGGTCATGATCTCATGGTTGGTGGGTTCGAGCTCTGAATCAGGCTCTGTGCGGACAGCTCAGAGCCTGGAGCCTGCTTCCCATTCGGTGTCTCCCTCTCTCCCTGCCCCTCCTCCGCTCACACTCTCTCTCTGTCTCTGTCTCTCTCTCTCTCTCTCTCACAATAAATAAACATTAAAAAAAATTTTAAGTGAATTTTATTTTCAAAACTTTTCTTTAACTTTGCAAAATGAATTTTGAAACCTGGCTGTGATGCCCGTTCATCTTTGTTCAGTAGCTGCCCTAAGGGTGTTTTGCCTGGGCTCGTGCAGCCTTTAGATAGAGGAGGTGCTACTTGATCTAAATTGTTGTTTGAGCCAGTGCTCGACCTGAGAGCTTCAGGACTTTCCTTCCTCCGGAAGGAGGTTTTCAGGCAAATCCAGGGGCCGGTCCAAAGCTCAGGAGATGCAACCCCACGTATAAAGTCCTTTTATAGCATTACTTGCATAAGTAAATAGTGGACTTCCTATTTCTGAAAAGGACACATTTGTTCTCAAGGCTGCCTGTGTCCCGGGCACCCACTGGGGTGCTGGAAAACAAAACCAACCCTCTCCTGACATTGTTTTGAAATAGCCAGGGCACTGTGCACCCTTCAACCACAAAAAACAACCGCACGCCGAAACCTCAATACAAGCCACACTCAGTTTTGTATTCGGCCCGTCCCCTACCTCATCATAATACTTACTAAGAACCTGGCCTCCTTTGCACTCATTGTAGGTGCCCAGGCAGGTTTTCATTGATGTCAGCAGTGGTAATGATTAAGTGGAAACACCCCACCCCATTCAAACGTCTCCCTTCCCCTGCCAATCCCCATTGTGAGCGAAAGTGCAGTGTGCCTTCCAGTATTCCTCCCAGGACTTCATCTGGAGGGCAAGTAAGGTGAACCTGTAGAAAATAAGTCCTTTTGACTCGAAACAGGCCACCATCCTTTCGGCGCCCCAGACGTCGGCCTCGGCCACTCGGATGCAGCAACCCTTTGGAAGAACCCAGAACGGATATTCCACTCCCGAGTGCTACTATAAACAATAACTATAGACACAGCAGAGCAGAGGCATATGCCTTTACGAAAGTTTATCAGGATGTACACTTCAGATGTGTATGTAAGGTATAACCCAACAGAAAACTTTTTGATAAGGCAGTATTCTAGATCACGTCCTAACTAGCATAGGATTTAGGGGTAGGGGCAAGCAAGAACGCTGTTACCTACCTTAAGATCCCAATATTCTGGGTTGCATTTGACAAGAGGACACCAACCCCTTGGTTGGAATGGGTGCCAATTATTGTTTTAAAAAAAAAAAAGACAATAAGAGGTAAATAAGGCAACCCTCCCCCTCCTCTTGCCTCACATTCTCAGTGCCTACAAGAGATTTAAAAAAGAAAAGCCCAGGAAATTCCAAGCATGTATACCTCCCCAGATAAGACAGAAATGGAAGAAAACCAAACTTTTTAAAGTAAGCATTTTGATCTTCATGCAAACATGGAGTTAATCTCGGGACAGCTAAGCACAATTACACAGATGAATTCATTGTGTGAAATGGTCATTGAGCGTAGAGAATGTTAGTGCCAGTTCAGAGTCCAAGCTCTGTAGGGGTCATACCTGAATCTGCTGAGTTGAGCACATGGAAACCTCAGTGTGCATTCAGGCTTGACCATTCCTTTTAATTTATTTCAGAGTTGCTTGCGGGGTGGCTTCAGGAAATACACATCGAACGTCCAGAGTGGTGTTTGAAGATGTGCAAGGTTTTGACGCGTGTTAAACTGCCAATATAAATAAAAGTCTTTGGGACCACAGTTACATGTGTTAAAGCTGCTACTAAGATAATGATATGATTTTTATAATCCCTTACTCTTCTAATTGGCTTTTATTCATACAGAGAGGACACAAGCATTAGACTGGACATGATGGCAGCTAGGTTTTGGCTCTGGCTCCATGCCAAATTCCCCAGGAGTCCTGGGGTGCTTCCTCCCTTGACTCTGGGCCCCCATGCCTGTAAGATGAGGAGTTTGGACAACACGGTCTGGCTCTTAGTTCCCAGGCTGCAACTCAGTGGAGTTTGGAAACACCACTTTACCTCCAGGATTTTATTCTAAGCAAATCGGATACGTTTTTACAATGTAAAACACATAGGAACCTATAGCTGCATTGGTTTTGAGCCACAGTTGGAAAGAACTCAAGTCTTTGTCTTAAACACCCATCCCTGTTCCAACCAAGAGAAAATTCTGAATTCATCAAGTACGACTGGCCATGGTCAATGCGCAAACCTCAGCACTACAAAGGAACATTCCCGAGAAGATTCTCTCCATGTTTGCAACAGTGAAACATGTGCACTGAAAGAGGCCTTAGCAAGCATGGAGGCCCAGAGAGGCTAATCGACTTGCCCAAGATCACACGGGCAGCAGGAGGGAGTGAGGACCACAACTTAAGTCACCTCACTCCCAGCCTGGTCAGGACTGGGCATGCGCCCTTCAGAGTTCGAAACCGTCACCTTTTGAATTTGTTTTCCGTTTTTCCCTACACCCTTCACAGGGCATGGTAATGTTGATTTTTAGAATTAAATCTTGTTGAAATTCACTAGAGAAGTGGATACTGGTGAAAAACTCGCAGTTGCCTAATCTGTAGGAGACTTTTACAAAAGAAACGATGAAGGTCTTTGTTCAGAGCTGTCCCTTCCTTATCCCCAGAAGCGCAGTAACTAGGAGACAAGAGAAGGAAAGGCGGTCTGGACCCCTCAGGAGCCAAGCAGGGACAGCCTGAGCTGCTGATGTTCAAATCCAAACAGGGCCTTGGTGTGCTGGTGGAGCTTGGGCCCAGAGAAAACAAACTGGAGCAAAAGCAAACCCAGGTCTGTCCCACGGTGTCCCGTGATCTTTCATTTTGGGGAAAGGGACCCCAATTTCCAGCATTCTCGAGCGCTTGAGCGGCGCACACATTTGTCTGCCCCTTTTGTTGTGCCCCACCTCAACTCAAATGCACTTGAATCCAGGGGTCATGTCTGCTACATGTCCTCCAGGGAGGGCAAGAAGGGCCTGAAGTCAGGGACAGGAACCGTCAGCTGCAGCCCACAGAAATGATGCTGAGACAGAGGAGCCAGCATGGCTTGGAGAACACAGTGCACAACCAGAAGAGCAGAGTTTCACTGCTATCGAGCTGTATGACCCTGGGCAGGAAACTTCTCCTGTTTCCTCATCTGTGAGCTGGGGGCATCACACCCCCTGAGAGCACTGTTGAGGGGTTTAAAGGAGAAAGTTCCCTTCCTCCAGCCTTTTCCTTAGCAGGCTGTCTATTGAGATGCCACCATTTACTGAGTACCCATTAGCTCATGTCCTCCTCCTAACTGAAAGTGTTTTCACAAAGGTCGGACATAGAAAGATATGGAACCCAAGGTAGGATGTCACTTTGACACCCAACCCTCCCCCACCCCAAACCGACTACGACCATCATTTGTGAAACAGCCATGTGGCAGGTCTGGTGTCTGTCAGACGGATTTCCATCTTCCCTTACTTCCATCCCCAGTGTCCACTCCTGTAGATGACGCTTATCCCTAACCCTCTTCAGTAACAAAAGCAGGTTCTCGCATCCAAAAGAGGAGGGGCCGCACTGGCCTCAGCAAGACTCCATGTCTTAACCCCTACGTTACCCCCTCCTTGCCTTCCCCACACACGCAGTCACCCAGTTAGCTCATACCATCCTCATACTGTTGGACACCAGCAAGGTTTGGGTGCAGAAGAGAGTGCCTGTCAGGTGTCGACCAGGCTCTGCCACTCACGGCCAATCCACTTGTGCTCCCTGAGCCTCAGTTTCCCCACGGGCGAAAAGAAGGATCTGGATGAGGTGCCTCTCAAGGGCCACTCAAGCTCAAATCCTCTGAGTGTGGCTAGCGTGGGACAAGAGTGCTCTTACACCCGAAAATGCTGCTTTTTGCTAGCTCCCAGAGGTGACAAGGACCCTTCCAACCATTCTAAGTAGTTCAGACTTTCTTTAAAAAGATCTCATTTCCCTAGGTTTCTGAGGCCCCCTGCCACTCAGGAGCCAAAATTATCCCAGTGTCAGCAGCTAAAAACAAATCAGATCAAAAAGCATCCCTGTGCCTCATCTGAGCCCAATTTCTGCTTTGAACCTTATGCCAAGTCTAGGGCTTATCGGCCAGAGTGTGTGCGATTACCATATGAAAGAGCTCTCTTGGATCATATTTAAAAGAATCCTCTTTTCAATTTAGATAAGAAAAACACCCAGTCCTCCAGAAAATACATATAAATTCCTCTCTAAATGTCCAAAGAGATTTACGCTCATGGAAGATGCAATTATCTCCTTCTAGGATAAATGAATCTTCCAGCTATAAGGGAGAGCCAAGAAGCCAGAACATTCTGCTCGAGACTGCAGCAGGGCCACCACAGAAGGTTGTCCAAGTTGTTCACTGCACAAGAGTGCTCCACTGATGAGGGGGAAGGGAGGTGAAGGTGGAGGGTGACTTAAATCCACCAGTCAAGCTGTGTGCCGCGTGCGAGATTATATCAGTTCAAAGGGAGGTGCGTGCACCTTTTTGTAATCCAGCAAAGGCACTGTATTTGCAGGCAAGCAGCCCCGAGCGTGGAGAAATAGGTGTTTCCTCTGCTTTCAAATACATCATCTCCCAAAGGCTCATGGCAAGAGCAGACAACAGAAAAGCAGAAGTGAAGGCTGGGTCGTGAGAAGCTCCTCTTGGAGACCATCTTGGTGTCTGGAGGGTGTTTAAACAAACCCCCAGTGCCTCTTGGCTGGCTTCCAGAAGAGCACAGTTCTAAGAAGAACCCAGTAAGAGGCTGCCCCCTGCTTCTCTCTGTCCTTCACTACCCTGCATGTAGGGCTCCGCTTAGCCCTCCCTGACCTCTCAGCCTATGCCACTGCCTGCTGCAGGGTTTCGGAACAGCTTTCCTTGTCCTTTAGAACGCTCACGCTGCACTTTGCAATAACGTGTGTGTAGGTGATCGATTTGCCTCCGTCTTCTGACTAGCCTGTAAGCTCTGTGAGGACAGACTGTGTTATATCCCGAGGACAGTGTCTGGGGCACGAAGCAGGAGCTACGAATGGATGGAAACAGCGTGAGTCAAAGGGCGTGGGTCGTGCACTTCTGCGTCCCTTTCTTCCAGGCTGAGGGGACGTTTGGGCACAGTGACATGCAATCTCCATGACCTAAGCCCTGTGCCCAGGCTCAGGGGACACAGACTAGAAAAGACATACCCAATCCTGGCCTGGCATCCAAAACACACAGCTTCCCAAGCCTTGCCCCAAGAGATTCAGGTGTCTAGGATTTGTATTTTTGAACAAGGTCCTCCAGGCGATGCTGAATTGCCTATTGGGCTTGGGAACCCATGGATATAAGGAATGTTAGACACCAAAGACAAGGAGACCAAGTCCGACCTGAAGGTTCATGGAAGGCTTTCTAGTGGAGATGATGCCTCAGCCAGGTCTTGGCAAATGTGAGTCATGTGAAGGAAGGAGAGAACGGCGTTCTGGGTTGAAGGAACCATGTGAACAAAAACAGAAACAGGTGACTACACGGAGTGCACTTATGGGGGAAGGGCAGTGGGACTGAAGCGAAATGACAAGAATTAGGCCCCTGGTAGACCATCAAGCATAAATCATCCACTTTTCAGCTGGGATCCCAGGACCCTTCTGGGTAGGAAGCCCGCCATTTCAGCCACCGCCATTTTTAATTAGGCCCCATTCCTACTTTTGGCTCCATTTACCTTCTGGCTTTTTCTTATCTTCTTTTTCTAGTGAGACTGGGGCCTCCCGGAATAACCTTCTGAACCCTGGGCCGTATTGCCAAGGGCTTCCTTGAGAAATAGGCTTGACTTAAGAACTCCAAACCATCCTGGCTAGAAATAGGAGATTGCTGAAGCTGGCAAAACAGCAGCACCCCCAAACGACCGGGGGTCATGCACGTGACCCCGGGGCCATGCGCGTCCAGTGTGGCAGGAAAGGGTCTTTTTACCTGATTGAAAAGCAATGTCTGGGGCATGAAGTTCAGGCCACAGAAGGATCTGCACATCATGATTCATGTCTTTCTTGGGCCCAGAATGGGGTGGTCACGTTGGGAATGACAGAGGGGTTGCACGTGGGATGGGAGGGTAGAGCCTCAAAGACCCGCCTCCACAGGAGTGAGCAGTCCACAGGCTAGGTGCCTCAGAGTGTGGGAATCACCTGTCACCCCACACCCCACTCCGGACTCCCAACTATCCTTCCCCGTCTGCACTGCCTTGTCTTTCCATGCTTGGCCCCTCCCGCCCTCCCCTCCCGCACAGTTTAGTCAACGGGCCTGGGCTGTGTTGGCAGGCTGACACTCCCTCTTAACTGGACTTTTCAGACTGGACTTTTCTAATAAGCCCAGCTGTTGGCCGGAAAGGCTTCCTAAGACCAGCTAATATGCTACAGAGAGGGGAGTCGTCGGCACATTTTCCCCTCTCTTTTTTGTCCCGGTGGCCTCTAGGGACCAGGGCAGATCTGAAGTTCCCAGCCTCTCTCTGCACCAAGCTACAAACCAGGCATCTTCTGAGTAATGAATGCCCCACGCCACAGGTCAGTGCCACCCCACCCAAGCCTGAACTATCTTGTCTGCTGCCCAGTTATAAATTAATCTCCTGTCATCAGTGATTAACTTATTCAAGCCACAGGAGCTGCTGAACCAAAACAGCCCCCTTAGGGTGAAAGAGTCTCCAACGTCGTGCGGCGTGTGGATCTGCCTGTGACCCTCATCACTCTGGCCCTTGTGCTGTGTCAGCAGGGGAGCAGGGACAGCCAGGACAGGAGTCCTGCTCTGGGCACTGCCGCTTTGGGGCACTCACCGGCTTCCTCAGAGCGGAGATCCTCGCAGCAAAATTCTAGAGTTCGTTTTCCAAGATGGCTTTCAAAATGAGGGTGGGGTGGGCATATTCTCTGGGGACATATGTCATGTGAAGACAAGCACCTGGGACTGATATGGAGGAAAGGGGAGCCAAACTCTGGAATGAGCTGGGTGTTGAGGAGACTGGAGAATCAATCACCTCTTACAGCATAAGCTGTCAGAGCAGGAAGAAGCCTTGGAGGTCACTGGTTCCGACCTCTTAATTCTGCGGACACCAAGGAAGAGGTGACTCACCCAAGGTCATACCGTGGGGAGAGAAAGAACAGATGTCAAGTTGTGTTTATGTGTCAGAAAAAGGCTTTCTTCACCACCATGGGATAGTGGGCATACAGCTCTGGAAAAAAGGCCAGGGGATCCTTCCATAGACCACTCTTATCATTTGAAGGTCTCAAAAGTAAAGTTTCTCTGTTTGTTTTTTCTGAGTCATCCTGGCAGACTTGGTCTCACTTCCTAGTTTTAGGGCTTCTCATAGCAGTTAAAAAAAAAATTTTTTTTTTAATGTTTATTTTTGAGAGAGACAGAGACAGAATGCGAGTGGGTTAGGGCCAGAGAGAGGGAGACAGAGAATCCAAAGCAGGCTCCAGGCTCTGAGCTGTCAGCACGGAGCCCGACGCGGGGCTCCAACTCCCGAGCCATGAGATCATGACCTGAGCTGGAGGTGGACGTTCAACCGACTGAGCCACCCAAGCGCCCCATTTTCACAGCAGTTTTAAAATTGTGCCTTTATTCACCTCTGTGGCCATCCCCGATAACCCGTAAAACCCAGTCCAACCACGAAAAAACCATCAAACTAACCCAAACTGGGGGACATTCTACCAAGAAGCTGACCAGTACCCCTCAAAACTGTCAAGGTCATCAAAAAACAAGGGAAGCCTGAGAAACTGTCACAGATCAGAGGAACCTAAGAAGACCCAATGATTAAAGGCACCTGGATGGGGTCCCGGAACAGGAAAAGGCCGTTAGGGAAAAACTAGTGAAATCAGAACAAAGTGGAGGGGGTTGAGGGGACAGCTCTGTCACAGTCCTGGCTCCTCAGCTGGAATGAATGCAGCATAGTGTGTGAGATGTTAACAACAGGGGGAACGGGGTGATGGGCGTACAGGAATCCTGCACTATCTTTGTAACCTCCCTGCAGATCTATAAACTATTTTAAAATGAAGCATTCATTTAAAAGAATTGTACGCGGTGCCTTTCAGTTTACCTCAGGCTGGAGCCTTAATCAGATATTTAATTACAGTGCCCGTAACACAGTAGGTGTGGGATAAGAAGCATCTGAGAGAGGAAAGCGGGAACAAGGGAAGGAAGGAGGAATGGAGGAGAGAGAGAGAGGCAAGAAGAAAGAGCAAGAGGGCAGGAAGAGGTCACGGAGGCACAAGATGCAAAAGTCAACGTAATCATCCAGCAACTGGTGGCCAACTACGTGGAAGGTGGGATATTCCCATCATGGAATTTATTGGCCATAAAAAGAATCGAAGTACAGACACACGCTGCAGGGTGGATAAGCCTTGGTGAGGTTCTGCTGAGTAAAAGAAGCCAGACACGAAAGACCATATATGGCATGATTCCATTCACGTGAAATGTTTAGAAAAAGCCAACCCACAGAACAGAGAGTAGATAGGTGGTTGCCAGGGCCTGGGGGCCAGGAGGGGATGGGGAGCCATGGCTAATGGGTGTGGGGTTTTTTTGGGAGGTGGTGAAAATGTTCTGCTATTAGATAGCAATATACTGGCTATATACTATGAACCTTGCAAATATACTAAGATGGTTTAAATTGCCCACTTTAAAATAGTGCATTTTATGCTGTATGAATTACATAATAAATTAAAAAATAAAATAAAATGGAAATGTTGAAAAGTAAATACAACTCAACCTGTACTTTCGAGGAGCTCACCATGTACTGGACACTTTCAGTCCCAAACAAAGACTGTAAACCTTTCCCCCTGTCTGTAAGCTCCATGGGGGTAGGAGCTGGGGAGAGTTTTGCTCAGTATTTATCCCCAGTCCCTAAGAGGCTCTCAAGAAGAACTTGCTGAATGGAAGAATGAGTGTGTTAAGTCCTATGACAGCCAGCCAGGGGGTCACAGAGGAGAGGCTACAGGTGTTCAGGAAAATCTAGGGTGCTCAGAAAAACCACAGGCTGTGCCGTGGACAGTATTTACCCCACCACGATACCGTCATGGTATTCAAAGCCCTCCCTAGAGCCAAATCCATGCAATCCTGAGACCCCAAGCAAAGCCCTGCAAAGGCGCCTCTTTCTAACCTGCTGCCTGCTCCGTGTGCCCTGGGACTCCTTCCTCTTGGACACCCACAAACTTCCCGAGGAAGCTTGAGCCAGTCTAGACCCACTCTGCTCAGCCCAGGGAGCTCATCCTCTGGAGGAAGGGATGTGCATACCTCCCCCCCCCCCCACCAGCCCACTGCTTCTGATACAGTGTGCTGAGCAGGAGAACCGAGGCAAAAGCAAGAACTGGTGGGAGCCTCGTGAGAGCAGTTCATGGCCCGCACCCCCATGGGCAGAGGCAGGTGGCAGAAAGTGTCCCAGAGGAGGCGACATCATTTCAGCATGAGGGGCCTTGAGGCATGAGGAATGGATTGATTCTGAAATAGTTTCTGTGTTGGTAATATCTCCACTCCTGCTTTCATGGATGGTTGGTTGTTTTCTTGTTCACCCTCCACAGATCCTTAGAGACAGCCTGTCACATCGTCACCATAGCCCCAATAAGACTCCCAAGGTGACCCAGCTACTCAAAGGTGTCATAAAAAAATGAAACCTGCTTTTTGATTCCTTGAGCCAGCCAGAAGGAAGTGAGTATTTTTTAAAATCCGGTTTCAAGTACCTCAAAATACTGGGCGACTGTGGCTGGAAACCGTCATTGACATGCGAGGGACTTGGAAGAGAGCTCGCCATCCCAAGTGTGAGCTTGAACCGGAAAGAAACCTGAACTACGCATATTGTAGCTTTGACAGAGCATCGGAGTAGGAAAAGCAAAGCCTTTTCAGCCAGGCAAAGCCGGGTGTGGAAGACAGCCCTACCACTTACCAGCTGTATCCTGTTAGGAAATACACGCTCTGAGCCTCAGTTTCCTGGGATGGAACATGGGGATATGGTTCCCAGCCTGCTGGGTTGCTTTGAGAGTTAAAAAAAAAAAATAATGTGTGTAAAGCATCCTGGTTAGTATTTGGCAGAGAAGAGCCTCTCAATAAATGGCAGGCATTTTTTAAATCATTATGATTACAACTACTGTCATAATTATAGAGATACCTTCTCAATTCGGAGGGTACTTGAGAATAAACTTCTATCCAAAACTCCCTCTCAGCTTATTCTAAAATCTATTCAAAGAACAAATGGAGCTCTGGGCTTTTATCCTGGGCTCAATTGCAAACGGAGTTTCTACATCATTTCATAATGAGTGTTTGTGATGAGATCACAGAACCACAGAAGACAAAATTGGAGACAGAGAAGCTCCTGCACCTTTCAACCCTGTCTGTGAAACAAAACAAAATAAAGCGTATCGGCCTGTATGGATACACGGAGGATAAGAGATTTTGTCCCTAAAAGATGTCAAGCATTAAAGTGAAACCTGGATTTCAGTGCCCATCTCTTACTAAATCTTCCACACTGTATGATGAACTACTTTAAAGCAATGCCGTGCAGATGTAGAACTCACGTGATCTAAACGGAACAAGTAGAAGAGGAAAAGGAGGAAGGGGCTGAGGAAGGGGTGGGGTGGGGGGGAGGAGGAAGGCACGGGCATAGGTTTTTTTTTTTTTTTAAAGACCAGGTGATTCCAGTGTGCAGCCAGAGACTCATTGGATTGTGCCGCTTCCCTTTGACCCTTTAATGCCATACCCCTTCGGTAAATAGGAAATAGGAAATACTTGCTTCCCCGTCTCCCTGTAGGCCCAGTGGGGTTTAGTAAAATTGCGCCTGACATGTAATACACTAGATGCTGCTGAAAGCCACGTGCTTATTGTAAAACAATTACTAGGAACTGGGAACCACAGTAGATCAAGGACAAGGCTGCACTTTCACGTTTATGTGTTAATGGGGGAGCCCAAGGCCTCGGGCAGGTGGGGTGAGTGTTGCCCTTTGAACATGGCATGACTTACAAGGGATTTCAGGTATCTGCTGGACGCTCTGGGCTGTTGATTTGATCACAGACACCACATCCAAAGAGGTAAGTAAAGCAAAATCTAAAACATTTGAAAAAGGAAAGCAGAGTTGTGTCTTTGCAGTTTTCTCACGCCGCTGTTTTAAAGTGATTTCTTGGTTTCCTCCTTGTTCGTGTGACCACTAGATGGCGCACACGTTACAAAACAGTATCTGAAGTGGGCGCTGCTATCACTTGGCAAAAGGAATCAGAGGTAGGGTGGCCAGATTTAGCAAATGACTGAATGAATGAATGAATAACTCCCAATTAAATTGGAAGTTCAGACAAACACATATTTCATGGGCTACCCCACTTATACTCAAAAAAAGCACTGTTGTTTTATATGAAATTCAAATTTAACTGGGTGTCCTGTATTTTGTCTGGCAATCTTAATCAGTGGGGTACTTTCGGCAATAAGTAGGTAATCCAGTGGTGCTCAGTTTTTTCAGATACTAGAAGTTTTTCGGTGGCACGGTTGAAGGAATCCAAAGATTCAAAGCAACGTGAAACAAGGTAGCAATGATTAGAGCACAGTCACAAGGGTTATAGTGCAGCAGTGTCTTCAGGGTCCAAAAAGCCCTGACAGTTAACCCTTTACTTCCTGGTTTGTCCCATATCATTGGGTGAGTCCAGCTGTCCCTGCCCTAACCACAGCTCTTCAGTCATCAAGGCAAGTTCTGGAATAATCCCAGCATTCACTCTTGCTTTCTTCGGCAATGGCTTGAGTGTGGCCTTGCCCTACGCCTCCTTGCTCTTAAAGTAAGTTGGACCTACATTACTTAGAGAAACACAGTCCCAGTGTTCACCTTGACAGAGAGTGGCATAGTCACTTGTGAGAAAAGGAAGTTTTACATGTTAAGCAGAATTTGATGGCAGACACATAGCTGTTGGTGCTGTGCCTCCTGCCAAGCTGATATCCCTTGGCCAGCCTCACGTTCAATACCTCATGGAGAAGAAAAGGCAGAAACACCTGCATTCTGAGCTCTTTCTTTTCATTCTTTTTAATGTTTGTTTATTTTTGAGAGAGAGAGAGGGAGCCCACGTGGGAGGGACAGAGAGAGAGAGGGAGAGGGAGAGGGAGTGAATCCCAAGCAGGCTCCTTGCTGGCAGGGCAGAGTCCAATGCGGGGCTCACACTCACAAACCGTGAGATCATGACCTTAGCCGAAGTCAGACGCTTAACCGACTGAGCCACCCAGGTGCCCCTCTGAGCTCTTTCTTGACATGAATTGGCTAATCTCCCTGCTTGACCACAAGTCTCCTACAGGAAGGGTCTGTCCTTATAGCATCTGGCACAGAGAAACGCTGAAGGCAGACCTCGAACTCAGGGCACTGCACCCTGAATCAGTGTTGTCTTCAACACACTTTCCAGACAGATCAGTTGCCCCAGTTTGTGATCCAAGTTGTAGTGCACCTGCTCTACCTGTAGGATGACTGGGTCCCTGGGAAGGAGAAGAAGAGCGAAAGAAAGGAAATGGAAAAGCAAAAGTTAGCAATAGTTTGCAAAAGTTAACCTTAAAGGCTATGCAGCTAGAGCCTGCTCTGATCACTAACTCTTCTCTACTGGGGGAGAGAGGAAGACCTGATGGCCAGAAATCTGTCTCAGACCCACTGTTAGGATCTTGATTCTTTCTCCTGCAAAATGAATGCTTGCAGGAGTCGATACACGAGAGAGCACAATCCAGTCTCTTTTTTTCTCCCCGCCCCAACTCTTTCCAAGATCTCTTTCTTCCTAACAGCTTTACTGAAACACAATTTGCACATTTTTCAATGTGCACTTTCGTGTACAGTTCAGTGGCTTTTGGTATATACACAGAGTTGTGTGACCAACAGTGCAATCAATTTTACCACGTTTTCATCACCCCAGAAAGAAATCCCACCCCCATCAGTGGCCACTCCCCATTGCTTCCCAGTCCCCACCCCCAGCCCCAAGCAACAGCTAACCTACTTTTTGTCTCTATAAATTGGCCTACCCTGGACATGTCATATAAATGGAATCACATATTATGTGGTCTTTTGCGTCTGGCTTCTTTCCCTTAGTATGATGTCAAGATTCACCCAAGTTGTAGCACGCGTCTGTACTTCATTCTTTTTTCTGCTAATATTCCATGTAGGGATACACCACATTTTATGTACCCATTTATTGGTTGATGGATGTTTGGGCTGTTTTCACGTTGGGGCTTTTACGAATAATGCTGCTATGAACCTTCATGGAGCGCACAGTCCATTCCGTGACTCTGCTCCAGGTCTTATAGACACATTGAGAAGGGTCAACTGTCTTTCTTTATTCTAGAAACTCATTCACAGTAGGGCAGCTCCATGGGGATGCTGCCTCCAAAGTAAGAACAAAAAAAGAATATATATTTAACTGGGGGAATATATATTTAACTCAGTGGCATCAGACTTTGGCTCACGGCAGGATCTCATGGTTCATGAGTTCAAGCTCCGCGTCAGGCTCTGTGCTGACAGCTCAGAGCCTGGAGCCTGCTTTGGATTCTGCATCTCTCTCTCTCTCTCTCTCTCTCTCTCAATCTCTCCTTCCCCACTTGTGCTCTCTCTCTCTCTCTCTCTTTCAAAAATAAATAAACATCAAAAAGAATTAACTGGGGGAGAGGAGACACTGGGCAGGAGGGCTCTTCTGGGTAGATTCTTGCCAGGTTATATGAGTTCTTGGGCTCTGAGGAGTTTAGGGAAGATTACGAGGTTTTCCATCGGCAGAATGGGTACATGATTCCTTTGCTTCCTCCAGTCTATAACTAACACATCCACATCTAAGAAAATTTGGGTCCTAAAGTAACACTATGTTTAGACAGCTTTGTAAGAATGGTCAGACAATGGCATCTTTGGGAAATTTTTGCCCTCTGAGATATCCTGAATTCCTTAGGTCAACACATGGATAAACATGAAAAAGAAAAGAGGCTGCATTTTTCAGATTTTCCTCACCACTTTCAAGGCATAATGGTCCTAGAGAGGAAGCCAAGCACTCCTCTTTCAGAGGGGAGAGAGGGGAGAGGGATCAAGATTGACTGAAGTGAGTCATCCTTACTCCCCTGCTGAGATATTCCTCTCCTGGGAACTCTGCATGGATTCATTCCACACAACTTACTGAGCATCTTCTGTGTGCCAAGTGCTGCAGATGAAAATACCATATCATTTTGCAAGTGAGGAAACTGGGGCTCAGAGTTCCCATAGCAAATGATGCTAGCAAATGATTTTACCTAAGTCTGACCACGGAGCGGCCATTATGGAAACGTCAACAATGATTAAAATGCAGTCGCTACTCTCCAGCAGATTATAAGCTAGTGAGGAGAACAGATAAATAAGTAAAAAATGAAAAAGAGACAGATCGGTACCAGAGGTGAGAAGCATAGAGAAATCATGGGGTAAAACCAAGGGCACTGCAGCCAGTGGTGGGTAGGAGAACACATAGTTTCCCCAAGAAAATGAAGTTTGAAAAACAAGGAAGAATCTACCAGGGAAAGGAGGGAAAGATGAGTTTCCTTGCAGAGAGAGTGCAGTAGCTACAAAGGATTTGCTATAACAGATAGCTTTAAGAAGTCTGTAAAAATATCAGCGATTGTGGCTAAAATTAACAACACAGGAAACAACAGATGTTGGTGAGGATGCAGAGAAAGGGGAAGCCTCTTACACTGTTGGGGGGAATGCAAACTGGTGCAGCCACTCTGGAAAACAGTATGGGGGCTCCTCAAAAAGTTAAAGATAGAACTACCTTATGATCCAGCAGTTGTACTACTAGGTATTTACCCAAAGGATACAAAAATCCTGATTTCAACGGGTGTGTGCACCAGTGTGCAGCATTATCAACGATAGTCGAGTTATGGAAAGAGCCCAAGGGTCCATCAACGGATGAATGGATAAAGAAGATGTTGTATATTACACACACACACACACACACACACACACAGTGGAATATTACTCAGCCACCAAAAGAATGAAATTTTGCCATTTGTAACAACATGGATGGAGTTAAGAGTGTATTATGCTAAGCAGAATAAGTCAGTGAGCAAAAGACAAATACCATATGATTTCACTCTTAAATGTGGAATTTAATGGGAATGCAAGCTGGTGCAGCCACTCTGGAAAACAGTATGGAGGTTCCTCAAAAAATTAAAAATAGAACTACCCTACGACCCAGCAATTGCACTACTAGGCATTTATCCACGGGATACAGGTGTGGTGCTTCAAACGGACACATGCATCCCCATCTTTATAGCAGCACTATTGACAATAGCCAAAGTATGGAAAGAGCCCAAATGTCCATCGATGGATGAATGGATAAAGAAGATGTGGTATATATACATGTATATACATATATATACACACACAGTGGAGTATTACTCGGCAATCAAAAAGAATGAAATCTTGACATTTGCAACTACGTGGATGGAACTGGAGGGTATTATGCTGGGTGAAATTATTCAGAGAAAGACAAATATCATATGACTTCACTCATATGAGGACTTTAAGAGACAAAACAGATGAACACAAGGGAAGGGAAACAAAAATAATATAAAAACAGGGAGGGGGACAAAGCATAAGAGACTCATAAATATGGAGAACAAACAGAGGGTTACTGGAGGGGTTGTGGGAGGGGGGATGGGCTAAATGGGTAAGGGGCATTAAGGAATCTACTCCTGAAATCATTGTTGCATTAGATGCTAACTAATTTGGATGTAAATTTAAAAAAATAAAATTAATTATTATGTTGAGAAAAACCCTTTATTTTATCAAATATTACATGGTAAAATTTATGTTTAATAAAATCTTTGGTAATATTTGGCCTCACTCAATATAAAAAAATGACATTCTTTTAAATTTACTTTAATTATATTAGGAAGAAGACAATTTTGACAAATAAAATATTGTATTATTCTTGGTTTGGTCATGATGTACATGAAAATATGGAAAAAAACCTTGAATTACTAGCTTAGTATTAAATGCAGGTAGAAACTTTAAAAAATGTGGAATTTAAGAAACAAAATGGGTGAACATAGGGGAAACCATAAAACAGATTCTGAACTATAGAGAACAAACTGAGGGTTGCTGGAGGGGAGGTGGGCAGGGGCATGGGCTAAATGGGTGATAGGCATTAAGGAGGGCACTTGGGATGAGCACTGGGTGTCATATGTTAAGTGATGAGTCACTAAATTCTACTTCTGAAACTAATATTACACTGTATGTTAGCGAACTAAAATTTAAACTGAAGCTTGAAACATTAAAAAGGAAGAAGAAGAAAATCGGTGATGGGAGCAGTGGGTATGAGTGGCCATCCAGAGCGGTAAGAGACGACAGAGGTCAACCACAAAGGGATTTTTATATCACACTGAAAGATGGCTTTTATTCTGAAACTTATGGGGGGCCATGAAGGCTTTTAAACTGAAGGGGGAGGTAATCTAAAATTTTACCAAGTTTACTTGAACAACATTGTGGAAAATGGATTGGAAGGAGCACGAGTAAAAGCTAAAAATACTCCCAAACCTTGTCCAAACCGGCTCCATTCTGAACCAGTTGTCTGGAAAAGACACACTGTTTTCATGGTGGCTTTTCGCTTCACTGTCCTCCTGGGTGGGCCCGTGTCTTCCTCTTCTTGTCCTTACCCCATTGGAGTAGACGCCATGTAAAAACCCTAAGGAAAGAAAGTTGCTTCACAGGTAAAATTTCTAAGTTCTTGTAAGTCTGAAGTGTCTTCATTCTGCCTTTACTCCTGACAGAAAGAGTTCCAGGCTGGAAAACAGCTTCCCTCAGAACTTTGTGGGCATGGCTTTATTGTCTTGTGGTGATACCAGTCTGGTTGTCTTTCCTTTGATTTCACATTTGAAAGAATTTTCTTGTGCTTCACACCCTCTGGAACACTATACTTCGGCTGCACTGGCCATCTTGTGCCTCTTCCTGGAATTTTCTTCCCCAACTTGGCTCATCACTGGCATTATTTCATTCAGGTCTGAGCTCAAATGTCCGCTCTCAGAGAGGCCTCCCCTTAGCAACCTCGCTACACCAGCAAATACTAGAGGTGCAAAACAATATTTATCAAGTTAATTAAAAATACTTAGTTATTTCCAACTAGGATTCTGTGAAAATATTTCAGAAAGGAGGTAGTATTTGGACCAGGCCAAATTCACAATCTAACTTATGTTTGATTGGCTCTCTGTATGGAGAAAAGGTGAATCTCAAATCCTTACCTCATATAATACACAGAAATGTATTCAGATTTATTCAGATGCCTTTTAAATCTAAATGAAAAAGAAAACTAATAAATATTCTAGAATAAAAACATAACATGTCTGTCTTCATCACCTTGGAGGATGGTAGATTCTTTTTTTTTAATTAATTTATTTTTTAATTTGCATCCAAGCTAGTTAGCATGTAGTGCAACAATGATTTCAGGAGTAGATGCTTTAATGCCCCTTACCCATTGAGCCCATCCCCACTCCCACAACCCCTCCAGTAACCCTCTGTTTGTTCTCCATTTTTAAGAGTCTCTTCTGTTTTGTTCCCCTCCCTGTTTTTATATTATTTTTGCTTTCCTTCCCTTATGTTCATCCGTTTCGTGTCTTAAAGTCCTCATATGAGTGAAGTCATATATTTGTCTTTCTCCAACTGACTAATTTTGCTTAGCATAAAACCCTCTAGTTCCATCCACATAGTTGCAAATGTCAAGATTTCATTCTTTTGGCTTGCCGAGTAATACTCCATTGTGTGCATATATATATATATATGTACACATATATATACACACACACATATATATATACATATATATACACATATATATACATACATACATATATATATATATATATACACATATATATATACATACACACACACACACACACACACACACCACATCTTCTTTATTCATTCATCCATTGATGGACATTTGGGCTCTTTCCATACTTTGGCTATTGTTGATAGTGCTGCTATAAACATGAGGCTATTGTTGATAGTGCTTCGAAACAGCACACCTGTATCCCTTGGATAAATGCCTAGTAGTGCAATTGCTGGGTCGTAGGGTAGTTCTATTTTTAGTTTTTTTGAGGAATCTCCATACTGTTTTCCACAGTGGCTGCACCAGCTTGCATTCCCACCAGCAGTGCCAAAGTGATGGAATATGGCAGATTCTTAACCAGGACACCAAAAGGTACTAGTCACTAAAATAAAACAGTAAACTGGACTGGATTAAAACTTAAAGCTTCTGTTCATCAAAAGACACCCTGAAGACAGTGAAAAGGCACGTGAGAAAAGATATTTGCAATATATGGTACAGAAACTCATCTTCTGAGTAAAGAACTTTCACAATTAATAAGAAAAAAGGAAAGCAACACAATAGAGAAGTGGACAAAAGATTTGAACAGACACTGCCCCAGAGAAGATATCCAAGCAGCCAATAAACATATGAAAACAGTGCTTAATTTCACTGTTCACCAAGAATGCAAGTTAAAAGCGCAATGCAATACCACTATGTGTTCACAGGCGTTGATCAGACACTGCCTCAGTCTATTTGTGCTGCTATAACCAAATACCATAGGTGGAGCGGCTTATAAACAGCAGACATTCATTTCTTACAGTTCTGAAGGCTGGGAAGACCAACCATGGAGGCACAGATTTGGCGTATGGTGAGGACACACTTTCTGGTGCATAGACTGTGCTTTCCAGCTATAACCTTCCATGGTGGCAAAGGACGAATCTGGGGCCTCTTTTATAAGGGCACCTGCCATCACCTCGTAAAGTCCCTACCTCTAAATACCGTCACATTGAGGATTAGGTTTCAACAGATGAATTGAGGTGGGGGAGTGCATTAGGATGATAATATTCACCACACATGGCTAAAATGAAAAGGAGAAACAATGTGGGCAAGTGGTTGGGACTCTCCTATCCTGTGGGAAGTAGGTATATTTATCAATCCCTTTGGAAGTAGCCTCTGAGGCTACATAGACGTACATCCTATGACTTAGCAATCACACTCCTGGGTAAATACCCAATAGAGTTGTGTGCATATATTCATCAAAAGATATTTACAAAAAGAATGTTCACAGCAGTGCTGTTAGTAAGAGCCTGAAACAGGAAACTGCCTAAATATCCCTCAACAATAGAATGGATAAATAAATTGTGCTACAGTCATAAAATGAAATGCTACTTAGCAATGCTAATAAATGAACTATTATTACACGTGAAAACACGAATGAACCTCATAAACATATTTAGTAAGGGAAGCAACGCGCAGAAGATTTTGTAGTTTACGATTCCATTTATATAAATTCAAAAACAGGCAAAACTAACCTATGAGTTTAAAGATAGTTATCATTGCTTTCTACTGAGGCTTGGGGGGGAATGAGGGACTGTGTAGCAGTGGGAGAGGACACCAAGAGATTTCTGGAGTGCTGATAATGTTTTAGCCTTTTATCTAGGTGCTGGTCACATAGGTGTATCCACTTTGTGAAAATGCATCAATGTGTATACCTACCATTTGCACACTTCTCCGTATGCGTGTTATATTTCAGTTAAATGTTTGCCAAAAACATTATTGTTTTGGGGACTGAATAAGATAATAAAGCAAAGAACTCAGTTCAGTGACTATTATGTGACAACCACCCACTAAATGCTTGTTGTTAAATTTCATAGTATAGTGACCAGTGACCATGATGAGCCAAAGTGAGACATTCATTTAGCAGTACAAAAAGTAAATTAAAAAAAAAAAAAAACTGGATCACACCCAGAAGGATGGCTATCATCAGTCAAAAGCAAAAAAACAAGCCAAAACACTAGAAAATAAGTCTTGGCAAGGATGTGGAGAAATTGGAAACATCGTACAATGTGCATGGGAATGTAAAATGGCACAGCCACTGTGGAAAGTGGATGGCGGATCCTCAAAAAATTCAACATGGAATAGCAAATGACCCAGCAATTTCACTTCCGAGTATACACTCAAAAGAACTGAAAACAAGAACTCGAACAGAAATTTGCACACTAAAATGCAAAGCAGCATTGCTCACAGCGGTGACCAAAAGCTGGAAGCAACACAGATGTCCACCAATGGATGAACAGATAAACACAATGTGGGATATACATACGACGGAATATTATTCAGCCTCTAAGAGGAATGAAATTTTGACACAGGTCACAGCCTGCATGAATCCTGAAGACACTATGCTAAGTGAGATAAGCAAGACACAAAAGAACAAATATTGTTACCAAAAAAAAAAAATCCTTTCCCCACTGCTCTGAATATTATCTTTGTCATAAATTAATAAATTAACTGACCTATGCATGTCAGCCTATTTCTAGACTATTCTTTTAGTCTATTTGTCTATCCTTGGGCCCAAACCATACTGTTTTAGATGCTGTAGACTTAGAGTAAGTCATGTTATAAGGCAGTATGATCCTTCCAGCTCTGTTCTTCTTGACATTGTCTTGGCCATCCCTGTCCCTTTTTATTGCCTTATATATTTTAGACTCACTCTGCTTATCAACTTCCATGTTTTTTTAAAAATGCTGGGATTTTGTTTGGGATTACATTAAATCTATTAATCAATTTGAGGAGAATAACAACCCTTTGAATTAGGAACTATTATTATCCCCATTACAGAGACAAGAAATCTGAGGTTTGGAGAGTGTGAATAACTTGCCTGAAGTCACATGGCCAGGATTTGAATCCAACGCTGTGCTTTTCTGTGTCTGACTTCAGAGCCTTCACAATGAATCACTCCTTCCAAGTAGACAAGTATTTCTACGACTTCTGTCACTATGTGGATATTCAGTCTCGAGAACAGAGATTGTGCCATCCATGTTTGTATCTCCTTAGCTCCTGGATAGTGCCCAGGACCAAACTCATTAAGTGATCTGTTAAATCAGTGAATGAATAAGAATCACTGGTTTCTGAGAACATAATTCCATGCTGACAGATAAATGTATTGTGCTTACCCCTTAGACACAAACACCCAAAGTGAACAGGCAAAACTACATCCACTAAAGCAACATGTTTGTTTTGTTACATTTTAACTCCTAAGTGCCTAAGTCTTACCACAGTAAATCAGATCCAGTGTAGATAGAGTTCTATCCCTGAAGGTGATATCCAAGGACAGGTGTTGGTTGGGAACGCTCACCGTCCTTAACATTCACCTAACTGCTGTGCCTTCCTGCAGACCTCTATCCTGCTTGCTCTCCTCCTGATCCAGCTGCCACAATGTTGCTGGATTGCACACTAACAGCTTAGGCAGCCAAATGATCTGTGTTGCTGGGTGGAAGGGGAGTTTGTTGGATTTCCACTGCTCTGCACCCACTTCTCTTTCGGAATAGCAGCCTTGTTTCCTTTACTGGAATTATCTCTTCTGTGCCAAGCATAGTCTGCTGGGGCCTATCTACCCCCAGGTGGGCAAGTGACCTGAGCTTGACCAGTCTGATGTTCCTTCCCTGGGTACAGGATCTTGAGCAGAGAGCATATAGCAGGGATTGGCTGGCTGCAGCGCGGACCAGCTGGCTCCCCCAAGGGGGTCATTGTTGATGTTTCTCAGCCATGACCCCCAGTCTCCCGTCAATTCTCTGAGCCCCTAGTGGCCTTCCAATAAATTTCTTTTCCAATAAATTTCTTTTCTGCTTAAGTTAGTTTGAGTCACAACCAAAAGATTCCTAATTGATACATAATCTAATACCAGAAGCGGATGTTACGAGGCTAAGCAGCGAGATTTGGGTGAAGGAAAGAATTGGTATGAGAATTCAGTAATTCTTCTTCATGTTGTAGTAAGCAATGGGTTAACCTGTTGCCTATGAAGCCTTGAGATGCATACTGTGTGCTTCCTGAGGCTTTAACATTAAAGGATATTATAAGAAAATTTCAAATTTTGGAGTGTGCTGGTAACTTCTTCAGCAAGGTCTTCCAAGGATGATTCCATTAAACTAAACTCGATCCCATCCAACAGTAAGAGAAGGGAAGAAAATACAGATTTGCTAAGAGTTGCCTTTTTGCCAATGGTTTACAGTTACAATTGTCTGGGAATCCAGGAAAATCTCAATTCTCTACCCTCAAACCAAAGTTAGCAGAAGAAAGTTACTTGAAAGAAGACAGTTAGAAGAAGCTCCATAATAGGGACAGAGACACCAAGCAGGAGGGGTCTCTCCCAGGCACCTCCTGATGCCACAAAGAAGTCAGCACGCCCCTTGGGAAGATGCCACAGGAAGTAGCCAGTGAACAACACAACAGCAGTCAGTGCTCCACTGGGACCACAGAGCCAGCATGCCTGGGTTTGCATTGCTGCCCCACTGCGTGACAACAGATTCTTTACTGCTCCATGACCAGTGTTTGCAAAGGGGAGATGATAATGGTTCCTGTCTCATAGGGTTGCAGTGAGGATGCAGCCTTTAGAACAGTGCCACCCCATAGTAAGCAATCAATAAATGTTGCTTCTAACATTTTAGTTGTTATTGCGCGGAAAGGGTCATCTGTGTCATCCCCACCTAGCCCGGTGTTCTAGATTATTCTCAAGTAGAGGCCAAGACAGATACTAAAGGATGACCAGAGCACCTGGGCCTATTGCCAGGCCACAGCTGTCCCCAGGCAGTTCTAGTTCAAAGCCTATGGCATGGTAAGATCCCTGACTCTTGTTACCATCCATGGCATTTGCCAGAAGCGATAAAGCAGGATCCCATTCACTTTTTAAGGGCATGATTTTGCCAGAGGAACAAGCCTGGTCCACGACAGTCTATGATGGTGATTTCCAGGCTCCCAGACTCACAGCAGCAGGAAGAGAGCTGATAGAACAGTGCAGCTCCCAAAAGGGGCACCATCCTTGATGCACATGTCTTGTGGTCCGTGAAGGTTAACACAGGAGGGATTTCCCCAAAGAGACAGCAGGGGCCACAGAGGGCAAAGGGCAAAGGGGAGCCTTCCAGAGGACAGCACTAGGGAGGACGGGTACTTGTTTCGAGGAAGGACATCCATGTGATTTCTGGCAGAATATGACAGGGTGACCATTGACAGTTGTATCCTGTCCTTTCTTTTCCAAATGAGAGTTTTTAGTGCAATTACCCTGTTCTCCATTGCTGTTTACTAAATGCCTCAGTGGTGATTAAATTTACCACTGAGCCTCACTGGACCACATAGGACCATAGCAGCTCCCTCCACGAGGACCATGAATCACCTAGAGAACCAGACTACATGAAATCATGGCTTGTCTGTTTTGGAAAAAGAGTTCATAGAGGGAGTGGGGATTTTTTGAGGTGTATTTATGGGGATGCAGGTGGGTGTGGATATTGGGCAGTTAAAGGGGGTGGACTGTACTAGTTGGGTGTTTGTGCAACTTGGCATTTTTTCACTCTTCTGATAAAGTAACGCCTCCAAATGTGGTTTGGTTGGCATCATGATCCTGCTTCCAGATCTAGGGATGGTCCTTGATTCTCTTCAGCCAATCAGCATATCTGATCCCCTGGCTGTGGAAAGAAAGCCAGTGAAATTGGCTAACTCTGGAAAAAAAAGAGTCCCTCACTCCTCCCCCTCCATCTCTCTTTAATGGAAATTGGGAGAAAGGAACTCCCCTCCTCTGGATGGCATCTTGTCAAGATGTGACATGTGCAGTCACTGTGGGGGCTGGGGAGGAGCTGGTCCTTGGTGATGTCGAACCTCATCCTCACTTGAATCCATCCTTTTCAATTACATAAGTCAATTGCGGTTTTAGCCAGTTTAAGTTAGGAGTTCTGTCACTTATAGTGTAAGGGGTTCTAACAAGTACACTAACTAGCAGGATTGGTGCTTTTATCTTTTAATAACAAGAGCTGTTATTTGTCAAGGGCTTTATGGTTTACAAAGCATTTGCATGGACAGCTCTCTTGATCTCATCACCTCCCCTGCAGGGCAGGCAGACCAGACTGTACATTATCTATCTATCATCCACCTTGTACTAGATGAGGAGACTGCGTTGGAGAGATTCTACTTTGCCCAAAGATGCCCAGCCAGTAATTAGAGGAGCTGCACCTTGAACCCAGGTCTGGTTCCAGGAAAAAAGTCTCATGCTGCAGCAGGGTCGCGCAGAAGCTGTCACCGAAACACAGCAAGTCAAATGAGACGGACACGTACCCAACCCACCTGACTTCTTCTTAGCCTCAGATTCTCGGTGGCAGTGCCTGGGTTTCAGATCCTTGAACCCCAGCAGCGGTTGCTTCTGCGGGAGGGGAAGTGACTCCGTTTGAGATATCTCTGGTGCAGTCAAGCGGGAGGTCATTTTCCCTTGTGGTTTCATTGATTTTATGAGGAGGGAGTCTGTGATCTTAGTTGGAAATATTTATGTTTGAAGGAGAGAAACTTAGGGGACTCAGTTGTGTCTGTAGGCCAGTCACTCCCAGGGACCTTCTTAATTTAGTGATTCCTCCCCTCCAGCCCCCTCCCTCTGTCCGTCTTCCACGGCAGGATTGAGCAAGCGATGTATTTATGAGACTGGAGCTCCAGAGCCCACGTGGGGGAGTAAATTACAAGTGAATGTACCTCCAGGATGGGGCAGCCTCCCTCGTCCTGGTGGCACTTCAAAGCTTCCTGAAAATTCCCCAAGAACAACCAGTCTCAGCGGGGCTCTGTGCAACCCTCTGATGACTCTGCCCAGATGTTCTCCGAGATGTGCAGACCCTCATTTGTGTCCACACCCCTCTCTAGCAGTTAGCAACGCGTCTTGGCAAAAGGAGACACTGAGGCACAGGGAGGCCAAGGTTTTGAACTTAACAGGCTTGAAGGCTGAGCCCATCCTCCAGATGTCCGTCTGGGGTTTCATTTACCTGTGCTCCATACCTGAAGGGCCAGGACTGTGTCTTGTCTATCCTGGAATCCCTGTCTCTAGCACAAATATGGCAATAGCTAGAACTCAGTACCTTTTTGTGGAAAGAGTGGACAAGTTTGCTGTCCTGGTCTTTATGCCAAATTTGATTGAAGTCCAGTTTGAATTTCCAATTCATTTAGGCCACAGAGAACAAAGAATTTAAGATGCCCATAAACACTGGATAGTCTCCAAACCGATTCCTTGGTAACTTCTAGGCACCAAAATAAAAACATTTTACATTAGTAAAATTGCTCTGTAATCCACAAGGCCCTTGTACTGGTATTCTACTGTTCACAGGCAACAACCCATGAGGCTGGTGTAACTATGCCCATCTCAGAGACCAAGAAACTGACACACAGCGAGCCTGGGTAATTTGTCAAAGTCCCACAGTTGAGTGACAAAGACAGGCCTCAAACCCAGATCTTTTCATTCTGAGCCCAGTATTCTTCCCACCCAAGGGGTGTATTTCTGTTCCCGCCTTCTAAGGGCACTGGAGAAGCTACTGGAGAAGAAAGAAGTTAGTATCAAGGACAGGAAGTCTCTGGTTTTGCCTGAGGCAGTGGAACAGGAAGACAAGCACTCTCCAGGCTTCTCCCATTTCCAGAGCACCTGATACATGCCAGCCCCATGCTCCACACATACCTGCTTCCAGGGGAAGACTGTCAGGCAAGCTGAAGCTTCCAGCCCCTCTCTTATGCAGACCCCCTTAACCGCCCTGGGTAAAGGGTGCCATCAATTTACTACACAGAAACACTTACTTGAAGCCCTGAGCTCATATATTTAAAAAATACATATTCGGAGGCTTACCAAATTTGACAACAGCCCTAAAAAAAATGCCTGACATTATCCACAATAAGTTGTAGAGCTGAATATAAGCTCTCAATAATAAAAACCAAATTTTAATCAACCATGCTAAAGAAAGGCCAAATTATCTTCTGACCATGGAAAACATATATTTTTAAAGATTTTATTTTTAAGTAATCTCTACACCCCATGTGGGGTTCAAACTCACGACCCCTAGATCAAGAATCACATACTGTACCAACAGAGCCAGCCAGACGCCCCTGCCTATGGAAAATATTGCAAAATCTTTGTCATGTTGACAAGTGACCAAAAAGTATGCAGTAAAAATGTGGGGAAGACAGTATTTTAAAGAGGCATGCCTAGGTGATTTTTTTAATTGTCATTTTTCTGAATTTTGTGACATTTGTGGTATTCACCTGCCTTAACATGTGGGGTTTGGGGGGGGGTCATTTCTTAATTATTTTAAATTTCATTTTCAATAGGTTCCACGCCCAACATGGGGCTTGGACTCACGACCTTGAGATCGAGAGTCACATGTTCTATCAACTGAGCCAGCCAGGCACTCCATTTTTGTCATTTTTAATTCTAAATAAATGTTCATTTTGTGCATTATTTACACTTGTAATTTTGCATTCTCCTTTCTTCAAGAGGGCCCTGTCAAGTTGGAAAGGTGTCAGGCCCCATACAGTTAGAGTCTGTCCCTGCATGGGTCATCTCGTTTAAATTATAAAAAAACTCCATGGAAGAATTACAATTCTAATTTTCATTTTGCAGATAAAGAAACTAAGGTTTAGAGATGACCGTTTTGCCCCAGATCCCAGAAAATGGAAAGGATCAAAGCCTGGTTTCCAACTCAGATTTGACTCAAAGCCCATGTTCTTCCTACTGTGTTACTATCAGTACCAGCCTTCGTGGAGATTCATTCCTGGTCCAGCCACACGATGCCTTGGGTAACTGTGGTTTGAAAATATGTCCCCAAATCCTTTGATTCTTTTTCCTCCCTGATTCCCCTCCCCTGGAGCGCGGGCTGGACTTAGTGGCTTGGCGGATTTGGAATATGGAGGAAATGATAGTGCATGACTGGGTCTTAAACAGCACTGTGGTTGCCTTCTTGCTTTCTTTCTCTTGGGTCATTCATCGCAGGGGAAGCTGTCATGTCAGGGAGGCACTCAAGTAACCTTAGAGAGAGGTCCTCATGGTGAGAAACTGAGGCCTCCAGCCAACAGCCATGTGATGGGCCATCTTGGAAGCAGACCCTCCCAGCCCCAGTCAAGCCTTCAGATGACAGCAGTCCAGCAATCTCACGAGAGACCCCAACCCGTGGGAGGAGCACTGTGGCCTCAGGAATCCAAATGCCCACAGTCCTGACGGGCCCTCACATTCATCTCTCGGGTGTGTGGAAACAGGCCACACTGCATCCTCTGTGACCAGAAACTTGATCTGCATGCAGTGGGCCAATTCCATGAGGTGTGTGGATACCACAAAAACGGCACGAGACACTTGGTCTGAGGGAACGGGACATACATCTACAGAGGCTGGGGAAGCCACCCCACATGTCCTGAAGGAACCCCCATGCTTGGGCTGCTCCCTTGTGAGGGGACACCCACAGCGCTTCATACACGCAGATTTGATGGTGACTTGGAGCTGCAAGAACTGCTCCGTGGGGTTTGTTGGGGGATCCAGAGCCTGACTCAAAGTGAGGGACATTGTAGGAAGGATGCCAAGACAAGGGTTTGTAGGCTTGTCAGGCAGCCATATCTGAAACAGTCCTCTCTCTGCCACCCCCTCCCCCCCAACCCACCCGCACTTCCTCCTTGTCAAATCAGCCACACTTGCTAATAGTGAGTGGAGTGGGGTCTCCCAGAGGAAATCGGTTTCCCAGGAGGTAACCTCTTTTGATTTCAAACAAGTACATTTCCTTGTGTCCATCAAAAAAAAAAAAAACTCCACTTTTTTGAGGTGACAAGTCTACCTGATTTATCACTGGCATTCCCAGGATATGGGGTTTTCAGTGCTAAAATGGGGACAGTCCTGAGCACACGGGAGAGTTTGTCACCTATTGGCATTTAAGTAAGTGAGAAGTCATGGGGCACCTGGGTGGCTCAGTCAGCTGGGCGTCCAACTTCAGCTCGGGTCATGATCTCATGGTTTGTGGGTTTGAGCCCTGCATCGGGCTCTGTGCTGACAGCTCAGAGCCTGGAGCCTCCTTCGGATTCTGTGTCTCCTCCTCTCTGTGCCCCTCCCCCACTCTCACTCGGTCTCTCTCTCTTAATAATAAACATTAAAAAAAATTTAAATAAGTGGGAAGTCAAATCAATGCAGATTTTTGTAAATAAAAAATTAATGTTTGGGCATTAATTGGGTGGCTCAGTTGGTTAAGCCTCTGACTTTGGCTCAGGTCATGATTTCACAGTTCGTGGGTTCGAGCCTGGCATTGGGCTCTGCACTGAACGGCTCAAAAGCTGGAGCCTGCTTTGGATTCTCTCTCCCACTCTCTCTGCCCCTCTCCCGCATATGCTCTGTATCTCTCTCTCTCTCTCTCTATCTCTCTCTCTCTCTCTCAAAAATAAACATTAAAAAAAAGAAACCTTAAAAACATTACTAATAATATTTATCACTCACCTTCAAGAGAGTTTACAATAAGTAAAACCTTTGTACTGAATTTCTTCAGGAAAGCCTGGAGTGCTTTCAATAGGAGGAAGTGGAAGGAAGAGAGAAAAACAGAGTTATGTTTCGCAGACTTATCCTCCTTGCAAGTTCACTTGTATCAGCAGCACTGGCAAGTGAGAACTCACCTGAATTCAGAACTGTGCTCTTCTAGAAACACGGTAAGGTGAGAGGTAAGTTGTCCTATGAATGCCTACAGGGGAGAACGTTATTTAATTTAAAATGCTAGCAAAGGTCTTCAAGGGACGCCTCATTTTTCACAGGCTTGCACTCCTCATGAATATGAATATCAGGCTCCAAAATCCATTGTGCAAGAAAAGTAACTTTTGTTTTTAAGTGCTTAGCTTAATTTCTATTAGGAGTCTCCATTGTAGTAGCATGGTGTGGGAATTCGATCTTAGCCAACTCTGGAGTCCTCAACTTTTCTTCAAGGTTGTGTCTGATTTCAGGGTTTGGGGGGACCTAATGTAGCACTGAGGTGCAGGACAAGGAGGGGCACGTGCTAATACTAAGAACAAATACTTAATGAGCACCTGTGCTATGCCGGACACTAAGCACTTTACACATCCTCTCTTTTGACCTTGGATCAGTACTGATCTGAACTATTTTTTTAATATTTATTTATTCATTTTGACAGGAGGGAAGGGGCAGAGAGAGAATCCCAAGCAGTCTCCACATCAGCACTGAGCCCGACTTGGGGCTCGATCTAATTAACCCACGAGAGCATGACCTGAGCTGAAATCAAGAGTCAGATGCCCAACCGAATGAGCTACCCAGGTGCCCTTGATCTGTGCGATTTTTATCCCCATTTTGCACATGAGGCACAGAGAAGGGAAGAGACTTACCCAGGCAGTGAGAGGCAGAGATGAGGTTTGAAACACAATGGCCTGGTTCTGGAGGCAGCGTGCCTAAAGTCATTCATTTAACAAGTTTTGATCGATCACCTGTTACCCAAACCAGACCCACAGGATGGAGCAGTGGACTAAGCGGACAGAGACCCTTGCCCTCAAGTAGGCCCTGTCCTGGCCGCTATGCCTTCCTGCCTCTTTGTGGCAGCCATAAGACATCCACTTCCCATGCCGGTCCTTCAGACAGCATTTTATCTTGTTCCTATTCTAGAAGACTCTTCAGGCCCAGTGGCCCTCTTTTTACATCCACATTCCTGCTAGGGAGATGGACATTCACTGTGCTGTGTGTACTGTGCTGGCCAGAGTGGGACTTTGCAGGGCTCAGATCTCTTCTACTTTCAACCTCTCAAACCCAGAGCACTTTGCCCCCACACCAGGTCAGTGCCCAGGGAACAACTTGGCGGGTCCGTGTCAGGCACCCCAGCATGTACACCAGCCCTTCCTGCTCTGCTGTCTGACTCTACACCTTGCTGGACATCTAGCTTGAATAGGGAACAGGGTCTAGTTCTCCATTTCTCAGGGTGTCTGGCATGCTTCTTTCCACCTCCTCGCTTTCCCCTTTTCTGTGGGCCAGAAAACTGGCTCTAACTCATCCAATCTGTTCTATGTCCTGAGTTACGTCACAGCCAGATTAGGAGTTTTAAAACCCTAAAGCCTTCTCTGCTCTCTGCAGAAAGTCTCATCCCTCCAACTGGCTGTGTGTGACTGATTCCCAATGGCAGAGGGGTCAAGCAAGGAATTGCAGAAATATCAGGGGCACGAAAGCACCGGTTAATGTTGCACAACATCTGCCTAGCATAATTTCTGCATGTCAGGCCCTGTAAATAAATAGTTTGCGTGCATTATTAATGTTCGCAAGAGCTCTGACATACACACCTCTTTGTGCCTCAGTTTACTCACTTGTAAAGTAGGGATAAAAATGGTATCCATTTCCTGGTTGCTTGGGAAGAGTGAAATGAGTTAAAAGGTTTCCAAGTGCTCAGAGCAATTACTGGAAAAGAGCAAATATAAAATGTTGGCCATTATAATTATTGTAGTAATTTCTTGTCATGTTTATCTTTCCCTTTATATGCATTCCAGGATGAAGACACGCTCTAAAAGTTTGTGTCTGCAGGGCGTCTGGGTGGCTCAGTTGGTTGGACGACCGATTTCACCTCAGGTCATGATCTCACGGTCTGTGAGTTTGAGTCCCGCGTCAGGCTCTGTGCTGACAGCTCAGGACCTGTTCAGATTCTGCATCTCCCTCTCGCTCTGTCCCTCCCCTGCTCATGGTCTGTCTCTCAAAAAGGAATAAACATTTAAATAAATAAATAAACAAGCAAACAAATAAATAAATAAATGTTTGTGGCTGTATCCTTAGCACATGCCAGGCTCTGACACATATTCAGTACATGTTGAATTTTAACTGAATGAACAAAATGTGGCATTTTGTTCTCTCTTAAAAGATCAGATTGGAGGTGGGGAAGTCACTTGACTTCCCCTTGCCCTCCACCCTGCCCCATTCCTTGTAGGAGATTGTATTTCTTAGAATGTCAGAGCTGGAACAGATCTGGGAGATCCTGTGATCTAACCTCAGTTTACAGAGAAGGGGTTATGAGCCCCAGGAAGGAGAAGTGGCATGCCTGTGGCTGCCTGGTTAGTAGCAAAGGAGGGATTTCTTTTTTTTTTTAATGTTTATTTATTTTTGAGACAGAGAGAGACAGAGCATGAACGGGGGAGGGGCAAAAGGGAGGCAGACACAGAATCGGAAGCAGGCTACGGGCTCCGAGCTCCGAGCCATCAGCCCAGAGCCCGGTGTGGGGCTCGAACTCATGGACTGCGAGATCGTGACCTGAGCTGAAGTCAGACGCTTAACTGACTGAGCCACCCAGGCACCCCACAAAGGAGGGATTTCTAATCCAGCAGACAGGAGGAGTTTAATCACTTCTTTTGCATGGCCAGGTCAGGGTTCAAATCCCAGGCACACCATTTGGAAGTTGTATGCCCTTGGATAAATGAAGCCTCGCTGTCCTTGTTTTCCAATGGGGACTATAATACAGAATCTGCAGGAGATGTGCATGGAGGAGATGAACTGATGTGGTAATGTCTCTAGCACATCATAGAAACACTTGTTCCCTCCCTGCCTTCCCCAACTCCTGTTCTGATAGCAAACCAAAGAAACAGAAGACAGGACCCTTATTCCAGGAGGCTATCATCCAAGATACAAGTGTACGTCTTTCCAAGAATGAACAAGATGGAACAGAAATGAGCCGAAGGAAACATCAGTGCAGGAGGGAAAGTTAGTAGGATGTTTTCCGGAAGAGACAGTCCTAGTTTTAAAGGAGAGAAATAAGGGGGCGCCTGGGTGGGCTGAGTTGGCTAAGCGTCGAACTTCAGCTCAGGTCGTGTTCTCACGGTTCGTGTGTTCGAGCCCTGTGTCCAGCTCTGTGCTGACGGCTCAGAGCCTGGAGCCTGCTTCGGATTCTGTGGCTCCCTCTCTCTCTGCCCCTCCCCCACACTTGGTCTCTCTCTCTCTCTCTCTCTCAAAAATAAATAAACATTAAAAAAAATTTAAAGAAAGAGAGAAATAAGACAGATTGCCAGAGTGTAGCACAAAGGTTTTCCAATGGGCTTTTCTGAGACACCACCTGTATAAAGTAGAACTCCCTCAGTTTCTCTCCCCGACCCAGCTTTGTTTGTCCACGGCACTCACACCGCTGACTCACTCGTCCGTCTTTCTGTAATTGTCTGCATTCCCAACTGGAATGTATGCTCCACGAGAACAGAGACTTCCTCTGTCTTGTGTTCAGCGTTCCTGTTCCTAGAACAATATCTAGCACATGACAGCTGCTCAGAAAATATTTATTGCATGAATAAGGAGTGACAAGTCACAAAGGTGGGAACCAAATGGTCTTGGGAAGGAAGGAATGATCTGACTGGCAAGAGTCTATGTTTAAAATATTGAGAAATACCATGGAAGGTCGTAAGACACTCAGGGCTGAGATTTGATCACTTCCCATGGCAGAAGGAAGGCCTGTGCTGTGGGGCTGGTGGAGTAGCTTTGCTCTCTAGAAGGCCCACATTCCTGACCTTTGGCCAGGCCCCCCTCACTCTCATACCAGCTGGTGAGCCTAGAGAGATAACCTCCCCCCACCCAAGACTTCGGGTGCCTTTAGGTCAGCCCTTCACACAGGGGTCATCTGCAGTCACCGCCTTTGACTTTGCTGAGTGTTGGCCCAGTGAGAGCAAAGTGTTGGAAAGACCGGACACTCAGAGTCCACAAAGAACATAATTGAATCACCGAGCATCTTGTTTGTGTTGGGGGGGGGGGGGGAGGGGAGGTAAACTCTAAGAACCTTCGCCCATAAAACTGTCTGCAGTATTGAAAACACGCTTCATAAAAACTCCCCGGTGACCAGGAATGTACCCTTCTAACGTGGGATGTGACTGAAAACATCTTGAAAACCTGAATTACCCCAGGGTCACCTACTTTGGCTGGTATACAGTAGGGGGCGCAGCTGCTACAAACGAGATTAGTTACACATTGACTCCGGCTCACTGTGTTTACAGCTTTGCACAGACACTTGGCCCTGATTCCTCACACCGAGTAGTTAGCAGGTGTGCCAGCAGAAGAACGGGGCTAAGCCAGACAGTCTGAAGGGTAACGTTTTCCTGGTTGGCATCCTATTTGACTGTAACCAGTTCTCTTTTTACAAAACCTTTTTCATCTGTATCAGTTCTCACCGTGTAAGACTAGCTTTCCTCCTGAAGACCTCACTTATCCCCAGGATCAGTGTTTGGTGTCCCGAGAATCCGTGTGTTAGAAGAAGGCTGGGCTGTCCGAAATGAGGGAGCCCAAGTCCCACCCACTGGCTTGAAGAAAATCTAGACAATAACGTCTGGAGCAAGCCCAGTCTTCCCAAGAACTGGCCTTATCGGGGCTTCAAGGGAAACCGCACCTGGCTTCCCCTGGAAGTGATATACAGTCACTGGAGGAAGAGAGCTGCACCCCGGAAATCCCAAACAGAGGGGCTTCCGAATGCCAGCCGTTGGTAGGGATGTTTGCCCGTTTAGGGACTGGCAGATGTGCGTTCCTAAGAGCGCTGAGCTTACAGAATAAGGAATGAACAAAGGGTGCCCTCCTTACCTCCAACCCCTCACCCTCTCCTAAGCAACGAGCCCCCAGGGCTGTCTCAGCGTCACCACATCCTGCTTGGATGGCCTTGGGATGCCTTGGAGGCCTTGGGATGTGGGACTCACCACATGAGTCAGGGAAGGGAACATGCAGATACTTTGCTCTTTTCTGGAGTCTTGGACCTTCAGTGTCGTTGACCAGCTTGCTTCCGGTAGCAAAGCAGAGCAGTGAACTCCCAAGAAGTTTGGGTGCTCCTCATGTCTCAAGGACTTTGAGACCCCGCATCCAGGCCGACTTGGTGTCTTAGCAAAGGGAGCAGCCAGGAGGTCCCTTCTGGCCCCTCACCCCCCTCTTCCTCCCTCCACATGACTCCAGTGGATGGAGGTGCCAGAGAGGGGCTGGGAAACAAAGGTGGCTTTCACCCAGAGCCTGCTGAAAAGGGACAGTCCTGGTGGGGTCTGCAGCCCTGAAGCAGGGTGCTGTCCTGTGACTCTGGGCTCAAAAATGTGTGAAATTTCTTTTTGCTGGGTATTCTACATCAAGCGGAACCTGTTCTCAGAGAAACATTCCATTTCACAGACCCTAATGGCTTTCCTCTGTGCTGATGCATTAATGAGGCTCCGGCTCGTTCTAATCAGAAGGAAGCCATGCAGATAATTGCCTGAATTTTTAATTCAGGGTTATGATAGGGGAATCAAAGTCACACTGCAGTTGCTGAGGCTGCCTCTAGTTCCGGGCCATTGACTTTTGCAATTTTCTTTGATTTCCCCCCTCCGTCTCTTTCTCCCCACCCCCACTTCTCTCTCTCTCTCTCTCTCTCTCTCTCTGAGGCTTGGTGGAGACTGACAGTTTCGGGGTGGGGCAGGGTGGAGAAATAGGGACAGCCCTTGGGGTCTCCTATACAGTCTCTCTTCTTCCTCCTTCTCTTGTTAAATCCCTACCCCCACCCCAGGAAAGAGTAGACGCTGCCTGCACCTGTCCCCCCAGGGCTGGTTCTGGGAGAGCGCTCTCTGCAACTAGCCTCCCCACTCAGGGTCTCCATGCCCATAAGCAAAGACAGGAAATTTGCCCCAGGAGAGGATCTCCCTTGGCAATTTACTTCTCATTTCACTTCGGTTCTTTGGGGGCAGGGGAGAGAACTGCAAAGGTGAAAGGGAAAGAAATCAGGTGACCAGAGCGGCCGCGGTGTCTCCCAGTTCCCTGCAAAGGTGATCTGCGCCAGACTGGTACTGGGACCAAGGGCAGGTGAGAAGCTGGAGGAATCCAAGCCTGGGGTCTTTCCTAAATCACCTTATCTCCCACCCTAACAATCACAGGGTGCCAGAATTTCAAATTTACGCAACTCCGAGCACTTACAGGCAGTGGAAAGAGGTGAATTCAAACCGGTTGTATTCTAGGCCACCAACCAGCACCCCGAGCAAGAACCCGGAGGCTGGTACAGAGGGAGGCCCCCTGACGCTGGCCAGTTTTCCCAGTCTCCTGGACCTTGGAGTGATAGAGAATTTGCCAGGGCGAGAGCCAGCTCTGCTGGCTCAACTCCAGCCAAGCAAGCTGGCTTTTCCAGGAGAGCCACTGTTCCTGCAAGCGAAGGCTGTTCTCCCAGCACCTTGGGTGCTGTCAGTAGAAACACTGTGGGCACATGTTTACACTTTAAGCCGGTAGCAGCAGAGTGACTCTTCCCCCTCCAGACTGGGCAGCTGAGTGGCGGGGCACCAGTCACGTGGCCTCTAAGAGCAGAATTTATTTCCACATCTCTGATTCTCTGTAGGTTTAGGATTTCCACTTTCAGGAGAACGAGAAGATATTGGTGCCATGACTGAGCATCTTCTAGGCACAAAAGACTTTATGCCATCCTTCCTTTGCAGCCTGCCAAGTGCCTTTGAGGAAGGGAAGGCTGCCCGTACAGATCAGGAAAATCAGGTTCACTGCAAAGAAGCAGACATTGTGCCCTCACCTTCCAGTGGAAGCTTTTGTCCTGTAGAATCCCGAAGTCCCTTTCCAGCTGCATTCTCAGGGCTTAGTGATGCTATTGCTAATGCTGTCTTTCCAACTGCTGGCCGCAGCTTCCAGAAATTATAAGGAGCAGTCGCCTTTTGCGTGCTGGTGGAATTTGACCTCCATGGGGCTTTTGTTTCCTCAATAAAATCTTGCCTCATGCTTGAACAACACCTCTCTCCCAAGAATGCCAAATCAACCATAAATATGCTCTGCAGTCATCCAAACACTAAAGGATAAAGGAGAGAAGACTAAACCCCTTAAGAACATTCCATCTCTTTCCGACCAGTGGACCTCATCTTGGTTCTGTGATATTTTCAGATACTACAGAGTATCACAAAGGATGCTTGTGAACTTCTGTTGAACTTTTAATGCAAAATCACCCTCCATTTCCTTTAAAAATTTTTTTTTAATGTTTATTTATTTTTGAGAGAGAGAGAGCACGAGCGGAAGAGGGGCAGAGAGAGGGAGACACAGAAGCTGAAGCAGGCTCCAGGCTCTGAGCTGTCAGCTCAGAGCCCGATGTGGGACTCGAACCCACGAGCTGTGAGATCATGACTTGAGCTGAAGTCGGATACTTTAACCGACTGAGCCACCCAGGTGCCCCTCCATTTCTTTGAATTAAACGAACACACAGACCAAAAAGACATGTGCTTTGGAACACCTGTACACAGTTAGAGTCCCATTTATGTAACCAGTCAGCAAACATTTAACGAGCACCTGCTATGTGCCAGGCTGTGCCAGGCACTGAGGTCACAGATGAAAGGCTGAGTCCTGCCTGCCCCCCCCCAGAGGTCACTGTTTAGCGGGATAGATGGACGAGTAAAGAATTTCCATGCTGGGCAAGGGCTGTGGCAGAGAGAATTACAGTACCCTATGAACACTAAAGAATCCTGAAATCAAGCCAACAAGATGATGGCTAACCTCCCACAAAATTGAGAGAAACACTACGAGTCCTTATTCCTGAGCCCAGAGTGTGGGTCCATTCAGAGTCAGAAGACTCCATTCTAAACTTTGGTCTCTTAACGATCTCAAGAACCGCTCATAGCTCCCTGGAGACCCGGGCTGCCCCCACCCAGGTCCTCTGCATTCCAGCTCCAGTCCTGTGAACCTGGAGTTAATGATTAAACTGCGCATCGGTGCCGTGGCTTCCTTGGGGTAAACTCGGCTGCTCAGCCTGGAAACTACCAAGTTCCTGGCTCTGCTCCAGCCCAGGATAGGCCAGAGACAGATCCAGTCCCCACACCCATAAGCAGCTTTTTCAAAGTTGGCTGGGGTCTCAACAGCACGTGGTCGCCAAGCCTCCTGCTATAGACTTAACACGCTGTGGTATAGTAGAAAGGGGGGTGGCAAAGGAGATGGGGGTCTTGGGTACAAACCCTGGGTTGGTTACTAATCAGCTGAGTGACCTTGAGACAGTCTCCCTACCCTTCCTGGGTTTCAGGTCTACCACAACAGAAGAAGGTTGGATCAGAAAGTGCCACGTTCTCCCCCACTTCTGTGCCTTTGCACACGTTGTTACCTTTGCCTGGTACACCCTTCCTGTCCCCTTTGCCTTCTTACTTATCCTTCAAGAGGCAGCGGAAGGATCACCATCTTCAGGAAGCCTTCCTCAACCCTCCTCCCACAGGCTGGGTCGGGTGCCCCTCTCTTTGGTTCACTCTGTCATGACACTTGACCTATGATTATGGCTTTGTTTTTCCTCACCCCCCTCCCCCAAGGAGACTGTGAAGTTCTCAAAGACAGAAACTGTAGTTGATCTATTTTTGTATCCCCCACCCATAGCACAATGCCTGGCATCAAGTGTGTGTGTTCAGAAATTTTGATTTTCATCCAATTATAGTCATTGTGATTATGGATATTTATGAACTTATTTCTAACATTTTGCTTTGTGTTTTCTTTTTACTTTACTTTTTTTCTTCTCTGTCTACTGCTCCCCCCCAACTTTTTTTGCATTCTACCCAATTGATTGTATTTTCTTTCTTTTTCTTTTTCTTTTTAGAGGTTTCACATTTTATTTCCCTGCTCTTAGTGGGAACCCTTAACATTGTAACATAAACTCTTGTCTTAATAACTATAAAGTTACTAATACCTCTGATCTCTTTCCCCAACATATAAAAACCTTAGAACACTTTAACTTGTCCTTCCCCATCCCTATTGTTTCTTAGTGATTTGGTTTCATTTTATTTGTAGACCCATCAAAATTACTTAAAAAAATTTTTTTAAGGACGCCTGGGTGGCTCAGTTGGTTAAGTGTCTGACACTTGGTTCTGGCTCAGGTCATGATCTCACGGTTTGTGAGTTCAAGCCCCGCATCAGACTCTGTGCTGATAGTGCAGAGCTTGCTTGGGATTCTCTCTCTGTCCCTCTCTCTCTCTGCTCCTCCCTACCCCCCTCCCCGAAAATAAATAAATAAATAAATAAATAAATAAATAAATTTTTAAAAATTAAAAAAATTTTATAGCCAGTGATTATTGAGATCCCAGTATGATTATATATATATATATATATATATACATACATTTTTTTTTAATTAATGTAATTTAACTTACCTTGCTTCTTGAAATACCACTCTTTCTGTCTGGGCTCAATTCCCTTTTTTTAAAAAATATTTTTATTAAAAAAAATTTTTTTTTAACATTTATTCATTTTTGAGACAGAGAGAGAGACAGAGCGTGAATGGGGGAAAGTCAGAGAGAGAGGGAGACACAGAATCTGAAACAGGCTCCAGGCTCCAAGCTGTCAGCACAGAGCCCGATGCGGGGCTCGAACTCACAGACCGCGAGACCATGACCTGAGCCGAAGTCGGATGCCCAACCGACTGAGCCACCCAGGCGCCCCTTTTTTTAAATATTTTTAAATGTTTATTTTTATATTTAAGAGAGAGAGAGAAAACGCGAGCAGGGGAGGGGCAGAGAGAGGGAGGGAGGGAGAGGATCTGCGCTAAGAATGGAGAGCCCAACGTGGGACTCGAACTCAAGAACTGTGAGATCATGACCTGAGCCGAAGTTAGATGCTCAATTAATTGGCTGAGCCACCCAGGTGTCTCCTCAATTCTCTTCTTGAAGTGCATCCGTTAGTAGCCCTCTCAGTGAAGGTCTGTGACAAGTAAACTCTGTCTTTGCCTGAAAATACCATTATTTTGCTATCCCTCCTGAATAGTACTTTCGCTGGGTCAAATGCATTTCTAAACTGATGGTTATTCTTCCTGTGTACCTTGAAGATTATTTCCACTGTGTTCTGGCACCTTTGGTTGAAGATGAAAGGTCTTGTTTCATTTTATTACTCCTGTGTAGGAAATGTATTGGTATTTATCTCTGGTAGCTGCTAACATTTTTATTTTTTTGTGTGTATGTTTTGTTTTACTTTGGTCCATCCTATTTCTGCAATTCCAGTATGCTAATATGTCTGAGGGTACAGCTGTTTGGTTTATCTTGCATGGAACTCAGTATACTTCTTTAACCTGAGGCTTCATATCTCTTTTCAATTTTGGAAGCCAGGATTTCTTTAAATACTGCCATTTCTATATTTTCTATAGACTCTTCTAGAATCCCTATTAAAAGTATATCAGGGGGCTCCTGGGTGGCTCAGTCGGTTAAGCATGCAACATTGGCTCTGGTCATGATCTCATGGTTTGGGAGTTCGAGCCCGACATGGGGCTCTGTGCTGACAGCCCGAAGCCTGCTTCAGATTTTCTGTCTCCTTCTCCCTCTGCCCACCCCCCACTTGCACTCTGTCTCTCTCTCTCAAAAATAAATAAACATTTTTTTAAAAAGCATATCAGATCTTTCCGTTCATTATTTCATGTCTCCTAACCTCCTTCCATGATGTGTGTGTCTTTGCTTATCCATGTTTCATTTTGGATGACTTCTTTAGATCCATACTTCACATCACTAATTCTCTCTTTATTTGTAGTTATTCTATAACTAGCCAACCCCTTAAGTTTTAGGTTTTCATTGTATTTTTCATTTTTGAAAATTCTACTTTTTCAGGTCAACTTATTCATTTTCAGTATCCCATTCTTGACCTTTTACTTCTATAAGTATTTTCAACACACATATTTTATAATCTCTTTCAGAATGTCCTATTATCTGCAATTTTGTGGGTACTGATGCTCTTACTTATTGTTTCTGTTAACTCTCCTTCATGGTACTTCATTTCCTAGCATAGTTTGTGACTTTTGTCCTGGGCTCATCTTCAAAAGGGAATATGTTTTGTTTTGTGCACTTTCTTTCTTTCTTTCTTCTTTCCTTCCTTCCTTCCTTGAGAGAGAGAGAAAGAGAGAGAAAGAGTGGGAGAGAGGGACGTGGGAGAGAGGGACAGGGAGAGGGGGAGAGAGAATCTTAAGCCATCTCCATGCCCAGAGTAGAGCCCAACTCAGGCTCTATCTCACAACTGTGAGATCATGACCTGAGCCAAAATCAAGAGATAGATCCTTAACCGACTGACCCATCCAGGCACCCCTTGTGCATTTTCATAGATGCCTCTTCTAGGTTCCTGGTGATTTGACTACTGTAAACTGGTTCTTACACTTCCTCACCTGGATATTATAAATTCAGACTCCACACTGACATATGACACCGGCTTTGGCTTACAATTTCTCACGGGTGTCTGTTCTCCCAACTACAGTCCCAGGTGGGTGTTAAGGCTCCTTGTAAATTCCTTAGGTGGGGAGCAGTTTTCCAGTTCCCGTTTGTGAACAAGGGAATCCTTAGAATCCACTCCACTTCCTCACCTCTCCCTGTCCTCAGAGTTTCTCTTCTGTGCCTCCATTTAGTATTGAATCATAGCTTCCAGCACTGAGAGCCTATCTCTCATTGTGGGACCCCCATCAGCCATCAGGGTCTCAAGCACTTACTTAACCACTCTAGCTTTGAATCCTTCTCTTTATTTCTTTCTTACAAACTCAACAACGTATTTGGGAAAAAAAATTTTTCTGTTCTACTTAATCCAGATTGTCTATGAATTTTTAGAGAAACAAACCCATGTCAGTCAGTCTGTTGCATTAAGCAGAAGTCTCCAGAAATTTCTTTATGGTGAGTGAATGAATGAATGAATGACACCCAAGGTTCCTTCAGGTGTAAAGTCTATAATTTTAAGTGTACTCAGAGGAGAAGCTTAATATCAGAAACAGAAATCCAAGTACATTGTTCATCTTTTCATGTCTCTCTTTCTGTGGAAATAGACAAAGGGTCCCCTGACTCCAGTGGACACATGTTTTAGCACATAAACTAAGGTTTGCTCCCAGTTACATTTGGTGACAATGGACAAAAAATATGCCTAGCTTTTTTCTTCTTCAAGACGGAAGCAATTCTATTTGACCCAATTTGTGGAATATTAGAAGACCTAAAGAACTATTTTAAAGAGCTTTTCAAATAAAAGTTCTGTGTATCTTAATTTATTCCCAACAAGGCTAACAGTCAAATGTCAAGAAACCTCCCTGATAAGTTATTTGCGGGCATTTAGAAATGCCCAAGTGTTCAGGCGCTTGGGTGGCTCAGTCGGTTGAGCTTCCGACTTCGGCTCAGGTCATGATCTCACAGCTCGTGAGTTTGAGCCCTGCATCGGGCTCTGTGCTGACGGCTCAGAGCCTGGAGCCTGCTTTGGATTCTGTGTCTCCCTCTCTCTCTGCCCCTCCCCCACTCACACTCTGTCTCTCTCTCTCTCTCTCTCTCTCTCTCAAAAATAAACATTAAAAAAAAAAAAAAAAAAAAGAAATGCCCAAGTGTTGGGGTGCCTGACTGGCTCAGTTGGTAGCACATCTGACTCTTGATCTTGGGGTCATGAGTTCGAGCCCCACATTGGGTGTAGAGATTACTAAAAAAAAAAAAAAAAAAAATACAGAAATGCCCAAGTCTTATTGGAGGGAGACTAAGACATGGTCCTCAGGAAATTCCCATTCATGCCTGAGCAGCTGAAGGAAATACTTTCTAGAAACTGCATGTCTAGAATGCAGACAGGATAATAATTTGCTACGTTATAGGATTTTGTGCATACTGCCTTGAAACTGCCTTAGAGAAAGGCTATGCTCTTCCATCCCCAGTGTATGTTTGCCTTGCCCATGAAAGTCATCGCTGTTTGCTTCAGTGCTACAAGTGTTTATGAGCTCTTGCTCAGGACCCTGAAGCGTGCCACATCCTGGGGCCACAGAGATGAACAGGATGAGTCCCCTGCCCTCCTCATCCTAACAGTCTGGGTGGTATTGCATGTGGATGGGAAATAAGAGCTTTTCTGTGATTTTTAAAATTTGTTAACATTTTTTAATGTTTTAATTTTCCTTTCAAGTATTCACCTACTCAGACTCTCTGACATTCCTCCCAAACGATGTCCCTTCCTTCTGAACAGGGGCAGTGCTGCAGCTTCTGTGGACCTTATTTCACGGTCGCTTGCAGAGTGTGGGGGTATCTCAACCAGCCCCTGCACATGAAATTTCTTTGCCCCTGGAGCCATAAAAGGGCAGGATTTCAGAACAGGCTAGCAGAAGCCTCCTCTTTCTCTGAAGCCCCAGGGCCTCTTCTTTGCACTTCCCTTAGGTCACCGGCCACTTTTCACTCTGTATCACCATTACTTGCCTATTTTCCTTCTCTTCGTCCTGGAACCGAAACCCCTGGAGGGCAGGGTCCGTCTTTTATAGTACCTATAAAGTTATGCTTAAAAATTATTTTTGTATGATTTGATCCTGTCTACAGGCAGTTGAGGCCCAAAGCTGTTAAATTGCTTGCTAAGAATTGCTCCCTGAGAGGATGGCAAAGAAAGTGACAGCAGCATTGGTAGGACCCATGTCTCTTGATATTCCCTGTCCTACTCTCAGCAAACATCTCTTCTCCAATTCAGGGCTTCTCAGACTTGACCGTGCCACAAATCAACCAGGGAGCATTTTCAAAATGCACATCCGGGGGCGCCTGGGTGGCTCAGGTGGTTGAGCATTCGACTTCGGCTCAGGTCATGATCTCCCAGTCCATGGGTTCGAGCCCCACGTCAGGCTCTGTGCTGACAGCCTCAGCACCTGGAGCCTGCTTTGGATTCGGCATCTCCCTCCCACCCTCTCTCTCTCTCTCTGCCCCTCTGCTGCTCATGCTCTGTCTCTCTCTGTCCCTCAAAAAATAAAACAAAACGTTAAAAAGAATTTTTTTTTAAATACAATGCACATCCTGTTTGAGGAGACGTGGGGTGAGGCCTAAGGGTCTGCATTTCTAACAAGATCCCAGCTGGTGGTGGTGTCCAGGGTGCCGGTCGAGAGCACACTTTGACTAGCAAGGGTCTAACACAAGCCAAATACTGTGCTAATGTACACAGGCCTTGGGGGTTGGAGGTGAGGAGTTGGAAAAGACCCACAAGCATTAAGAAAGAAAGGGCCAGACTCCCAAAGCTCAGAGCTCAGAGGCTACTGGAAAATGCCTGTAAGAAACACTTGTGTGGTTCTGGCGAAGACTGGTCTGTGTCCAGAGTATTCCAGGTGCATGGGAAAAGGAAGAGCCAATAATTTCCCCCAGTTAACCGCAGAGAGGGGAGCTCTAACACAGTCCCTTCCAGGCCAGGGCAATCACTTCCCTTTTCCACGATATTTTGTCCTGAGTCTTCAAGCAAACCTAACAAGGCAGCCTCCTTCAGTCATGCTCGCTCACGGGCCCAGGGACCCGATCCTCTCACACGCCCCAAATACCCCTGCAGCATTGGTGCCATAACCAAGGCAGCTCAGTTAGTCAAAGCCCAAGGGCACAGACGTCAGCCTCTCTGGTTCCTCTGAGCCCACCTGCTTTTTAGAAACTGTGTGGCCTATGGATGCCTGAATTCTCAGAATGGTGTTGGGAAGAGGGAGACATTGTCATAAGGGCTGACCATCTGCCTGTTTTCATATCGCTAGCTGGTGGGGCTCTAGAGGTGAGAGCCCCCTCACTATGCTACTCTGACTCTGAGAACCTGTTGGGTGTTTTTTCTTAAAGGGGGGAGGAGAAGAAAAACTTTGTTCCAGGAATAATCTCATCTACATTTAATTACATTGCCCTGGGCGTTTTTCTTTCACTGGCAATGAATGTGGCCTCTAAACAGTGTCTGGGGCCCTCAGGCCGTAGTTACTTCCTGCGAGAGAAACTGAGATAGGCTTCCCTGAGCCAGCCCAGAGCTGCATGGGTCCCCAGAGTCTGCACTGCACCCCACTGGGATGGGCCTTCCAACCCCAGCAGTGAGCTCCCCAAATGGCTCTTTGAATAGGCTAGGAAAGACAGCAAAAAGATGAGGAAGGAAACTCCTCGAAGGGACCACTCAACTGTGTTGCCAAGAAAGATGCAAAGGGCCCAGCTCCCCAATTCTGTATATTTAATGCTTTCAGTCTTAAAGATTAACAGGGGAAAAGCAGCTAAGCTGAGCGGAGTGCCACAAAGTCCACAGGCGTCAAGTGCATGGTCAGAGGCAGAGCACAGCAACCTTCAACATTAGCATGGGGTGGGGTGGGGGGGCTGGGAGCACCTTCCAGAGACACGTGGAACTTCAGAGAGAGAGAGAGGGACCTGAGCAGTTGCCAAAATCAATCGCCTCGTTTACAGGTAGGGAAACCAAGGCCCAGCTAGAGGAATGGATGCCCCAAGTGACTGTGCAAATACCTATAGTGTATTCTAAACGCATTTGTTAAAATATAGGGATACATTCTTTGATTAAAATCCCTTGGCACATTGTCCTAGAGAACTTCAGACCGATTTATGAAAGCTCAAAACTATCTCAACCATCCTTAACATTCTCAGATGCTATTAAGCATCCCTGAATTCATCTAAGGAGCAAAGTACCAAATTCATGAAAAATGCATGAAACCGTGTTAAGTCCGGGGTGGGGAGACTACAGCCTGCTCTTTTGGGTATCCCTGAAGTCGAGAGTGGTTTGTACATTTTTTGAATGGTTGGGGGAAAAAAGAAGGAAAAATAACATTTCTTGACGTGTAAAAATCATATGAAATTCAAATTTCAGTGTCCATAAATAAAATTGTATTGGTATGGAGTCACATTTGCTTACATATTAACCATGGCTGCTTTGGCACTACAGTGGTAGGAGCCAGTCGTTGGACAGACTATATAGTGCTCAAAGCCAAAAGTATTGACCACCTTGCTCTTTACAGAGGGAGCTTGCAGACCCCTTAGGTAGAGAAGGAAGATTTGGAGTAGCATTTTGGAGGGGATCCCCGACTCTGCCATCTAAAACTAAAAACTCCCAAGGGGAACATATCCCTTATGAAGAAAAATCTCCGGCAGCTGACAGAGGACTGTGTGTTGACAGGGCAAGAATTAATCCCCCGTGTGCAGAGGCTCAGGTTCGTGTCTCTGTGAGCTCTGTCTCTCTCACTTCTGCACCTTCCCCATGACCAATAAGCTATGTTAGCCCTGAAGGTCCCCATTAGAGCCTCCTGGAAGTTCCCCTCCACATATACCTTTAAGACCATTGCACTTCCTGTGTAGGTATCAGATATTCCTCTGACCTGAGACCCTTTGCTATAGGGTGTTAGCAGTCAAAGATAGAAATGAAGGTATCCAAATCAAGCACTTGTGTTTTGACCTAAGACCTGTCATTAACGGTATGAGAAAATAGGAGAAATGGAATTTATCCTTAAAGCCTTTAGAATTTCCTCCTCTGGGATGGTGTCCCTAACTCCCTTGGGAAAACATAGAGACAGCTCCCTCTGAGTGCCTTTGGACCTTGAGCCACACTTAGCATTACTTTGCAATTAACATGTTGCATTGTAAGTGGTTATTTGGATATCTATGTCCAGGAAGACAGGGACCTGATCTTGTCATCTCTGGATCCCCCAGGACCTGGGACCACACCTGGCATATAGTGGGTGTATTGGTTTGCTAGGGCTTCTATAACAAAATATCACAGGCTGAGTGGCTTAAGGGACAAAAACTTATTTTCTCACAGTTCTGGAGGCTGGAAGTCCAAGATCAATGTGTCAGCAGGTTTGGTTTCTCCTGAGGTCTCTCCTTGCCTTTAGACAACCGCTTTCTCTTTGCATCTTCACATGGCCTTTTCTCTGTGTGCTCATTCCAGGTGTCCCTTCCTCTTCTTTTAAGGACACCATTGCTATTGGATTAAGGTCTCATTCTTAGGACCTCATTTAACCTTCATTGCCTCTTTAAAGGCCCTATCTCCAAATACAGTCACGTTGGGAGTTGGGGCCTCAACATGGGAATTTGGAGGGAACACGATTCAATCCGTAACACTGGGTGTCTAATAAATAATGTTTTGGAAAGAAGGCAGGAAGGATGGATCCTAAGCACTAAAACATTAACAAATGGCAGGGCGTGATACAGACATAACCATAATATCATGGAGCAGAATCATCCATCCTCTCCAACTTCCCCCTGAAACTGACTTGCAAGCCACCAGACACCAATTCTTTTTTTTTTTAATGTTTATTTATTTTTGAGAGAAAGAGAGAGAGAGAGACAAAGTGCCAGTGGGGGAGGTGCAGAGAGAGAGGGAGACACAGAATCCAAAGCAGGCTCCCGACTTAGAGCTGTCAGCACAGAGCCCGACGCGGGGCTCGAACTCACGGACTGTGAGATCGTGACCTGAGCCGAAGTTGGATGCTCAACCAACTAAGCCACCCAGGTGTCCCCACCAGACACCAATTCTGCTGAGTTTCACACTCTGAACAAGAGAAAGGAGACTTTGCTATTCTCGTCTCCCCATGACTATTGACCTTAAAGCAACAGACTCTCGAGCTCTCTCCAGCTCTCTTAGGCTCTTAGGGCACTAAGGAATATATTTTACATCATAACCTGGGATATATGTTTCACAAAACAACAACATTACTTTGAGATACACTCTGGCATTTTCAGTCATATTCTTTTGTAAAAACCAACAATTTCTCTTGATGAAACGATTAATTAATTTTATGACCCATTAATGGGTCACTTATTACAGAAGAGTTCTACAGACATTGTCATATTAGACCTCACAACAATCCTGAGAGGTGCATTTTACACATGGAAAAACCGAAAGTTAGAAATGTTAATTATGCCCAAGGTCACTCAGCCAGAATTCTAGTGGGATTTGAATCCACACTCTCTGACTTCCATTCAAAACTCTTTCATCTGGGCACCTGGGTGGCTCAGTCAGTTAAGTGTCTGACTCTTGATCTCAGCTCAAGTCTTGATCTCAAGGTCATGAGTTCAAGCCCCACATGGGGCCTACTTAAAAATAAAAATAAATACATGAAACACAAACTCTTTCATGTATCATCCTGTTTTATTTTGTCAGAAAGAGGAATATTTGCCCATTTTCTTCTTTTTTTTTTAAGTTTATTTCTTTGGGGGGGGATGGAGAGAGAGAATGAGCGGGGGAGGGGCAGAGAAAGAGGGAGAGAGATAATCCCAAGCAGGGTCCTTGTGTTCTCCACCCACTGGAGACACGTGGTACAAACCACCACGTATGAATGAAAATATCACAGCCCGGAACTTCATATCCTCCAAATGGGAAAATAGTACTCGAGCACTATGGTTTATGGTTTGGCTAAGTGGAATAGAAAAACCAGAAAAGCGGTTGGGGTGCCTGGGTGGCTCAGTCGGTTAAACGTCTGACTTTGGCTCAGGGTTCGTGAGTTCGAGCCCCACATCCGGTTCTGTGCTGACAGCTCAGAGCCTGGAGCCTGCTTCAGATTCTGTGTCTCTCCTTCTCTCTGCCCCTCACCCGCTCATGCTCTGTCTCTCTGTCTCTCTCAAAAATAAATAAACATAAAAAAAAAAAACAACAGGAAAACAGGGTGCCTAGGTGGCTCAGTTGTCCGACTTTGGCTCAGGTCATGATTTCACAGTTCATGAGTTCAAGCCCCATGTCAGACTCTCTGCTGACATCTCAGGGCCTGGAGCCTGCTTTGGATTCTCTGTCTCCTCCTTCCTCTCTACCCCTGCCCTGCTTGTACTCTGTCTCTCTCTCAAAAACAAATAAAATTTAAAAAGTTTTTTTAATTAAAAAAAAAAAAAAACAGCTAAGCAACAGCTTCAATGTACTATGAAAATCAAGAAGGGATGAATGGAGCAGCTTGTTCTTAACAGTTTAATAAATTCCCCAAGATAAGAACTAATGATGTTAACCATAAACACAAGACTTAAGCAGAAATTTTCATTTGAGACTTTAAACTAGAAATAAATTTGGGAAGAGTCACATTTTAATATCAAATACCTTGAGCTTTCCTGGAGCATAGGCTTTATGTCCACCCAGAAAGTAACTATCTGCCTTTAGTTACCCTGTAACTATGCCCAGTCTAACTCCCACTGCCTCCATACTATCTTGCAAATTCCTGCCCTCCGTCATCAGAATCCCACTAACTGTTGTGTTTTGGTTCCTTAAAGAACCTGCTTGTTGCTGAACTGTGTTACTAACATTACTAGTCCCCACACCTTCCTTTGCTGCTAGCTTTGGCTCAAATACAGGTAACATTGCCAACAGCTATGTGAATTGGTTTCAGCTTTCTGGAAGGCAAGTCGGCATTGCATATCAAGAGCCACAAAAATGTTGAAGTTTGTTTTTTTTATTTTTCATATTTGTGAGAGAGAGACAGAGCACAAGCAGGGGAGGGGCAGAGAGAGAGGGAGACAGAATCTGAAGCAGGCTCTAGGCTCTGAGCTGTCAGCACAGAGCCTGACATGGGGCTTGAACTCACTAGCAGTGAGATCATGACCTGAGCTGAAGTCAGAAGCCCAACCGACTGAGCCACCCAGGTGCCCCAGCCACAAAAACGTTTATATCCTTGGGCCAACTACTCCCCCTCCTAGGACTCTTCTCCCTAAAACAGAAGTCAAGAGGAGAAGGCAATTTGCACCAGATGTCCCTCATCATGTTAGAACTTTCTAACAATAAGGTGAATGACAGCACATCTCTATTGATTGACAGCTGCCATTTGTTGAAGAAATTCTCTGACCGGACTTGACATGCTTCTAAACCTCACGGTAACTCTACCACAGATGTGCAGAGGCTCACAGGACAAGGCAGTAATTGAATCAAGGTCACATGGTTAGCAAATGGCAGAACCAAGGCTTGACCTGAAGGCTTTGTGACTGTTCCACTCAACCGTAAGATTCCTTAGGACCAAGACCCTAGAGCAGTGAGTCTCAGGAATGAGCCACGATGCAATAGCCTCCATATGAGCATGAAGACCATACAGCAATGTAGAAAAGGCCTTCCTGGAATAACACTAAGGGAAAAAGAGAAGCACTCCAAATTAAACCCCACAGGATGATTAAAAATTTTCATAAAAATATGTGTGTAAATACTGAAAGTATTTAGCCAAAATAGTTGGGCTAACATTCAGGGGGAAATATGGGTGGATGCTTTATTCTATTTATATTTCCTTAAATGTTATACCCGTGTCTTACCAGCAGGACTCAAAAACAGCAACCCACAAAAAACCTGACTCAGCCACCAACTTGAGGTTGACAATCGCACATGGATGTTTTGCTCTCTCCTCCACCTTTGAGTAACTCCTCTACCCTGCTAGCTCTCTCGGTTTCATGATGCCTGCTCCTTGTTGAAACCCCAACTTCCCCCCCTGGGGATTGCTAAGTACCCAGGAGGGAATCACGAGTAGGTCTTTCTCAGTAGAGGTGAGAGGATTTGGGAATATGACATCAATATTCAAATGGTGAAGGAGGTAGGGAGAGCACCAAACAAACTCACATGCCAAGGAGAAAACCAGCGGGCTTTTATGGCTCTGTTTGTGGGAAGTGCTGTGCTGACCGAAAGGTCAGGAGCTGACGTGTCCAGTGGCACTGGAGCATTGCATGAAATCGCAAAAATAGAATCTTATAAAAATTCATAAGCTCATGAAACACCCACTTGCCTTACAGGTTAGGGGTACGGTGGCCAGGATTTGGGAAGGCCTTGGAAAAAAGGAAGCATCATAGCTGCATCTCGAGCACCAAGTGTGTCCTGGGCAGTGGCCCAGGCCCTTCTTGGTAAAAGAATGTTTGGTAACTAATACGCACAGAGCGTTTCCCATAGATATGCGGTGGATGAGGCTCCTCTGGTTTTAACTGATTTAATCCTATGGTGGATACTTTTGGTTTATCTTCTTCACAGAGGAGGGAACCGAGGCTTTAAGAACTTGGAAAAACTTGCCCAGCTGAGATTCAAGGCCAGGGCCACCTGACCCCAAGCCCTGGCCTCTGCAGCCTCTCTGTAAGCCACCCTGCCCCAAGGCGCTTGATCCATTCCTATCAGCGACCTTGTGTGGTACCAAGTACTGCATCCTTTTATATTGAGGACATCGCCTTTCCTCTAGATCATGAGAAACACTGCATGAGACAGAGGCCCCCTCCCCTGGGTGGTCAGATTTGAGTGAAAGTTCACCGGGATTCCTGCCTTGTTAGTAAAAGAAAAAGACAATGTGCCCTGTGATGGAAAGTGTTGCCTTTGGAACAAAATGCCTCCAGGTTTGCATCCTGACTTCCATATTTAGTAACTCGAGTAAGTCACGGAACGTCTGTGAGCCTCAATTTTCTCACCTGTGAGATGGGGGCCCATTTACAGGTGAGGGAGATAGCAGTCCACCACAGCGCCTGGCATATAGCGGAAATATTTTCCCTTTGGTTAAGAATCTGTCCCTTATTAATTCTAGAGGAACTTTGAATGCCCCCTTCTTCAGTAACACTGCTGGGAAAATTGGTCAGTGCCCTCAGTGACAAGGCACTCACTAATCACCTGCAATGCACCTCCGGGCTGCTACTTTTGACCATTGCCTTTCCCTTCACATTGATGCTACCAAGCTTTGCCTGACCCAGCAGTCAGGAGTTCTCTCCCTTTAGACTATCCATTCTCCTCTCTCTTAAGACATTAATCTTTGTTGTGCCTCGTTGTGGATGTTCTTGTTTTGCTTTTCTTTCCAAGCTCTCCCGATGCTACACGCCTCGCCTGTCCACACTGCTCTTTACATACCCAGTAGTCTGCACACAGAAAACCCCCTAGGGCACACTTTGCAAGGGCTCTTCCTCACCTTCTTACCCCCCAGAGTCCGAGCACTGTGCCTGGCATACAGTAGGTGCTCAACGATTGTGTGGTAAGAGGGCGAACAAATGAATGATGAGTAGGAGACTGGGTCATCCTACAAATGTTTGCAGGGCGTCTGTTGTTGGCTATGTGAGGAGAGTCACAAGATGGAAGGTCCGTGAGGCTCCCGGAGAGTCTGGTGAATTATGGCAGTCTCTCTGTTACATGTTTTATATATTCCTTTAACCCTAAAAGAACCCTACACATGCAAATGGAAACTTCATTTCACAGACTAACCTGCCTGAAACCATAAGAGACTCTTAAATACAGAGAACAAACTGAGGGTTGATGGGGAGGGGGGGTGCGGTGGGGGAGAGGGGGAAATGGGTGATGGGCATTGAGGAGGGCACTTGGGATGAGCACCGAGTGTTGTAAACGATGAATCATGGGCATCTACTCCCAAAGCGAGGAGCACACTGTATACACTGCACGTTAGCTAACTTGACAATAAATTATTTTTTTTTTAATGTAAAAAAAAAAAAAAAGGCTAACTTGCCTGGCAACCCAGCTCTCCCTGACTCCAAAGCCAATGTCACATCCTTACACCGGAAAATCATTTAGCATAGCGGTTAAGTGCATAGGCCCCAGGGTCAGACAACCTGGATTCATATCCTGACTTGCCTCTTCCTAGCAGTGGGAATTGTGACAGTTCCTGGGATTCGCCAAGGTTTAGTCTGTAAATATGGATAACAATATTTCCTATGTAAAGGGCTGTTACAATAATTAAATGAGACGGTTTAAGCAATAAACCATGGACCAAGCACACAGCGAGTCTTCAGCAGCAGCAGCAGCAGCAGCAGAAGGGTAATCTTAGTTTCAATGCACCCAGAAGCCAACGTAGTAATTTGAGGAGGTCAAACGGGCTCGTCAGCTTGATCTACCTCCACATCAAACTGAAAGACTGTCTAGGTGAGTGTAGGAGCGGGAGAGGGGTGGAATTGAAACTCTGCATCTATACGCAGGGGAGTGGGGGTGGCTGCTGGCTCATGCCCTGGGTAACAGAAAAGGACAGCTGCAGTTCCCAGGAATCACCACAAGGTGGCAGAGCGATTGTGCTTCCGCAGCGTCAGTGTCTGAGCCCACCCCCTTAGGACAAAATAAGGGGGTTAGGAACTGAGAGTACCCTGAAGAACTCGGGAGACTTCTGGTAAATCAAGGAGAGTTGGCTCCCCAAACTTTAGAGGTGATTTTTGCCCCTGTTTAAGACAGACTTCGGGAAACAAGGTTAAACACAGGAGGGCAGCAAGGGCCTGGGCAAAGTGGGAGCAGAGCAATAGTGGATGAAGAGTTGTTCTCAGCTTCTTCCACCTGACTGGTAATGTTGTGACAAGGTTTGCTTGTGCCCCTCACTCCCAGCTGGGGTGGAAGCAAACGGGCCACCGGTTATGAACAGTTCCCCTTTCTTTCTCGCTCATCTAGACCCTATTATGTGAGTTGGAGAACCACTGGTCTGGGCCAGACATGGTGGCCAGAGGATGAGGGGAGTTTAAAAGGTCTTGGAGGCATCGTGAAGGGAAAGGAAACCACTTACACACAGAGGCCTAGAGTGGGGCAGAAGGCTGAGTGTGGGCAAGACGGACCTGGGTTCAAATTCTGCCGCCACACTATTGCACTGTGACCTTGGGAAGGGAACAATATTAGTACCAACGGGGGGTGGGGGGGTGTTGTGCAGATACGTGAGACAATACCTAGAAAGTGCTTAGCACGTGTCTTGTTGTAACTATAGTAAGCGTTCAAAGAAAGGCAGCTATCTATCATTACTATTACTATTATATTGACATAATGACGAGGAAAGGCTGCTGTTACGTCCACTTCCATCATCCTATCAAGGTTATATGGTCTCACATGGGAACTGTCTTGTATTTTGCTCAACTCGTAACACATGTCACAGAACTGACTTCCCAATGGGAGTAAACGGCCCCTGAGGGTAAGACTCAAAACACGTATGTCCCTTGACTATTACACAATTCTGAATGTGACTCTGGACATAGAGTGGTTGAGTGATCGATCAGTGAACTCACCCATTGGTCAACTGTGAAACCGGTAACCTGAAAGTTTTCTAGCAAGGCAACCCCAACGATCGTTTGCTAAGCACCTGCTGTATGCCTAGAAAACTGGGAGAGTGTTCTTTGAGGAGAATGTCCTGGATGTCCCTTTTTTCTCGTGCCACACTATGGCTCTGAGGGAGTCCATGTACCTCTTCCCACTGCTCCCACCTAATTGATCCCACTTCTGGACAGGAACACTGGCATGGAACAGAAGGGACAGTACAAGAAGCTAACTTGGTTCAGTGCATTTAGGCATTTGTTTTTCAAGTTCACAAGGCCATTTCCTCAGGGACCAGACGAAATTGATGTAAAAGTTACTGTGACACTGAAGGAAAGGAAGAACTGAAAGTCCTACTTAAGTCAACCCAAGAGAATCTGAAGGGGCAAAAGTCCATTTTAAATATCTTCTCTGGCCTCCTAAGTCCTCCTCGGCCTCATTGCTCTTTCTGCCTTACTGGTCTCTGTTTCCTCAACTGGAAAATGAGACTATGTGACCAGCAGGTCACAAGGTCATTTGAGGACCCTGAACGTAGCCTCAGGTGGAGGCTCAAGGTGGGAGAGCTCTGGCTCCTTTCCGGTCACCAAGTCCCCATGTGACCCAGAGTCGCTCTCCTCTTGGCACCTCAGCTTCCCCATGTGCAAATGACCTCTGAGGTCTCTCTAGATGAGCTCTGGGGATCACTCTATCTGGGCCGCTGATGCCACTTCTAAGGTTATTCCCAGATTTGCCGGCTCTGTTCTCACCCCTGACTCAACAGTGTTGGGGGCTTGAGTGGTAGATGAGTTTCACTTCTTCTTCCTCTCAATGGCGGGAAAGTTTCGTGATGACATATGTCTCCAGAGACGGTCTGGGACATGTCAGGTAGATGGAGGCAAACATGACTTTCCCTTGATAGGAGGGGTAGGACTGATTGGGTCTCTTGTTGTTCTTGGAAAACCATGACCCTCCTTGTGTGGCTATTTCCTTATTCACAAAATGGGAGCATAAGCTGTGTTTTTAATCAGCCAACATTGCCCCTAAAGAAATTTTGAATGGCAATTATATCATTCAATATCTCAAGCATTGATAAACGACTTCTTTCTTTGCAAATTACAAAAGGGATAGTCTTGCTTCTCCCTCTTTGCTCCTGCCTTCTCTTCAACCCAGAAACACAAGGACTCTTTAGAGGGTACTTATCCTGCGGGGGGTGGGGGGCACTTTTATGGGCTTTCTCCGTTGTCCGGATTCATCCCCGCTTCATTACTGGCTGAAATTTCCCATGTGACCAGGCACGTCTGAATAATTAATATTCAATAAGCTGAATGGTTGACCTTCAGCGCCTGGGTGACTCCCCCGAATGAGAATGCTGTACATGAAGGCACTGCCTTCTGGAAGAGTCCAGGATGGCACTGGAATAAATGTTCCTTGTTAAGTTCACAGAATGTGGGGTTAGGTCAGAAGCCACCATGACTGCAGCGCAAGCACAAGCCTCTTGGAGAGCTTCTTAGGTAGGAGCTGGGCTCAGGTGAAGAGGCAGTGATAAATGGCCCAGACCTCAGGTGATGGGGGGCGGGGGGGATTATCTGTTCTGCAGATCACAAAAAGATGAGACCCACAGGGCTGAAATTCAAATACCTGTCAGGGGACAGAGATGTTTCATTCATTCATTCACAAAACACCTACTAAGTGCCAGGCATTGCTCTAGACGCTAGAGAAGATGACAAATCGGTAGAGACTTGAGGGAGGTGAAGAGTAAGCCGTGCAGGTATCTGCGGAAAGTGTCCCAGGGCAGGGAAACAGTGAGTGCAGAGGCCCTGAGGCAGGAATATGTCTGGTGTGTTCCAGGAACAGCGGGGAGGCTCTGTGGCTGGAGTCCAGTACCTCGTGAGTGAGGTCCTTTTGCTCAGAGCGAGAAGGGTTGCCACTGGGGTCTTTTTCAGGAGAAAAGAACACGACGTGACTTTTGATTTGACAAAATCCCTCTGGCTGCTGTGTGGAGAAAAGAGTGTAGGGAGCAAGGACAGCAGCAGAGGGACCGGATTAGACAATGGCCTGGTGAAAGGTGACTCATGCCAAGGTGCCAAGAAGCGGTCAGATTCTGAGCTTATTCTGAAGGAAGATCCCGCAGGATTTGCCACAGGATTAGATACAGGCAGAAGAGAAAAGGATGAGTTCCTGTTTGAGGCACAAGCGGTGGAAAGGTGGAATTGTCATTCAGAGAATTGGGAGCGACCGCAGGAAAAGCACGGTTGGGGAAGGAAACCGAAGTTGTATATACACAATAAGATCAGAGACATGTGGCATGCTTGCCCCACCTGGGAGGGTGGGGCCCCAAATCTTACAAAACAAGTCAGCCACAGCAGGCTGCACAAGCAATGTTGTGAGGTGGGGAAAGCCCTGGTTTTTTGAGTCAGAACATCTGGTTTCGAGCCCCACATTTGGCACTCTCTAGCCAAGGGATCTGGGCCACACCACGTATGCACTCTGTGCTCTGATCTACTCATTTCATAATCTGGACATATAGATGTGCTTTGTAAAACGCAAAACATTACCCCCAGGAGTGGAGGTACAAGGAGAGACTGGAACCAACAAGAGCTGGATTTGGAGGCTCTTACTAGAAGAAATCTGATGTTGGGCAAGTTTCGTAATCTTTTAAAGCTTTGGTTTCCTTGTGTGTAAAATGTGGATAACGCTGCCTACCTTACAAGATTGTCACGAGGATTCCTGAGACAAAGTTTTTAAAATATCTAGCAGAGGGCTCAGTCCACTGCCAGCCCGGTCCAGTGACTACACCTAAGAGGTTCGTAATGGACAGATAGGACTGAAGAAAAGGACCTTAGAGATCATTTCACTCCTTTTAAAACTAATACACCAGGGTGCCTGGGTGGCTCAGTCAGTTAAGCATCTGTCGGACGCTTGATTTCGGCTCAGGTCACGATCTCATGGTTCATGAGTCGGAGCCCCAAGTTGGGCTCTGGTCAGTGCAGAGCCTGCTTGGGATTCTGTCTCCCTCTCTCTCGTCCCTCCCCCACTCATGATCTCTCTCTCTCTCTCTCTCTCTCTCTCTCAAAAATAAATAAATAAATGTTTAAAAATGAATGAATAAATAAATAAGTAAATAAATAAATGAAACTAATAAGCCAGAGCCCAGAGAGGGCTAGTGACTTGCCAAAGTGATCCAGCAAGTGAGTAACAGAGCTAGGGCTGGTGGTCAGCGTTCCTGATGGGTAGGTCAATGGCTTTCCACCGTACCTCTTTCCACTGTGCCACCAATGATGATGAAATCAAGGATCTCTTCCTTGACTTGGGGCCTTTTAACTCTCTTCAGTGGGCTCATCCAGTCTGACAAAGATTCTGAGGGCTTCTTGGTAGTATAACAGTACAGAGAGGGGGTTCTTGAATGGTCCTTTGAGCCTCTTGGATTTCTCTGGGGCCCTGCAGTGTTTGCACTGGTCTAGACTTTTTCCACCAAACCTCCCGGCAAATATTTGAGGGCCTCGATACAATGCCACACAAATAACCATATCTAAAGCTCTCCCTCAGGTAAACAGCCTGAAGTCCTTAGTCAGTCAGCCGTGATCAGAGGAAAAACACCAAAACCAAAACCTGGCTCCTCTAAACAGTTTTTAGAAAGTAAATCTCAAAGACCACCCAAAAAGTGATACATTTTTGTTGTGGCTAAAGTCCCAATTGTTTTGTATATCATTGATTGGAAACCCAGAGAGGTGTGTGTGCACTGTGTGTGTGCCTGTGTGTGTGTGTGTGTGAGTGTGTGAGTGTGTGTGTGTGTGTGTGTGTATTTTAACCGCTTTTCTCTGATACAAAAAAAATTCCCTATGGTAGGCAAATGCTGTTTTAAAAAGTAACTTTTAAACTTCAAAAACTGGTAGGAAAGGTTTAGACTTCCTCCCAGAGGAAGGAAAGACTTTAGAATTAGATTCAATGGACAAACTTTTTTGCTTTGGAATTATGAGATGGTTCACATAATAGGTTTCCTGTCAGAAAAAAAAAAAATTGGCAGAGGAGAAAAAAACGGTACTATTTCCTCACATATTAGCAAATCTGGCAGGAGGACTAAAGCAGCTTTGGACAAGGGGATGGGGAGAAAGTCACATGAAATCTCAGGACTAGTGGTTAAAGTTTAGACCAAAGAATCTACAGTGGGCCACCACAGGTTAGAAATCACCATCCACCACTCCCAATCTTCAAAGAGTCTTTATACAACCATCCTTACTTCTGCTCTACCTTCAAACCTTGTAAATTGAGAATCATAGTTCTTAAAATCATCGACATTATTTATCTCAGGTAATCATGGGTTAATCAGATCAACGACCCACTGGTAATCAATAAGCCAGTGGTCTGATAGACACAGGGAACAAAAGAACTTTAATGTATCATTACTGACAATAATAACAACTGATATTTATTGAAGACTCACTCTATGACATCACTGTGCATTATCTATTTTTTGATGTTTATTTATTTTTGAGAGAAAGACAGAGTGTGAGCAGGGGAGGAGCAGAGAGAGAAGGAGACACAGAATCCGAAGCAGGCTCCAGGCTCTGAGCTGTCAGCACAGAGCCCGACGTGGGACTTGAACCCACAAACCACAAGATCATGACATGAGCAGAAGTTGGATGCTCAACTGACTGAGCCATCCAGGCATCCCTCTGTGCATTATCTAATTTAATGTTCACTAAAACTATGAATTTACACTATATTAGATCCATTTTACCCATGTAGAACCTAGTTCCTAACAGGCACCCTATTCCAGTTTAAATACAGGAAGGTTTTTTAGAAATAACTAATAGAATTTCAGAATTATAAAAGATCATATGATCTTAATGTAGTGTCTTATATGTTCATCCTCCTCACTGATATTTGATTGGTTGTACTTCATAAGCCATAAAGAGGATCACACTATAAAATGTTTGAAACCTTTTTTTCAGTTAACATATTGAGATATCTTTATATAAATAAATAAGGATTTAAAAGTATTCAACAGCACTTGAGATTAAGGAAACAGGCACTTTCTCATTTTGCTTTAATTTTTTACAAAGAACACAAAAAAAGCAAATTATTTCCGTTCCTAAAAAACAAAATCAGATTCCAGTACTACATCTGCCTGTGTGGCAGGACATTGACACAAATCCATTGACACAAAAAATCAGTAATAATCATTTACACCTGCTTAGAACTATATGGTTTGCAAAGCACGTTTGCATACAGCTTTACCTTATCTTCGTAGTAATCTTATATGACATGCAATATGATGCCAACTTTCTAGGTGAGAAAACTGAGGTTCAAAGAGTTTATAGGATGCATGACTCAAGGTGAGACAAAACCAAAAGGTGGAAGTTGGACTCAGGTCTCTTGATGCTAAGTGGTTCATATATTCCACTACTATCTTTCTGTGGTTACCTATCCATGTGCCCTGGGTCCTAAGTATTCTCTGGATTCTGCTTGGCCACCTCTTCCTAAAAGTTTACATTATGAGCTTTCACTCTGGGGATCTGCTGTTTTGAAAAGGACATCTGTATATAACAGCTGCTTTTGATCGCTTGAAAGATGAGGATAACACCTTCTTAATCACTTGTTCTCAGATAACCCCTCTGTGGAAAGATGATCTACACATTGCAAGTATGAGTATAGCACCTTCCAGAAGGTCCTTCTTCCCCTCCCTTGCCGTGGACTTCCCTGAGCCCTGACTGCTCGCAGAGCCCAAGTCACGGGGGGACCTTCCAGAGAAGAACAACCACAGTCAGCCCTTAGTGTGTGTTTCCTATGTGCCAAGCATCTGCCACTCCTCTTTTTATTAAGTCCCAACAATGATGGTGTACCCATTTTCACATGAAGAAACTGAGATTCAGGAAGGTAAAGTCACTAGCCCATGGTCGCAGTCAATAAGGGATGGAATGGAAATTCATACCCAGTCATGTGTCCCTGCATGCCATGCTCCTCTTGGCTGCCCTTGAGGAGTGAGTACACAATGGAAAAGGAGGAATCAGAAATCCTGTTTGGGTTTTTAAAAGTATATATCTTGATCATTTTTTTAAATGTTTATTTATTTATTTTGAGAGAGAGCCGGGGAGGGGCAGAGAGAGAGGGAGAGAGAGAATCCCAAGCAAGCTCCGTGCTGTCAGCACAGAGCCCAGCTCGGGGCTCGTTCAGGTCATGAGATCATGACCTGGGCTGAAATCAAGAGTCGAATGCTTAACCAACTGAGCCACCCAGGCGCCCCTTGATCATTTGTAAATGTACAGTTCAGCCTTATTAAATACATTCACACTCTTGTGCAACCATGATAGTGTCCATATCCAGAAATTTTTCACCTTGCAACACTGAAACTCTGCACCTGTTAAACTCTAACCCCTCACCCTTCCTCCTCCTTCACCCCACGCAATCATCATTCTACTTTCTGTGCCTATGAATTTGACTGTATTCAGTATATCATATAAGTGGAGTAATATGTATTTGTCTTTTGTGACTGACTTATTTCACTCAGCCAAGGTTCATCCATGTTGTAGCATGTGTCTGTATTTCCTTCCTTTTTAATGGCAAATAACACTCCATTCAAGGTACACACCACGTTTTGCTTACTCATTCATCCACTGATGGACACTTGGGCTCTTTCCACCTTTTGGCTGTTGTGAATAACGCTGCTATGAATATTGGTGGACAATTATCTCTTCGAGACCATGATTTCAATTCTTTCGGGTATGTACCCGGAATTAGACTTGTTGGATCACATGGTAACATTTATTAGGTTTATAATTTAAAAAATAAAAGTTTTTTTAAGCGAACGCTCGCGTAGATTAAAAAATATTTAATACTGAGGCATGGAAGACAATACTGAAAGAAGATGATAGGCTTAAGGGGTCATTGAGGTCACCATGGGCTCCAGGAGCACCTGTTGGGCTGTGTGATGCCTGAGGGCAGGGGCCAACCTTGGAGCTTTATACTTCAGTCTACCCCATGCCCAACACCATGCCTGTTTTCTTGCAGGTGCACAGTATGCATGGACTGAAGGAATGATTTCACCAGAACATCTAGGAAAGTGACAGATTTTCCCAAAGGTAACAAAAGGACTGCATGGAAGCAGTGCCCCAGTGACAACGGAGGACAGGACTTTATCGCTGGGTGACCTTGGGCACTTAACTTCTTGGGCCTTTGTCTCCTGTTACATGAAGACACTACCACTTGGTGTCATCATCGCAGGATTACTGTGAAAATTCACCATTCGTTTTTTCAACAAATATTGTATGCCTCCAGGCCCCGGGCTAGATCAAATTCTAAACAAGCATTCAATGAGCATTGCTTGAGTTTTCATTTTGTACCATTTTGCGCAGTATTTTTGTATTCTTTGGTTAGTTCTACACTGAAGTGACTGGTGTCGTTCCTTTGCCTTTAAAGCAAGGCTCTAAAAAGAAAGTGCTCAGGGCTTTCTGAGGGCTTCAAACATGACTTTCTTCTGTTAGCTCTATAAACCAGAAGATTGTCTCCCATGTCCTGCAGGAGAGAAGCCCTGGGTCAGGCGCTTCTGGGAAACTGCATTCCTCTGCTCTCTGAAGAACCCATCGGCTCACCTAAGCCATAATGGGCATCTCCAGCTGCAAGGAGAAATTAATGAGGTGTGCGGGACAGTGATGGGAAAAGGTCAGCCTCTCCATCACTCCTGACACCGCCGCTAAGTGAAGGCCACGGAAGGGAGCTAGCTATAGGGTAAGAGAGAAGGACCAGAAAACAATATCCACTTCATTAGCTGGTGATTCCGAATGTGTGGAGAGAGGCCAAGGTCCAGCCTATGAACTGTGACGGGACATTCTTACAACACGGTGAGGTCTGGGCAAAGGCCAGCCTGAGAGCGTCCTCACTGCCTCTATCCAGTGGCATCCTGGGGACATTTTCCCTTTACCCTTTGCCTGCCTGCCTCCCCCACACCTTCCTACCTTTCTTTTCTTTTTTCTTTTTCTTTTTCCTTTTTCTCTTTCTTTCTTCCTCTTTCTCTCCCTTTCTGTCTCTCCCTTTCTCTTTCTTCTTCTTTTCTTTCTTTCTTTCTTTCTTTTTCTTTCTTTCTTTCTTTCTTTCTTTCTTTCTTCTTTCTTTCATCTCTCCCTTTTACCTTTCTTCCTTTCCTTTTAAAATTGTATTAATCTGACCTCTTTTTCTCATTATCCTCCTTTTCTTCCTTTGATCCTTTCTCTCAACCTATGCCTCCAATCAATTTCCCCTTTTTTCCAACTCTTAAAAAATTCCTGAGAGGCAGGTATCTGGTGGCATGTAGGAAGGTTTTCACTTCTAAATTTTTTTTTTTCAACGTTTATTTATTTTTGGGACAGAGAGAGACAGAGCATGAACGGGGGAGGGGCAGAGAGAGAGGGAGACACAGAATCGGAAACAGGCTCCAGGCTCTGAGCCATCAGCCCAGAGCCTGACGCGGGGCTAGAACTCACGGACCGCGAGATCGTGACCTGGCTGAAGTCGGACGCTTAACCGACTGCGCCACCCAGGCACCCCGGTTTTCACTTCTAAAATAAAATAAAATGTAGCACTTTCGTGCATTAGAACAGGGGTCCCAAAGCAGAGCTCACAAGGTGATACATTGCAGGGACAGGATGAAAACATGAGGTTTTATTTTCATGTTTGTGTGAATTCTGTGGCCTTTTTTAATATTCCTGCTTGCTTTATAATGAGCACAAAGTATTAGCCCAGTTGCACACATAGTAAGTGTATTGATTACTTAATACAGATAATGGGATTGAGGTGCTTGAACATTTTTATTTTAACTGAGAGGAATAATTGGGAAAACCATTTACAGATTACTGCTTTAAAGAAAAACCCCTTAAAAACTAATAGTTCAGGGGCATCTAGGTGGCTCAGTCAGGTAAGCATCCAACTCGATTTCGGCTCAGGGCATGATCTCATGGTTTGTGGGTTCAAGCTCCACACTGTCGGTGTGGAACCTGCTTGGGATTCTCTCTCTCTCTCTCTCTCTCTCCCTCTCTCTCTCCCCGCCCCCCCGCCCTTCCTGTGCTCTCTCTCAAAAAAAAAAAAAAAAAAAAACATAAACTTAAAAAAAAATTAACACCTCATTCAACCATTCAACCCATTCCTATTAACAGTGAGTGCCTTTGACTACACTCAGAGGGGATTTCTGGGCTCCCAGGGCCCCAAGCTGAGGGGATACTACAGGCTGAGAAACTACACCGAGCTTGATTTTCAGTTCTGTCACTGGAAAGCCTTCCCTGGGAAGACCCCTCAGTACCTCGTGTCTCCCATATGCTCCTTCATTTGGCTGCCCTTTGACCTCTCTCCAGAGCATGCCATCCTCCGACCTTCTGTGGCTCTGCTCGCTCACCGGTTCTGTGGTGGGTCCCCCCACTCTTGTGGAGTGAAAGCTCTGTGAGGCCAGGCCTTCCTCGGCTTTCCTCCCTGCTGCCCCCCGGTATGAGAACTGTGCCCCCCACACATAGGCACTCAGTGAGCACACAAAGTGCCGCCAATGGGACCAAACAGGGCTTGAGGGCATTCCCTTAGAAATGGGGTGATGGATCTTCTCTCTCCTCTGTTTTATCATTAGTCTTCTGAAGGCTAATTTCACGGCAACTGTGATGCTTAATTTCACTGAGTTAGAACTGGCCAGACTGAACTCCTTGAGGGTAGGAGCTCTGCCTCTAAGGTCTCCAAGCTCCCAGCATTCCACGTAGAGTAAATGCTTGATGGCTGTTTGTTGAATGAATAAGTGAATGTTGTCTGGGCCTTGGACATGCAGAAAGGTGGCATCAGCACAGAGAGAAAGTGGTTTGCCAGCAAGCACCTTACAGACTGCCGGCAGGGCAGGGCTCGTTCTCAGGACCACAGACCAACACAGAAGATTTAGAAAGTTTCTTTCCTGTGGCTTTAGATATTTACAATCCACTTAGAGGAGATAAAACAGAATCATGTAGTGTCTCCGAAAAGCTCAGAGTGGTTTCACGTTTCCCACAACCACAAAATGACAGGTTTAAGGAAGAGAAGGTAAATTCGTAGGCCCCGCTGGTCAGTCCAGTCCGTGAGTGCTGAGAACCTACTATGTGCTGGTGCTGCCTTAGGATCTGGCAATGCAAAGATGAATAAAACTGTAACCCTGCCTTTGAGGAGCCCCCAGGCTAGACAGCTGGTGAGGTCATTTCAACCATGTGGGCAAAGAGCAGAGGGAGAGATAAGTGCAGAAGATACTGGAAGCAGAAAGGAGGAGCTGATAACCCCAGGGGTGCTCAAGCTCGGCACTGTTGACATTTGGACCAGATAATTCTTTGTTTTGGGGGCTGTCCTGTGCGTTGCAGGGTGTTTAAGCAGCATCCCTGGCCTCTACCTGCCAGGTGCCGTAGCAACCCCTAGCTAGGACAATAAAAAATGTCTCTAGACTACAGAAGTCGTGGGGCCCAGTGCAACATGAAAACGTGGGACCCTTTATTCAAAAAGCAGGGAAAACGAGTGTTATTGAAGATCCTGAAATATAAAGATTTTTCAATTCTTCAGTGATCTCTCTCTCTCCCTCTGCCCTCCCTCCCTCCGTCCCCTCCCCACACACTTTTTCTCTCCTCCCTCCCTCCCTCCCTCCTTGTTTTTATTTGCTATTTCATGTCCCATTCCCTGGGGAATGGGGACACGCTACTGGGGTTAGTGCAAGCCCCCATAGGTGTCTGGGGACTGCTCTGTGACTCTGTGCAAACGTGCACTCCGTCACCAGCTGCCAGTTTCCCTCCTGACCCGTCAGCTGCCCAGGTCACAGTGCCCCATCTGTGGGCATGGAAATCAAGCCATGCATGTACCCTTTCCACCACTGCTCCTGTGACACAGACAGGCAACCCCCAGAGGTATTACAAGGATGTGGTTTGGTGAAGGCCTTACACAGCCGCCCGCCTCATGCTCCGTGGCATTGCCAGCTTGTGTCAGGGATGCTCCACCCTGAGATACCACACGGCCAGAGCAGCCTATCCCAGTCTCCCCGTGCCCACAGTCAGGTCTCCTAAAGGCACAGAGGGAGGCAATGGCTGCTGGCTGAGCGTGGGGAGACAGGTCTGGCAGGGCTAGGGACACCAGGTTGTACAGGAGCTGGACCTGAAATTCCATCCCAGAAAGTCAGGGAGGGGACAGGAGATGATTCCGGGGAGCTGAGGCTCCAAGCCCCTGGGGCCAGCTCTGTCATCCCATCAGTCTTCACTTACAAAATAGAAACTCAAAGGTAAAATTATTAAGAATTTCGGGACAGGGACTACAGTGCGTTAAACCCCAAGCACATCCAGGAACACCCTGCCAGACAACGCCAGATCTGCCCTAGGGGCCCAAACCCGCCTCGGCTGAGAACCACTAAACTCATTCCAGGCTTTGCTAGGGTTTCCTAAGGGAGTGAGCCGTCAGCGGATCCCAGAAGGCCGTGGGAGGCCAGGAATCGCTAGAAGGAACAGAACTCATCAGGAAAGTTTGCTGTGGCGCATGAATTTTAAAGCAAGCTTTCAGAGGAGCTGCAGAATCTGGTTTGCGCTTGAAGCCTTTGCTCAGCCCTTCTTTCGGCCTGAAACACTCTCTGACTTCTTGTCAAAATCCTACTTATCCTTCCAGGGCTCTGAGCCCCTACAACACTTTGCTGGCTCCCCTATGATTATTAGCATTTGTTTCTATGATTAATTGTGCCAGGTGGTTTATGTATTTATCTTTCCTGCCAAATTCTACACTGTTTTCTTTTTTTATAGGTGAAGAAACTGAGGTTCAGAGCGACCCCTCGCCCAACATCACACCTAGGAAGTGGAAGAGGCAAATTTCAAACTCAGATCAGCCTGACTCCAAGCCCCATGCTGATTCCCCTGTTGTATCTGCCTCTTGGCTACAGATGTTAGAAGCCAGACAGCGCTATTTTGATTTCTAACTTGGTATGATCAGTAACCAGCTTTCTGAACCTCAAGCACTCTGAGCATCAGCTGAGAAAACTAAAAGTAGGAGTAATAATACTGTCTCATGGGGCTGTTAGTAGGAGTAAGTGAGATGTCTTATGTAAAACAGTCAGCACAGGGCTTCTTATAAAGCCGCTCCATTCTAACTAGAAATAGAAGTGTTTACATGTCTCTACGTCCCACTATATAAATCGAATCTTGCCCATCTCAGTGGCTGGACACCTACCGCAGCACCTCGCACGTAATGGGTGCCCAGTAAATGTTTGCTACACTGAGTCAGCAACCCTGCAATGCTCTTTACCCCCAGGCCTGGGAGCAGGGACTGTGTCTAGTCACAAGAGCATTGAAGGACACCATCCCCTCAGCGTGGGGTCCCGTGGTCACTGTCATGCCCAAGGTGCATGCGGTGGACAGCACTCCTGCCCAGACACAGCAGGCAGAACAAGCACAGGGGCCACCAAGGGGAGGGGGGCGGAGAGGAGACAGGTGGGGGAGGCACAGGGTAAAGCAAGTGCCTGGCAGGTCCTGCCTCATAGACTGGACCCGGTGTCTTTCCCAGCACTCGTGCAGCTTTTCAGGAGTGGAGATGGGAGTTTCTGGGCGTGTCTTATTCTTAGGTCTTGTACGTGGGCCGCACTTTGTGCTACCTTGTCGTTACACAAACACAGTGTTGTGGAGAAAACGCTGGCTTCTAGATTCAGAAGACTTGGGTCAAGAGATGGTGGGTCTGCCACCTTCAGGGGGTCGGTCGGTTTTCCTCTCGGAGCCTCGGCTTCCTCATCTGTGAAACGGGAATGGTAATGCCTGCCTTGCCTTCTTTACGGGACTGTTTTGAGGATAAAAGGAAAGGAGAGAGCTCTTTGCACAACACTAAACCCTGTTCAAGTATTACAGTTCTTTATGTGGCAGATATCTCCTTGGGCAGGAAAGACTGATCTGCCTCTCACACACCTGATCACAAGATGTCTCTCTGTGCCGAGACCATTCGGGGTGCTCCTACGTGCTCCCCCCTCGGTTTGGGTGGGTAGAGGGTTGGAAGTTGCCAGGAAGGGCCAGAAAAGAGGCACTGAGAACGCGGGATTAGAAGGTCCGTCATTCAGATCCCAGGTTCCGCTCCTTAACCATGTGTGGGTCTCTGGGCCAATCCTTCTCTCTCAGAGGTTCCATTTGCTCATCAATAAGGTGGGGTTGATACCACCTATCTCGTAAGTTCATGAGGAGAAGGGGAGAATATAGCAAGGGCACCTCACTAGCACTTATTTGAATATTAATCTGGAAACAGATTCCAAGGGATTTTAGTAAAGACTAGCGCTCTTCTTTTTTTTTCTAAATACCATACCCGAGCCCACATCGTCCAGTAAACACTTATGGAGTACCTGCTGTGTGCTGGGCCCACTGCCAATCACTCTTCATGGCTGTGCTAGGAGGAGGAATAGATTATTGCTCTGGAATGAAGGCTCTCTGTGCGAGGTGTAGTATTTATTAGTTTAATATCGTACTAGGTTGCTAGTTTTTAATTTAATCTTTTACAAGCTACTGGGAACACCCTATTTCTAAAAATGACCCAGGAGAAGGATGTGGGTTGTTGAATGGAAATGAGAAATCTCTGCTACCCCTAGGAGTTTCCCCGGCGAAGATCATCTGATAGCAGCATGTTTGGGAAATAGAAGCACAGAGTGGGAAGGGGTTTCTAGAAAGAAAGCTGAGGCCTGAGGTTGGTGGGATTTGAGATTTTCCTGTATTCATTCGTTATTAGCTCACAGCTCTCCTGTCAAAGGACTTCACACATAGCAGACGCTTGGTAGTATTTGTCAGTGAACTCAATCCAGAAGCTCTCCATTTAGAGGAGAGGCAGTGGGGGAGACGGGGAGGGAGTCCCTGAGCCACGTCCTGTGATTGAGGAAGCAACTTGGTTGTAGGTAAGCCCTACTCTGGCCAGCCCCCATAACAAGATGTTTTCCTGTGTTATCGAATTTAATTCTTCTATTAACCCTATAAGGGATAAATTCCATTATTATCACCATCTACATGTGGTGATGATATATACAAAGACTCAAAGAAATTAAGTAACTTGCACAAAGCCATAGCCATATCCACCCCCACCCCACCCCCCAGAAGCAGCTGGTTTGTTTGGCTCCAATGCTAGGATTTCTCTAGTGCAATGTTCTGTATCTCTTGGGAAAGGCATTTCTCCTTCCTATATCCACTTCCCCAACCTGAAAATAGACTGTGATATGGGATGACTACAAGATCTCTTCAGATCTCTGGATTTCTACCTGTGTAAGTGCTTTACCCAAGGGTTGAGAAACTGTGGCCCATAGGCCAACTCCGGCCAGCCAGTTGTTTTTATAAATAGTTTCATCAGAACACAGCCACACAGGGGCACCTGGGTGGCTCAGTCTGTTGAGCATCTGACTTAGGCTCAGGTCATGATCTCATGGTTCATAGGTTCAAGCCCCGTGTCAGGCTCTGTGCCGACAGCTCAGAGCCTGGATCCTGCTTCGGATTCTGTGTCTCCCTTTCTCTCTGCCCCTCCCCGCTTGCACTCTGTCTCTCAAAAATAAACATTAAACTACAACTTAATTGCTGACAATTTGGGAAATTGAGCAGTACACATAAAGCAACAAAAATCTTCCTTAGTGACGGCATCCAGAGATGATCTCTTGTTCCTTTGTTCAACAGCTATTTTATTGAGCATGTGCTATGTATCAGGCATCTCTCCAGGCATTGAAGAGGAGGACCTGAGACAGTCCCTGCCCTCATGGAGTCTCCTGTCTATGGTGTACTTTTTCGAGAGCTGCTCAAAAGCCCCGTGGCCGGCATTACACAGAAGTCCAGTCTGAGCTCTTAAGCCACCTGCCCAAAGGCCTGGAAACAGACAGCCTGGTAATATGGAACCATTTAGAAATGTCAAATCATAGAAGATTTATTTTTCAAAGAGCAGAATCAGAGGCTCAGAGAAGGATGCTCACCAAAGCCCTTGGGAAGGTGAAAGAGTCCTCCAGAAAGGAGTATTGTATCCAGAGCTGGAACCTCAGACTCTAACCCTGCAGTGCAGAAAGTTCTCTAGGCTACGGACAGTGCTAATGGTAAGACCCTCCCCTGCTTCGGAGCAGGCTAGAACAGTATTTATGTTTTACTCTAGAGAAGATCTCGTTTTGATGCCTTCTAGGGACTGCCAAATCAATGGGAGAGCCTTGGAGAGTGGAGTGGCAGGAGGTAGAGGACCAGGCTCTCTCTGCTATAAGCAAAGGAGGGTAGCCATGGAAAGTAGGGGGAAGATGGTGTGCCCAAGAGCAGAAAAGGAAAATCACTTATGCTACGAAGTCACAGGAGAGTTGAATCCACTGGAACTACGTTTGCCATCCTGTGAAATTTCCAACATGGTGCTCCAAAGGCCTTCATCCAGTAATGAGCCAATTGAATTTTAAATGACCTTACACCAGGGCCTGCACTTCCTATAGCAAATCTTGTGATTTAACCTGCAGGTGCATTTTTTGAGTAGAAGAACTTAGTATGATCTCTTTAAATACAGTGACTATTAAAAAAAAATAAGCCAGGAATGAACGATATCAAAGAGATCAGCTGCCTCACTTGTTTGCATGTTTTCATGACCTATATCTCTGCTTCTTTCTCAACGTGTGGGAGCCGGTCATCCTCTGGGAACTCACGATTACGAACTCATTTAACCCTCACACAAAAACCCAGTAGGGCATATTATTATCATTTTTCACATAAGGAATCTGAGGGTCAGAGTGATGATGCACTATGCCGAAGTCACACCGCTGGTTAAGCAGATCTGAGACCCAAACTGACGTCTGTTTGATTTCAACATCTATCCTCTATTTCTCTGTCGTGGATCCTTCACTTCTGCTGTTTCAACTTCCCATCTCCCAAAGCAGTAAAAACTGGAGACTTTCCCCTTTTAACCCTGCTCAAAAGTCCTGAGCCCCAATCCCAGCCCCTCATTTACTCCAAGAGCTGCAAGCCACCTCCTTTAAAGTGTCTTATGGGGGCGCCTGGGTGGCTCAGTCGGTTGAGCTTCCAACTTCGGCTCAGGTCACAATCTCACGGACCGTGAGTTCGAGCCCCGCGTCGGGCTCTGGGCTGATGGCTCAGAGCCTGGAGCCTGCTTCCGACTCTGTGTCTCCCTCTCTCTCTGCCCCTCCCCCGTTCATGCTCTGTCTCTGTCTCAAAAGTAAAATAAACGTTAAAAAAAAATTAAAAAAAATAAAGTGTCTTATGGTTTATTTTCCCACCTTTAAAAGGAGGCTACTATATCAGTTCATCACCATTGTATCCCGTGTGAAGCATAAGTACAAAGTATTTCAACTGTACTCGTTTCCCCTATTTGGGGGAAGTTTCACCAAAGGGTTTTAAGAGATAACTCATTGAATTAGCATTTATGACCCACATCCTGAAGAACTGTCTGCTGAGATCATTACACTTTTCCTTTTAAATGTCCATATGAAGAGGTAGGTATTGGATCTGCTCACAGAGCTATAGTTGCTGTTACTTACTGAGCACCCATATTACACCAGGTGTCGTATCCAAGGTAGGAATGAGCAGGAGGATTACAGGAAGTTGCTGGACATGAAGAGTCAGGCTGACTGAAAGGCATACCTGGACACTCATAGGAAGTTTCCCTCTGAAAGTGAAACTTCCCCTACGTTCACATCATTGGCCTCGGGTAGAGGGGAAAGAATGGGTTTGCTACCACCTGAATTTTGAGAGATAAGAAAACTTGAGTCAGACTGGGCACATGATAGTTAGAACTACAAATCAAAGCTTTGTTGTTAAAAGGGAAGTGATTGCTGGTTTTTTAATGGGTTTTCCCAGCCGAACACAGAAACTGATCTTCAATTACACTTGACTGCTTCTATCATGATAGCAAGTGAGACACAGAGAAAAAGAGATTGTTCTCCAGGGACATTTACTCTGAACACTTCATTATCCTGGCTGAGGGGATCTCGGTAGGCAGAGAATGTTCTCCCATTGGGCCGAATTGTGAGGGGCAAGGACCTGCCATATGTCACAACAAACTAAAAGACAATAGGGTGAAATGAAGGACCCTCATTTCCATGAATTTATTAACCCTTTCTCAAGGGAAGAGCCTGAGACAGTGTAAACTTCCCAGAAGGCTCCATAAACTCCATGCACACAATCACCCCCTTCCTTCTGGCTCCCGGCAGGTGTCCCAGGCATCCCCAGCAGACCCCGTGTTTAAGAGGCAGCCTCACTCTTAGCAGTCAAACTTGGATCAGTCGCCCCTGGAGCTTCAGCTCTAGCACACCTAAGAGATTTGATCCAGAATGAAGCAGATGAGAGCCGCTGATCCTTCCTCCCCCTTGCTGAAATTCCACATTTCCCAGAACTAGTCCCAACTTCCTCCTGCCTTTTAAAGGTGGGAATGGTAGGAGATTTTGGTTAGAAGCCCCTTTGCAAATTCCCTGCTGATTCTGAATTTTTGTCCCTAATCTCCCAGTCCCTCCAACCCCGGTGCTGGATCTGCCCGATTCTGAGAACACTAAGCCCCCAAAGGGGTTAGATTTTCCTACTGGGAACTGGCTTCCTTCCCTTTCCAGGCTGAAAAGTGTGAACACCAATTATTAGACCAAGGGGTTCACAGGTGGTCTCATTCAATGTATGCACCACCCCTCCCCCTGCACTGTCCGCTGTAGTATTTCTCGGATGAGGAACTGAGGCTTAGAGAGGGTCAGGGGGTGTCCTCTGCCTATGGGTCTGTGAACGGTGGATCCTAAAAAGCCCCTTGCCCTGTTCTTCTGCAGGTCAGAACCAGCCTGCACGTCCAGGTGCGCCGCAGGCCTCCTTCCTTTCCCCCCTCGGCGCCCTGGGGAGATGCAGGTGAAACTCCCACAAAGCTGAACGGTTCCGGTTTCATTCCTGACCGGACCCAGGTGGAAAAAAAAACTTCATTCCCTCAGCGGCTTGGTGGGCGCCTGCTCCCACCAGTGCTGCGGTGACCTCGCGGCCGCAGAGCGCCATCCTGGGAACTGCTGTGTCCTGGAGCTGCGAATAAACCAGCAGGCAGTGGCCCCGGGGACACCCGGCTCCAACCGTCCGCGCAGCTAGCTGCTGGCCACGCGTTGCTTTCGCGGCTAGGAAGAAGGCCCGGCGATTCTAGTTTTGCCCGGAAAGCGGAGGCGCTTTGATATTCCGGGTTTAAACAGGAGAGCATGGCCCAGGCGGCCAGCTCCCGCGAGGCTTGGGCAGCCTAGGTGCAGCCTGGCTGCTTGCGGGGCTCACCTTTGGCTACTCCCCTGACCATAAATTAGTGGGCGCCTCCTCCCAAGGGTTCTCCGGGCCTCCTTCCCGCTCGCCTACGCTCTCCGGGCCAGCAGTTCTGCAGATCCAAACCTCCACACCCGTGTGGTAAGGGCCTGGGGTCTGCAGAACGGTAGGAGGGGTAGAGCTAAATGGGGTCGCGGAGATCCGCACTCACCCCGCCTGACACCCCCACTTCCCCCGGGTCTCCGCGTCCATTCCCAAGGAGTCAGTTTCTCCTCTCCAGGCTGGATCTCCCTGCCGGCCACCTGCGTCTGTTGGGATGCCTCCGAAGGTCTCTACTCTTTGCATCCTCTTCCATCTCCTTCCAAGAGCACCCTAACTTCTTCCAGCTCTCATCTGAACCCCCAAAGGGCAGTTTCTTCTCTCCAGACTAAAACTGGACCCGCAGCGGGTGGAAAAGCCCCAAAGCCTCCCACACTACGCTGCAAGCTACTTGCTTACCAAGTCCAAAGGTCAGCTAAAGTTTGGCTGATAAACAGAACCAGTGCAAGAAGGTCTTCAGCCCCCCAGCGTGAGTACAATGGACCCTGGCAAGCCCTGCTCCCGGCCCGGGTCTCCAGCTCTCCACGTCTGCTCCTCATGCGCTCCCTCTCTCGCTTTTCCCCCCTCCCCACGACCATTTGCATCTTGCCGAAAGCCGGGCCCTCCCCACTAATTTGCATATCTTATATGGCCTAATGGTGGCGATCATGGCAAGTTAGAAGTTTTCTGACTCCTCTCGGAGGAGACTCCGGGACCCCGGGAGTAACAGGTGTCTGAAGGGTGGGGGGGGCTCCTGGACTTGGGGTTCGCTTGTGAAACTCCCCTCCACCCTCCTCTCTCGCGCCCACCCCCTCACCCCCTTCTTTCTCTGTCCTTGGAAAATGGTGTCCAAGCTCACGTCGCTCCAGCAAGAACTCCTGAGCGCCCTGCTGAGCTCCGGGGTCACCAAGGAGGTGCTGGTCCAGGCCTTAGAGGAGTTGCTGCCATCCCCGAGTTTCGGGGTGAAGCTGGAGACGCTGCCCCTGTCCCCCGGGAGTGGGGCCGACCCGGACACCAAGCCTGTCTTCCATACTCTCACGAACGGCCACGCCAAGGGCCGCCTGTCTGGGGACGAGGGTTCCGAGGACGGGGACGACTATGACACCCCTCCCATCCTCAAGGAGCTGCAGGCGCTCAACACCGAGGAGGCGGCCGAGCAACGGGCGGAGGTGGACCGGATGCTCAGGTAGGCGCGGACCGAGGTGGAGCCCCTAGAGCCCGGGCCTTGTGCCAGAGCTCCGCTGCTTCAGACCCTCTCGCCAAGTCCGTTTCCCACCAAGGAAGTCCCCCGGGGGGCGCTCCGCTTCTCTCCCGACACCTGGACCCCTCCCAGTACCTCAGTCGGAGGGCCCTGAATCCCGAGCTCCCTCTCCCCCTGCCCAGGCCAGCGCCCCGGACCGCGGGGTCCTCCCGGCCTGGGAGAACCGCAGCGGCGGAGCCCTTTGCGGGAGGATTGCGCGCGCTACTGAAGGTGCGGGTGGGTGCAGTGAGACGGTGACCACTTCCCAGGAGCAGAGACTCGGGCCCGCACAAATCCCGGGCCTAGCATTTCTCCCGGGTCAGCCTCCTACCCGGTCCCGGGAAACGCAGGCCGGCCTCGGGCGCAGCGTCCTGCTGTTCTTTGCAGAGGGCCTGGGGGCACCCGGGGCCGGGACTCGGGGGGCCAGTTCTCTGGAGGGCACTCCCATCTGCAGCGCCCATGCAAGGCCCCAGGATTATCCGGAATCCTCAAAGCCGGTTTAGATTTGCAAAAGGAAATGTTTGCGTGTCGCAGGGCCCAGCCTGACCCGCACGGGGCAAAAGAAGCACGTATCTAAGCAAGCGCGGGGGACGGGGGGGGGAGGGGGGGGCAAAAGCGGCTAAGACCACATTCGCCGAGGATTTGGTCGCCTACTGAGAAAGAAGGGCGTTTCCAGATCTCGCCCCCGACATCCCGGCGTCCTGGGGAATTCAGGCAGGCTGGCGGGTCCGGGATCCTTTGCAGGGCCTCTCCGACCGGCCGAGGGCTTTGACAGCTGGTTACTAATTATCCAAGGAGCCCAGCGGTACCCTTAGACCGCACGTCTCTCTCGGCCGCTTGGCTTGAGGACCGAGCCCCTCGCGTGGCCTCGGACATTTGAGCGCCGCGGTTTCAAGGCAGGGGCCAGGACCAAAGTTGCGCTCTGATTCAGGCAGCCTCGATCGCACGGCCGCAGCAGCAGTTTGGAGTGGGATGTGACCTTGCATTTGAATTTGCGATCTGAGGGCCCAGCGGCTTAGTCTCTAGCAAAGACAATGGGGGGATTTCTAGTCCCCCCCCCCAAAGTATTTGGCCATTCGTAGGTTTGGGGTTCCTGCCTCGCAGTTTCCGCGAGCGGCGGCGGTTTCTCCCGCGCCGGGGTTCGGGCGCAGGAAGGCGAGGGGTCGGAAGAGAAGCAGCCAGGGCTCCGGGGCGACCGGGAGGTCTAACCGAGCTCCCGCCGCCTGCCACGGGGAGCCAGCGGGGCCCAGGCCCATCCACCTGGCTGCAAGCGGCCGCTTGTAGCGGGGCTCTGGGAAGATTTGGGCAGCGCGAGGCGACCCAGGGCCCCCTCCGCACCCAGCCCCGCGCTGGGCTGGACGCAGCAGAGATGTAACATAAACGGCAGCACGTGGAGTTAGGGTGTTATTAATTTATTTCTATAAATCATCAACAGAAAGATACACAAAGAGTCGTGATTAGGTTGAAAAGAGAGGCGGGTTATTCATTGGTGAAGTTGTAAAGGCGGCTTAGAGGGGGAAGGAAATCCAAACGCCGACGCGGGTCGGCTAGCCGCTGCCCTCGCGCACGCCGGGCGCTGCGGGGCGCTCCCAGCCAAGCCCCCGGCGCCGGACCTCGACTGCCCCGTCCGCCCCGGGTCGCGCGCACCTGCAGGCCCTGCGCCCTCCGCCCAGCTCCTGGCTCCAGCGAGGCGGGGAGGAAGGCGAGGGGCCGAGCCCCTCACCCCGGTATAGACGCTGGACAGACCCAAGGTTCCCCCCCTTTCCCCGGCGGGCGCCGCCTTCCCTCCCCCCACCTTCGGGAGTGCTCAGACTTTATTAAAGTAATTTTTCAAGAAATTGCTAGCGGTTCCCAGGTCATTGCACGGTCGGCTCCTGAGCACTCCCTTTTTTGCCCACCCTGTTCTAAAGCCGAGAGAACAGAACTAAATTCACTCTTTGGACTGCCTGGACGCTCTTTATAACCTCCTAGAAGGGAAAGGCGACAAGGGAAGGTCCGGGGCTGAGCGTCATCCAGCCCCGGGACCCGGGCTCCAGGCTCCGGGCTCGGAGCCTCCAGCGCCGGCCTCTGCCCTGGGGCGCCTGCAGCGTTTGCAAAGTGGGCTGCTCCCTGAGGAAGCCAGAGCTGAGGCTTCTTAAGGAACGCGGGGCGAGCCGTGCTGGGGTCCAGGGCTTTCCTGCTCGTGGGCAGCAAAGTCACTGTTGGAAAAGGAGCGTGCTGGGCCCACTCAGGGCGCTGGGGTCGGGCGTTTGACACCTGCGCCCCGAGCACGGTGGCGGCTCGTGCTTCTCCGGGTCCGTGTATTTTTGGGGGTCGGAACCCCCCCCCCCATATAAGCTGTACTTCCAATGAACAAACGTAAGCGGCTCTCAGGGCGCTTCCCGGTGAACCCAGGTGAATTCTGTGGTCAGAGCTGGAAAGGTAGAAATAACTGCGCCATCTTACCCCTGACTCCTGTCCTCAGATGCGGGCTTAAAGGTTTGCTGCATTGCAGCGTTTCCCTGGGCTTTTTTTTTTTTTTTAACCTTCCAATTGTTAGGCTAATATTTCTTTCCACAGAACCCTTCGCTCTAAAGAACATTACACTATTTTGCTAGGTTTCTGAGACACACGAAATGAACACAGGTGAAGAAATTTGAACAAAACGGAAATAGTCAAAGAATCTGTTAAAGCGATATTAACTTTGAAAATCCAATCACTCTAACTTTTGAAGCAATTGTATTGGAAATGTTTTTCCACCCTAAAAACCTCTGTGGAAATACTCGTCAGAAGTAAGCTTTAAAATGATCGCGGGTGTTTATACGGGTATGTGCATTCCACGGACCTGTTAACACTACTTTTAGTCAAGGTGAATTTTACATGTGTGAAACTGGAACGTGTTTTCACATTTTTTGTTTTTGTTGTTAGTTTATTATGTTTTGTTACTTGGATGTAGCTTTATAGATACTCGGGAAATGTACTAACTTATATATAATTAATCTTAAAAGTTTGTCTTTCCCAAAAACATCTCCACCAAAGCCTGTGATTTCACGAATTTAATACCAGACTTGTTAAAATAGCCACAATTATTCAAATGCTTACAAAATATGTTTAAATTACTAGGTTTTTAAATTCATCAAGCAAAAACTAATTTTATTTGACCTACGATAGGCACCATTTAGAAATGAATTGGCTATTTCATTTACAACACTATCCGTTTTGTCCTCTGCTTTACACGTTCTTTATTGTTTGGTATGAAACTAATTTTTTCCCTTTGTTTTTTTTTTTTCATGTTCTATGAGGCTACTATGCACATCAGCATACAGTAAAGGGGTGCTGGGTCTGTTTTAAAAGTTAAATATACAGCTGTATTAAACAAACAGTACATGTGACGTATTGCATTAATACTTTTGTTCTATACTTTGCCTCATTTTCTTAATTTCCTGTTTTAAATTATATCTCTCACTTTTAAGTTCATAAGCAATAAAAGATACTAGCGAAGTTGAAAACACTTTAAATAAGTGCAGTTCAAAGGCCCTAATACATTGCTGTAAAGAAACTTATGCATGCCTGTGTTTATGAGAAATGAAAAGCATACACAAGTTCTATCCCAAGCTTGAAATTTATGAAAGCCATTGCCTTCCAGAAACCCTTACCCTATATCAGGGAGGAACTGCAAGAATACAGGGAACCACGGCATTTGGAATGCTTAATATCTGATTCAGAAATTGAAAATATCCCCACTCTGTTTCATCTGAGAGGTGGGGCTCTGGTGACTTTTGTTTTTGTTTTTGTTTTCTTTTTATGTTTGTTTATTCTTGTAAGAGAGAGAGACAAAACAAGAGCAGGGGAGGGGCAGAGACAGAGGCAGACACAGAATTGGAAGCAGGCTCCAGGCTCCGAGCTGTCAGGACAGAGCCTGACGTGGGGCTCGAACTCACGAGCCGTGAGATCATGACCTGAACTGAAGTCAGATGCTTAACTGACTGAGCCACCTAGATGCCCCTGTTTTTTTTTTTTTTTTTTTTTTTTTTTAAGTTGCCTCACCTCACTGGAACAATTCTTCACTCCAGGAGGAACGTCATTGTAGTTCTTAAAACTTTTCTGAAACTCTGAAAACTGTTTAGCATTTGGCCAAGAAGTTCTCCTTGCTTCTTAGGAGATGGGCACACGTTTCACTCCAATCGCATAAGCTAAGACACTGAGACACCCATTCGGAATGGAAATAAGGTAGAAGAGGTCTAGCATCAGAACTGATGCTGGCCCCCATCATTGCAGGATCATCCAGCCCCGCCCTGAGCTAATGGCATCTCCACTTTCCAGAAGTGGAAAATTCTTGCCTTCAGGTCCCTCACTTTCCAGGAAAATGGAGGAAAGCAAAACAAAATGGGAACTTTTCTTTCTGCTTAATGAGAGAGAGCGTTGATGGTGCTGTCCCATCCCTGAAGACAGGAAGTCCTCCTCACCTTTACCCTCCTGATCTCATGTGAAAGGGACGGAGTGTACTGTATGGAAGATTTCATCTCCCTTTTTTCTAGGTTCTGTTTTGGCCTCCCCTCTCTCCCAAGGATGGAGAAATGGGTGAAGATCAAAGTTTTGCAGAGAGTTTAGGTAAAACTCCTAAAAAGAGAATCTTTCTCCCCAGACATCTTCCACCAGAATCCTAACCATCTGCTTATCTGTCTAGTGAGGACCCCTGGAGGGCTGCCAAAATGATCAAGGGCTACATGCAGCAACACAACATCCCCCAGAGGGAAGTGGTCGACGTCACAGGTCTGAACCAGTCACACCTCTCTCAGCATCTCAACAAGGGCACCCCCATGAAGACCCAGAAGCGAGCAGCCCTCTACACCTGGTACGTCCGAAAGCAACGGGAGATCCTCCGACGTAAGTGCTTTAATCCCCCCTCGACCTCAACCTGTGGTGACCTTTGCCCTGATTCTGACCCCCGTGGGATGCCTCAGTTTCCCCTTCATTGAGAAGGCCTACATAGCACTTGGCAAATATAAGGAAGCTGGCAGGTGGATTTGGTTTCCATAGTTATTGTACAATGGATTGGCTTCAATCATTTTCTTTTCCCATGGTCCTTACTACCCAGCCAGCTACCTTGACAAGTGCTTAGTGTATGTAGTGTACCTTGAATTTTCTGGTCCCTGCTTCCAACACCCTTCTCTTTGAAGCCAAGTAAGTCACAGTGGAATATTGTCCCCCAAGTCAGCCAAGCAGCTCCCCCTTGATATATAACCACAGATCCGAATTTCCAAGGAAGACATTTTGTAGCAATCAATAATATTGATCACTGTTCCTGTTCTCTTCCCTCCCCTCTGAAGAGAGCATACAAAATTGAAGATATTTTTATATATAAATGTATTCAGAACTCGACCCTGATATTTGGGAGGGCGGGGGGAGGGTGCGCGTGCATCGTGAAGCAACTCAAGGTGATTACTCACATTTACCAAAATCCATAAAGCTTTGAGACTTGAGCCAGTGACGCTGCCTGATGAAGAAGCTTCTCTGGCTAAATCAGGACACAGCACAAGTGTCTGCATTTGGAATTCTGACCGATCAATACTTGTCATTTCCATCCCCATCCTCAAATCTCCTTTCTGTCCCAACATCCCTTCCTCCTAGTAATACCAAGAGATTTTTATTTTGAAGTGTCAGGAAGTTGCAACAGCATTTGAATGATATTCTATGTTTATTTTAGGACAGCATACTTCCATTATCTTTCAATTATTTCCATCAGCCCCTTTCCTAGTAAAGTTTTGTATGAGTTTCTGCCCTTCCCGTTATACTATCCTCTGGGCCGTGGGCTTCTCTGTCTTTAAGATACCAGTTTCCACTGCCTTCCGGGTTGGAATTTCTCCCTTCTCACTGGATGGCCACTTTTTAAAATTATTCTTGTTTTCTGTCCTACACTGCTCTGAAGTGATTGTTTCAGTATTTATGGTCTCAATGTCTGTGGGCTGGAAAGGCCTTCATGGCAGAAGGAAAGGTTTTAGACCTCCATCTCCTATTGTGGCTGCTTGTCTGAAGCATTAAATGGATAGATTAGAAGAAGCAAAGCGGCATAGGAGAAGAGGCCCACTCTGGGCTGACTCACCATCCATGGTGACTAGGTTTTTAAGAATTTGTGTGTCTGACATGAAGCAACTCTCTGTAATTCCTGAAAAGGCCTAGAACATTCTCAGGAGACACAGTCTCCGAAGGCCAGGGAACCGTTGGGCTCCCTCGCTCCAATCCAAGCCCCATGTGGTGTCTCCAGTTTGAGCTGCCTCTCTGTGTTCAATGGCAGTCCCCCCAGAAAGGAGAGGGAGACAGGAAAGGCCAGCTAGAAGCTTTGAAAAACACACAAGTCCTAGAAAGTTTCACCACATGCTTGAGAAGAAACATTTTACAAAAACATACGACAGGCTCTGCCAGGGATTTTTTGAGTTATTGTTATTACTGTTTTAAAGCCACATGAGACCTAAACCTTAAGAAACATTCCTTCATTCTGTAAATACTGTATGAACATCTATTAGGTGCCAAACACTGTGTGGGGCTGTGAGATACAAAGGCCCTCTTCTCCAGGGACTTACAGCCCAGTGGGGGAGATGATATGTTTGAGTGGATCATGACAGCAGCTTTCTAAGAGCTGTTATAAAGGTGTACACAAGGGGCAGCAGAGGAACTGCTAAATTGCCTAGAGACCTCACAGAGGGCTTCCTAGAGGAGGTGACGCTGGAACTAATTCTTGAAGGATGAATATAAGACATGTAAACATGGGATAAAAATTAGGAAATGAGATGAATAAAAGAGAGACACAAGTGAATGGGGTGTCTGGAAGGAGAAAAAAGTGGGAGAATTTAAAAAGATGATACATGGGTGCCTGGGTGGCTCAGTCAGTTAAGCGTCCAGCTCTTGATTTTTGGCTTAGGTCATGATCTCACGGTCATGAGATCAAGCCTTGAGTCAGGCTCTGTGCTGACCGTGCGGAGCCTGTTTGGAATTCTCTCTCTCCCTCCCTCTCTGTCCCTCCCCCATTCTCAAATAAATAACCTGAAAAAGATTACATAAATTTTCTTGAGAAACTAAAACTAATAAGTGATAATATTCATGGGCCCATCTGCACATAGAGAACCTGCTTGTCCAAGCTGGCTCTGAGTCTGTAAAGAGGCTGTTGAAACCAGCTTCTCCAAGGTAATTTTTATGGGCAGTGAACATTTTCTGTCTCTCCGCTCCCCTCCCCCCACCCCGCATTAATCTAGAAGGAAGTGGAGGAGAGGTGGTAGAGGCCAGAGTTTGCTTCTTCAAAAATTGAGAAGCTAGGGCCCTGAGGTGGGTAGAGCCTGGATGGTTCTGGGCCCCCACAGGTAATGTATCAAGGCTGATCCCGGCACACACATAGTTCTGAACACAGTGCCAGTGGCTGCCCCCTCAGAGGACAGCCCCGCGCTTCTGGGCGGCTGAGTGAGCCTCACACCTGCCACAGACAACAGAGGAGTCCATTGTATTACCTCCACCCAAGTCAGATTGGAAGGTTTTGGGCATGTATTGATTGCGTTTTGTTTTTAGCAAGAGATGATGCATAGGCTGCTGATAAGGAACTTCGTGTCTTTAGGCTGGGTTATGTCCTGGCTGATGCCCCACATTCATGAGAATTTGGGCAGGTCCTGTAAGTAACCAGTCTGAACCTCTGTTTCTTCAGTTACAAAGTGGAGATAATGATACTTCTTGCATGTAGAGGTTGTGAGAACTAGACGAAGGGATATGCTTAGAGGACCTTGCATGGTACCCCTCCAGGGGAGTGGTTTCAATAAATATTCATGGTTATCACATCTCTTCATAGCATGTGAAGAGCCTCATGTTGATCCTGGGTCCTTGGGATTATCCATACTGGCTTTTGGCTCTTATGGTGACTCCACAGGGCCACAGTGAGGAGAGAAGACCCTGAGCGGGGAACTTCTTTCTCTCCCTCTTATTGTCCCTGAGGTAAATGCACTAGTTGGCTGCCATGAAGCCAAATGACATAAGAGGTATGAAAGCACTTTGAGAGATATGGCGTCCATAGGAATTCGGGTCCCCATCACCATCCTGACTAGAGGTAGATGTTCTGAGAGACTGTTGAGTGCCCCTTAGGTGTTCACCCAGTCCCATTCCACAGGCAGGGAAGCTGAGGGCAGGGGGGAATTAGGTGACTTGGCTGGGACCCGCCAGTATCCAACCGAGGCAGTGGCTTCCTGCCAGTAGATTTGGCAGAACTTTCTCTCAGGTATCTAAAGCAAGTGTTGGGAACCAGTGAAAACACCGCTTTAAGTAGCCTGAGAATCATCCAAAGTGGGTGGGGCCCAAATCAAAGGCCCCAGTGACATGTTTGGTCCATCCACCGAGGAGTCTGCTTGTACCTTGGCCAGTCGGCAACCGGTTCAAACAAAGCCCAACACCACCTATCGCTGAGTCCTGAGTCCAGGCTGGTTAGAGGCCCACTGCTTCTGAAGATGGAACCAAATGGAAATGGATCCTTAGATTGGTAGTAAGTTCCCTATTGCCGGAGGGAATAGACTGGAAAACCACATGGTAGGGTGTTGTCAAGGGGATTCAAGCATTAAATAGTAGCCCCGACTTTGAACCTTGGAGAATTTTGGATCGAGTTGCCTCTGAGACCTGCAGGAGGGACTCTAGGAACGAAGAAAGAAAAACATCAAGGTCCAGAACATGGGGACCAGGAGTTAGGAAATGAATCTGTTATGTGTCCTTGCTCAGCAGGGCGGTTGGCCTCTATGCTTATTCATCTGTAAAATGGAACTAATGACCCTGAACCCTGCTTCATGCAGATATGAGGAGGACAACAACAAAGTTCGCCCAAAAGTAAATATCAAACCTCATTTAAACCATATAGGCTAGGGTGTCATCACTGGGTGAGCTGCCACCTTTCATTCATTCATTCAACCAAAAATGTATCGAGGGTCACTATGTACCTTGACCTGGGAATTGGGTGGACAGGGAGCATCATTTCATCTATATTTATCTTTCTCCAGCTCATTTAATGCCATTGCTAGAAAGATCCTGTGTCTGTAGACTTGTGCATTTGCCATCTTTTAAATGTGTAGGCAAGTCTGTGAGACATTTCCCTCTGGGGCTATTTCCCTCATAAATGGACCCCTGGACACACACATACACACCATCACCTTTGAAATGATCTGAAATCAGAGAGCTTCTTCTCTTTCTAATATAAAACTCCAGTTCTATTTATTTCAAAGTACCAGTCGACAGGTTTGGGTCCTGGGTTTTTCTAAGAACATAGCATCATAATGTGGACCCCTAGGATCTATGAGGAGAGAGGAGAGGTGGGGAAAGCTGTTTTTAGTCTCTGAATATTTTGTCTAAGTGCAAATTGTACCTTTGAGCCCTTTCCCTCTAGACCTGAGACTTGGTTGAACTCATCCTCTTGGACACCAAAACACAAGATGTCAGGATTCAGAGGGTTGCTTCATTGTCTGAGAGCCAGTGATCCAATGAAAACACATTACCACTAAAAACAATGGTTGGTCATATTTGAACTCCTTTAAAGAAAGGAAAGGGGTGGCTTTGTGGGGCAGACTGAGGTGGGCAGAGAGGAGCCTATCATGGGCTTCCCCTCCGTACCCCACACCCCACATGTAATAACAGCAGATGGCAAAGCTTCGGGGAGAAGAATAAAGGTGTTTTTGTCTGTCCGTCAGTCTGTCTGTCTGTCTGTCTGTCTGCCAAGTGAAGGCTACAGACCCTATCAAATCTACTCCTCTCTCTTTGCAGAATTCAACCAGACAGTCCAGAGTTCTGGAAATATGACAGACAAAAGCAGTCAGGATCAGCTGCTGTTTCTCTTTCCAGAGTTCAGTCAACAGAGCCAGGGGCCTGGGCAGTCCGATGACGCCTGCTCTGAGCCCCCCAACAAGAAGATGCGTCGCAACCGGTTCAAATGGGGGCCCGCATCCCAGCAAATCTTGTACCAGGCCTACGACCGGCAAAAGAACCCCAGCAAGGAAGAGAGGGAAGCATTAGTGGAGGAGTGCAACAGGTAACACGACCAGAAACTCGCTCGAGCAGGCAGGCAAGCACACGGACCTGAGATCCATCCCCTCAGTCCCAGGATATTGAAATACTGATTATCCAGCTAAGTGTGGCTAAATTGGGGTTTCCCAATGTGTGTTCCACGGAACCCCGATTTCAAGTCAAATAAGACTTGAATAAGTCAAATAAGTCTCAAATAATTTGAGAAACATCAGATGCATACTTCCTCTTGGGGAGTCATGGCATAAAGTAACATATTAAAGATTCCAAGAAGGCTTAGAGTCAAGAGACTTACTTGGCTTTGTTGAATTGGTTGTTAGCTGTGGAATCTTTTTTTTTTTTTTCTGGGGGATATTTACACCATGAGCTATTATTGCAGGGAAGATACTCTGGAGAGTCTAAAATATGCCAGTGAAATGAGAATCATGTGTCTGACCTCCATGCAGACTAGGGAAAAACCATTGGTCTAAAAGGAAACTTGGCAGAAAAGACCTGGTCAGATCTGTCCAATCCACTCTGCCCACACTGAATAGAGTTCTTTTGGTATCTTAACAACTGCATGTAATTTTAAAGAAAACTATTAGAAATCCTTGGGATATTTTATTTATTCATTCATTCATTCCTGCCATCCTCCCTGACTCCAACATTGATTTTTTTTAAGTTTATTTATTTATTTTGAGAGAGAGGGAGAGAGAGAGAGCACTCACATAAGTGGGGGAGGGGCAGAGAGAGAGAGAATCCCAAGCAGGCTCCATGCTGTCAGCATGGAACTCAATATAGGGCTGGAACTCATGAACCATGAGATTCAGACCTGAGCTGAAACCCAGAGTTGGACACTTAACTGATTGAGCTACCCAGGTGTCCCTCCAACATTGACTTTCTTAAAAGTCTGGTCTTTGCTCTGGCCAACACCTGTGGTCTCTCTGTTTCTGGGCTGGGCTGGCTCTAGCAATAACATATGGCTGGGGAGGTCAGGCCAGGAAGGGGGAGGCAAAGCAATCAGCTTGGACATGTCACAGCCTATACTCTGTCCCCCTGCTAATGAGAAGCCCCCTAGCATCCAATGGTGTCTAAAAGTCTCTCTGACACGTGGAATTGGGGTTTCATGGGCAATGATAAAGCTGGAGACCAGCCACCTTGGCATGTTCTCCTTGTACCTCACCCAGCCTGCCTTTTGGGGAGGATTCCTGTGGCACAAATGAGGAATTTGGTTTCCCTGGCACCCTTTGGGGGTATCCAAACCCCAAACGGCCAGAAGTCCCTTTGAAGGGAATCAGAGCTAGTGAAGGACGTCACCTTTTGTAGGTCGGGAAGGGTAGCAACATAAGATGTCAAGAGGCCTGGTCTGGACCTTCTCCCTGAATTACCTGCCTCTCGACTACTCTCTTCTTGTAAGGAGCCACACCAGAGGCCTACGCCCCTCACTGACAGGGCCACAGAGCTTGTGCTGCACCTGTATTTGGCCCTATTCCCACCATGTCATCAGAGAACTACTACACAAGCTGGACTTTTCTCATTACAGGCTTTTCCCCAGGATCTAGCTCTATCCTTGGCCTCTTCGTACTCCTAACTGAGACCACTGGGATTGTGTGTCTGGGGCCAAACACCGGCAAGCCTCCCCCTGGCTGTCCTTGCTCACCATCTCCCCCACTGTCCATCCTCAGGGCAGAATGTTTGCAGCGAGGCGTCTCCCCCTCCAAAGCCCACGGCCTGGGCTCCAACCTGGTCACTGAGGTCCGTGTCTACAACTGGTTTGCAAACCGCAGGAAGGAGGAGGCATTCCGGCAGAAGCTGGCCATGGATGCCTACAGCTCCAACCAGACGCACAACCTGAACCCCCTGCTCTCCCACGGCTCTCCCCACCACCAGCCCAGCACCTCTCCTCCAAATAAGCTGTCAGGTAAGCCCAGCCCAGGCCTCACTGGCTCGGCAGCCCAACCGTCCTGCTTCCCGCCATGGGTCTCATCTGGGTCAAGACTTTTCAGAGGAGGAAATGCTCTGGGATGGTGCTCAGGCTGGCCTCCCGTTGCCAGAATGTTCTTGTGAAAACAGTGTTTGGCTGTGGTCAGGTTTCCTCTGAGTCCTTGCTCAGCCTCCAAGAGCCCCTCTCCCCAGTCTTCTCTGGTCCCCTTTCTTCTCCCTGTGTGGCTGCTGACTCAGCAAGTCAGTGCGGCTGTCAGATTAGACGGAGAGGCTGCCTTATTGGCATGCCAGGTCCACACTGCGGGCAGAGGGGTCACCTCCTCCACCCCTGTCCATATCCTACCCCAGGGCTCTGTCCAGCTCCAGCAGGAGGAGCCCAGGGGCCTCTGAGGAAGGGCCACTCTGTTGACCGTCTCTGCTTGTTCTCTGCCAGAGTTTGGGTGGAAACAGCCACATAAAGTCTTTGCACTGATGAATCGGCCAAAACTCATTGAGTACCTACTGTGTGCCAGGTCCCGGCCTGGATTAGCATGCCTCTGCTGTGGGGTGTGGGTTTATCAGGGTGGAAGCCCTATATGCTGAGTGTTCCATCACACATAGTCTGAAGGCACTTCTCCGCCTGGGGCTTAGTTCTTCCAGGAAAGCTGGCTTCCCAGAATTAGGATGCTTATTGAGGCCGTCATGGTGCCCGTGTAGAAAGAGTATGGCATGGTCTCCCGCCTGCTCTGGGGAAGGGCTTGCAAAAGGAGAACCAAGCACCATTTCCAACTCAGGGTTGGTTCTGAAGTCTGTTGCTTCCTTGCCTGCTGGTTGCTCCACTGCTTGGAGAGCCCTGAGGTCTGGGGCTGGCCTAAGTATTGGGGGGCCCAAGCTTTTGTTCTACTCTGTGCTCCCACCAGGATCTCTGGGAGCCTGAAACTGTCCGGCATAAACCAGGGCCAGGGCTAGGGGCTTCTCTGGATCCAACTCCCATAGAAGGGGAAGCTCAGCCACACGGGGAGTAAGTTTTGGTTACTCTTGAGAGGCAGAGGAGCCCCTGATGGACACTGGTCCGATTGCAGAGTAACCCAGTGCCTTAATGGAAATTCAAAGCAGGGTTCAGAGGGCAGTGGCAAACAGCATGTGGCCGGCACTGAGCAAGACTGGAGCACTTGCCGCCCGCAGTGATCCACGGAGCTGGCTCTGGAGCTATGGGGGGCGTGGTTGGGGCAAGGAGCATTATTGAGGAGACAATGGCTATTGTGTTGGGACCTGTGATCTCCACACCAAAGTCAGGGAGCCTGCAAACCAAACAAAGGCCCAGCAGCTTTCTGACAAGCTGGGGTTGTGGTGAGGTCACCACAGGGTCGTTAGCTTAGGCCTTCTGTATATGGACAGGAGACAGAGAGGGGCTGGAGGGACAGGGGCAGGTCCTGGAAGATGAGCAGGGTGGGTGGAAAATACAGTCCCAGAGCCCTCTGAGTGGAGTCCCAGAAGGCATGGCCCACTTGGAGTGGGTTCTCTGGGGTATCCCTAGATGTTGGCCTTTGAAAAAAATCATGGAATGCTAGAACTGGGCAGAACGTCAAAGAAGGAAACTGAGGCTCAAAAGAAGCAGTGACTTGCCAAAGTTATACAGAGCGATGGTGGCAGATGGGACTGGAACTCAGGCCTGCTGATTCCCACTTGGTACAGCATAGATGCACGTGTGTCCCTGCCCACAGGAGCATATTATCGTCTTGGGAAGACATTGTGCTGGCATGGAGGGCCCAGAACCATCTAGGGACCAAGGCTGTCTTTCAGGGTTTTGTGTGTCTTTCTAGGGAGAGACTCCTATTTATGGAGCATTAATTATGGGACATTGTATATTTTCAGTGGCTGCCCTTCCCCTCTGCCTTAATTTTCACTTGGGGCTCATCAGGATAGTCCTTTCCATGCCCAGAGAGTGGATGCTCTGGACTTAGTTTTGAAGCCCACATCTAGCCAGCCAGATTGATTCCCATAACTGCAGCGTGACCCAGCCTGTAACTTCTCTGAGTCTGACTTTCCTGTCTGTAAAATCAAGAAGTCGGACCTACCTCATCGGGTCCACGTGAGGATTAAATGAGAGAATGTATAAACACCATCTTTCCCAATAAACTGTAATTGCTATCATTATCACTCTTGTTATTACAGCAGTGGGAAGAAGGACCGGCAGCAGAAATCCATTTCCTTCTAAATTTCACACACTGGGGCATTATTCCTAAGAGGCAGTGACATGTGACCTGGCCCTGGGAGTGGAAGCAGAAGCGGCCACTGGGCTGGGGCCTGGGGTGCAGGATGCTGGCATGCGTGTCTGTTTCCCCCTCTCAGGTTGCCAGGGGGGGCACGTGAGGTGTAATGGGGCTGCTGGGGAACGGCCGACAGCAGGCTGGAGCCCAGCACTAAGGGAGGGCTACAGTCCAAAGAGCCTCATGGTGCACTTCCTATCATGGGCCCCACGGCCAAGGTACGCTCTCTAACGAACCCCAGAATGTACGTGGGTGTAGAATACAAAACGAGCTCTGTGGAGGCCGAGGAGAGACCAACACCCAGAGTCAGCAGCGGCACCAAACACCCTCCAAGGCTAAGCTGGGGAGACAAGGCCCCGATCTCCCTCCCCCGCACTCCCTCCCCTCTGAACGCCAGCCTCAGAGCCAGGAGGGCTGGAGGCACTTTAGAGACAAATCTTTCCCTTGAACCTTCTTCCTGGAGAGGAGAGCATCCCTTCCCTAACGAGCCGCCTTCTCTCCCAGCCACTCTGGGTGTGCTGTGGCCCACTTGCCCACGGTGACCACAGTGTGACCCTGGTCCTGGAATGTCCGGCACAATAGGAGTGGCAGGAGGAGCACTTTGCCTCTGTCAGCGGCTGATTGGTTACAAGGTGCCCTACAAACACGCTGTCAGCAGAATCAGCTGTTTTCTGCGTTGCCCCTCCCGGCTTTACAATCACACACCAGCATGCAGCCCAGGGTTGTCATGGCTTTGTCTCCCTTATGCATGCTTAATTGCCAATTAAGTTGGGGCTTTGAACCAGCCTGGCTGCCGCTGATGGGCCTTCATCTTTCCAGTGAGTGTCACAGGGGCACCCTTTGTTTGCTCTTCTTGGGGGCCTGAAGTTACTGTAGCAGGCTGCAGGCGGCCATTTATCTTCAGCCTGGAAGGCCTTTATCTGCACACACACCCCCCTCCCAGCCCTGCTCTCGCCAGCAGGAGCTGTCCCTGGTTATAGGCCCCATGACAGCCCATTCTGAGGCCATTGAGCAGGCCCGGAGTGATGGCCCCTACCTCCATTCTGGAGTGGAATCAAGAGAAAGGCCCCCAAAAGGTCAGAGAGCAGGGCTGTGGCGAGGAAGGGGACTGGTTGGAGACAGGTGCTTGTATTGATTGGCTCGAGGAGGAGGAGGAGGAAGTTGGCGTGGAATGGAAGCTGGGCTAGCCTTGGCCCAAGCCTTGGGGCCAGGCTGCATGATCTGTGGTGGCCTGGCTCACTGTACCCTTTGCTCCAGCCTGCAGCTGTCTGCGACAGCAAGGGGGGAGCGGAAGGTCTTCATCAGCTTTCGTTCAGCCAACACATCACGTCCTCACTCTTCTATCATCTTTTGGGAAGGAGATTGAGGCTCATTCTCCCAGAGGTGAGAGGAAGCCCTTCCAGAAGAATCTTTGGGTACCCTGATGGACAGCCTCTTTAAGTGGAGACCTTTATTTCTGTGGCTGCTTACTCCTGCTTCTCTTGCCCTTTCTCCAAGCCTAGTGGACTTGATGGTCAGATCAGAGCTTGAAACCCAGAGAATCCTGCCTCCCACCTCCCCCTTGTGGCCTCTCGCATGCCCTACCAAGTCACCCACAAGAGTCCAAAGACTGAGTCTTAGACAAATCAAACTCTGGGCCAGGATATCTGTGTGGTTGCTGCTGCTGCTTTCCCTGATGCTGAAATCTGTAGGACCCAAAGAAATCTCAAAAGTGCCCAATGGAAGGGTTATGGCTAATGTGAATAATCATAACAGCTAGTATTGATTAAATATTTCCTGGGTTCCAGCCCCTGCGCTGAGCACCTCCATGCATCATCTTATCTAATTCTCATGACAACCTTGTAGGGTAGAAACTTTCCGTACCCATATCCCCATTTTACAATCAACGAAGGTGAGATGTTTGGAATGTAGATAATTTGCCCAAGTTCATATAGTTAGCAAGCAGTAGAGACAGGTTTTGAACTATTACACACTGACCATCTCTTCTGCTTTATGCAGATGCTAAGAACTTTTCAGGCATGGAAACCAACACACACACAATACCCCCACAGTCCCTTCTTTTCCCACATTCTTATTGCTCCCCTCTGAAAGACAAAAGGCTTTAGGAGAGCATGGCCAAGGATGGGGGTCTCCCAGTCTGGCTAGTTTACTGCTTCCCCTGCACCAACTGTTGCCCCTGACCAAGGTAGATTCTGCACTCTGCAGAAAGAGATGTGAGCCCCCTCTTCCACCACCCCATCCCCATCTGGGCAGGGATTTGAACTGCCCTTGCATTCGGCACTGTCTGGGGCACTAAATGCCTTAACAACTTAATGGGGCTTCTGAGACAGCCCGGTCACCTCAGCTCACCTCTGAAGCTCCGCCCCCTCCCCGGGCAGCAGACAAGGGGCGGGGTGTTTATGAGGGTGGTCGTAAAAATATTCATCTCGGCAGCAAAGGTCCCCATAGTAAATAAGCCCTATTGTCCCAAAGTAGCAGCTTATTTCAGTTCAGAAAAGAAACAAATGCCACCTTGAAACATCTGGTGTTTTAGGAAACCCTTTTGTACTGACTGGGAGTCCAGGGGTGGACCTGGCTCCACGGTTCTCCTTCAGAAGGACTTTATCTGATGGCCATTTTATCTGCTGAATTTGAAGGTCATTTTATCTTGCGGTACCACCCCATCGGCTGCCGCTAGATTGAGGAAGACAATCAGGATATTAATGAGATTAAGAGGCGCAGCCTTCAGAGATTTTGCTGGCAACCTCCTCCTGATAGTGGACAGAGCCTGGTCTGCATACAAAGAAACCTGGCTGCTGGGCTGGTGGGGCTCAGAGCTTGTGCACAAAGGAGCCAGGAGATACTGGAGTGCTATCACTGTAGGCAGCCCCGTGGGCCATGCCTAATCCCCCTGAAGGACCCTTAGAAGATTCAAGGACTCCTTGTTGCCTCGTCAGCACTGAGGAGGAAGGAAGCTGCCAGTAAACACACAGCCCCTGCCTGCAGGTTATAGAAGTGCCCTTGGAATCTGTTTGTTGAAGGTTTGATGGGAACGGACAGGAACTTGGGGGGAATTAAGCACCAGAGGTACAGAGAGCGGCCAAAATCTGTGCAAGGGCCTTTGAAGCTAGCTGCTCGATGGGAAGGCACAAGATCTGGCATTTTGCCTCTACCCACTTTTCGATGAGAAGTACAAGCACAAGTGGGGAAGCTATATATATATATATATATATATATATATATATATATATATATATATATATACACACACACACATACATACACACCCACATATATGAAAATGCATATATATATGAATGAAACATAGCCCCAAAATAAGGTCAAATGAAGCATTCAGTTGTGGTTATCGTCCTAGGAACTCTGGTATAGGGGTTGGCAAACTTTTTCTGTAAATAATTTAGGCTTTTTGGGCTGTATAGTCTGTCTTCACAATTACTTGACTCTGCCTTTGTGGGATAAATGTGGCCATGAACCATATGTAAACAAGCGAATGTGGCTGTCTTCCAACAGAACGTTATGTACGGGACTGAGATTCGAATTTCTTTGGCCTGTTTGGACCACAGTTTGCGGACCCCCACTCTAGGATAATGGTTCCCAATACCTTGCCACACTTTAGAATCAACTAGGGAGCTTCTAAAATCCCAATGCCCAGGGGTGCCTGGGTGGCTCAGTTGGTCAAGCATCCAACTCTTGATTTCAGCTCAGGTCATGATTTCACGGTTTATGAGTTCGAGCCCCTCATTGGGCTCTGTGCTTACAGCACAGAGCCTGCTTGGTATTCTGTCTCCCTCCTTCCGTGCCTCTCCCCTGCTTGCTCTCTATCACTCTCTCAAAATAAAAATAAATGTTAAAAAAAACGTAAAAATCCCAGTGCCCAGGCTGTGCCATAGATGCCTGACCATCACCCGGACGTGTGATACAGATTGAAGATAATCTGGGGAAATGCTTTTCTAAATCCAGTGGACGTAGCAACGAGTCATAGACTATGCAGGCAGACCTGAATTCCAACCTCAACTTGGCCTGTGTGACAATAGGCAAATCTCTGGGATCACTAAGCCCCAGTGTTTCAATTTGTAAAACGGGACACCAACTCATGCAGAGGCTATGAGGATTAAATGAGCTGGTGTATGTAAAGCACCCTGGATGTAGCAAGTGCTCATGAATGGTAGCTATTGCCATTCCTTGCAGGGCCTTGTTTTGGGTTTTTATTCCGCCTCTTTCTCTCTGTTCCTCTTGGAGGTTTCTTTCAACCCTGACTTTTGGAGAATTTGAAGGGTTTCCAACTAGACACTCACCTTGGTGTTTGTGGCAGATTAAGTCTGGCTTCTTGTATAATGCAGTTTCTCATTCTTCCAAGAAGGACTGCTCTGTGACATCCATAACACATGTCCAGTGCCATATCCAGTACTATAGGCATTTAGAGCAAAAAAACAGAGCTGGGAAGCGCCAAGGATTGTGGGGAGGGGCGGAGGCTCATGACCATGTAGCAGGAGGTCAGGTTCATAAGATGACCCTGAATTTCCTGTAGGGCATTTTTCTCCTTTAATTTAAGGAGGCGCGAGCACCCTGCTTGTTAGTAATTAGCCCTGGGATCCTGCCAATTAGAGGGGGTGTGGTACTTTCTTGGTGGAAGCCTGATCAGAGAAGCTTAAAGGCCTTTGTTCTTAGGAGGGAAGCTCCCCCAAATTTCAGGCACAAGAGCAGTAAGAAGGGGAGGGTGGACACAGCTCCTGCAGTGAACGCAGGAAACCTCAGAGGCTCCAGAGGGCTGATTCTCTGGAAGCTGCTTCCCTCAGCCTGTGAGCCTGCATCTGCCTAAGATACGCCTTCCTGTTGCCCTGTGCTCTGGCTTCAGCAGCCCGACAAAAGCACCACTGTGTAAGTTTAGCCACTGAGGAGTCAACCGATGAAGCCCAATCTCTAATGCTTTCAGGAAGTCAAGAACCATCTTTCTCAGAACACACACTCACCTCCCTCCCAAGCTGGAAGAACACCATGCAGATATCTTTAGTGCTTAATGACTCTCCCAGGGGAAGTCTCCATCCCCTGAGGCAAGCTGCCTACCGGCAGGCCCTTGCCTGGACTGCACTCAAGAAGGGTGTATCTGGGTAGCAAGGGGTAGCATCCCCAAAGAGGCTTGGGCTTGATCTATGGTTCTTTCACTCTCCGATGGTTACTTGGGCTCTTTGAACCTCAGTGTGTTCATCTATAAAATAGGGATCAGGGATGTGATGTCTGTCTCCTCAGGGCTGATGTGAGGCTTAAGTATGATAAAGGGCCCAGCAACAAGGTGCCTGACAAGGTATTGTTGGGTTGGCTCAGGAGCCCTTAGGGCCTTGAGAGAGAGGAAGAGCTTTGGGTTTCCTTGGGTTCTTGACTAGGGTGTGGCTTGCAGTTTCACCCTGGAAGGTTCCTTTTCCATGAACCCTGCTTCTCATTTGAGACGTCAGAAACCATGAAACCCAAGTATTGGCAAGACCTGTGCTTCTTACACCTCCATCCCAGCCCACATAAAAGGCATCTTGGGAGCTCATTAAAAACACCCACATCTCCCCCACCTACACCTTTTAGAATCAGAACTTGATGTTGGGGGGGGGGGGGCGGCGGGTCAGGCGTGGAAAGTTTCAATAAACTCTCTAAGAAATTTGGATATACAGTCAGGGCTGGACGTCACAAGGCCAGATGGAGCAGGAGGGTCCTGAAGGGGTTGATGATGATCCTGAAGGCTCTTTGCTAAACTAGGAGAGGTGAGGCAGCTGGGGGAAGGGCCCTGGACTAGGATTCAGGAGACCTGAGCCGCGAATGAGAAGGGGTGACCTTGGGCCAATCACCTAACTTCTCAGGGATTCTGGCAAATGAGGGTGTCGGACCTTTCAGCTCTGACAGGTGAGTATTTGGAGATTGCATGTAGCATCAAGTGTTGGGGCCCAGGCCCTGCTGCCTGAAGTAGCAGAGGGACGTTGGTCATTGTGATATCTTATTGTTAAGCTCATCATCTGTCTGTCTCTCGCTCCGTCCCCATTTCAGGAACTGTGTGCTGTTACAATCCTTCCACCTTTATTAGGGACCATTAGAGCTTTACAGCAGCGGCAGATTGGGTGGGGCCAGTCACAATAAACAGATTTATAATGGGTGTAAACGAGACACCTATCACTGCTGAAGGTTAACACTTTCAGGGCCTTTGAGTGGCAGCCTGCATGCCCATTGCCTTCTGGCCCTACCCAAGGCAGGGTGCCTCTTCCTGGTCAGCACCTCTTGGACTGGGTTGGTGATGAAGCCCAGGGAGTTCTTGTTCAGCGAGCGGGGAAAACCTCTGAATAACATCTCCCATTTGTGTCACATCAATTTGCATGGTGGGTACAAAATAGCTGCTTGATTTATCTCAAGATGTTTTACCAATGGAAACAGAAACAAGCCTTCTCCTCCTTCTTGAGAATCTTCCTGCTGGGTGAAGTATAGGGTTTGCATCCCTATATGTCAAAGAAAAAGAAAGAAATCCAGTAAGTCTCATTCTTCCTGTGAGGAAAAGTAGTTCCCGGAGTCTCTAAAACTGTGTATGTATGCTGAGTGGTGGAATTCCAGGCTGTACCCACATCGAAGCCCGAGTTGGCTTTCTTCACCACTATGTCTCCAGTCCATAACCTGTGCCTGGCACATGGTGGACATTCCATTATTTGTGCGCTGACCATATCTATTATAAAGGGCTTCTTGTCCAAAACCTGAATGCATAAATCCCCTATTTTGTAATCTGTTTTTCAGGTTTAGAGTTAAACTGACAAACTCCATAGTTTGTCTCGTTTTCCGTAACATAGTACATATTACGATTTAAAGCATATTTTCCCTTTTCTAGAAACAATGACATCCAGCTCTACTTTCATTGATACTGCTTAACCACACACACACACACACACATAACCTCCAATATTTAATGTTACCAGGAAGTTTTCAAAGAACATATTATTGGGGTGCCTGGGTGGCTCAGTCAGTTGAGCATCAGACTCTGGATTTCAGCTCAGGTCATGATCCCCGGGTCGTGGGATGGAGCCCCATGTTGGGCTCTGTGCTAAGCGTGGAGCCTGCTTAAGATTCTCTCTCTTTCCCTCTGCCCCTCTCCCCTGCTCACATGTGCTTGCTTGTTCTCTCTCTCTCTCTCTCAACATAAAAGAGAGCATATTATTATTCTTTTTCTCTTAATGTTCTACTGGTTTAGTTTACTAGCTTAGTCTACTAGTTTAATTTAGTTCTACTAGTCAGCTTAATGTTCTACTACATTAGTTCCTATTATAATTTCTTACCAGCATGTCTTGGACAAGAAAAGAGCTAGAATAGATCTTCCTGAGTTTATGTTGAGTGAGCCAAGGTCTAGAAAAGGGCCTGGGTTTTTCTTGCAGATCAGAGTCATTTGGAGAGATGGCTCTAAGCAGCTGCCGTCCTTGGGGGACTGCTCCCTGAGTGCTTCGCTGGTGCTCCTGTTCAGTGGAAGCCAGTAATCATCCAACCTCCAAAGCCTCAGCCCGATGCCTGGTGCAGCCTGGGACCAGCGTCCATGAGCTGGTACCCAATGGCTATCTGTCATGCTGCTGCTGCTGCTGCTGCTGCTGCTGCTGCTGGGGGAGCTGCCTCCAACGGTGGTGATGAAGAGGCTGGGATCTGGCCAGGCAAACTTCCGTAACGGGGCAGCTCTGACACTTGCCAGGCCTCAAAGGATCTTCTCCCTGGGTGTCACTTCCCAGCGGGGCCCTGCTTATGAATGGGTCGCAGTGGAAAACCTCTCCTTTCTAAGGCAATTTTATGAGCCTTTCAGTCACAATACAGATGTCTGTTTTTAGGACCTTACTTTTGTGTGGACACCCAGTGGCTCAGTCTGCTGATGGCTTTATAGCCTTCTTCGTTCCCCAGATCCACTAGAAGCGTCATCGTCCTCCTCGCCAGCCAAGCCCAGGGGCCTTTGTTACAGCTACATTACCCCTCCCTGCAAAGGCTGCCTCTGAGAAAAGAGACCCCAGGAGCCAGACTGCGGCAGGGCTCTGTCTGTCCTCACAGCCTTTAGGCCTAACGATGTCCGCTTTTAACCCTTCTAAGTTTTCACTCCAGCTTCCTTTGGAGAAAAAGGCATTTAAGTGACATTTAGTGTTGCCACAGTAAATTCCCATTAATTGATCCTTCCTCAAAAATCAACCCGATGAGCCTCAAACTGGGTTCTAACAGAGTGAGTCCAAATTTGGGCTTCCCACTCGCAGCCCCAAACCTTTAGAAATGCTCAGCCTGTGCCCATGGAAGCACCCATTTCAACAACCCCCCCCCCCCTGCTTAAAGCATCCTAGGTAGTGAGAGTTATGCTTAGGCCCCAAGAAGTCAGGAATGGGTAGGCCCCCTACAGGCACCCCCATTGGCCTTTTTTACACTAGGTAAAGCACTAACGAGATCCAGGCTGTTTCGTAAGCAATACTCCTCGGTGCACTCACCCTGCGCCTTCAAACACAAAATCACCCCCAATGTGTCAGTGCTATTTCTATTTTGATTATATTTTACTCTCGCTTTCTCCTCCTCTCTCACTCCCCCTTCCTCCTTCTTTAAGGGGCATGCCTCCCGCTAACCTCAGCAAAATCAGGAAACCTAGAGGAGAAATGTATACCACTGTCGCTTTTGCACCCCTCAGCTCCACAGACCATGTGGAACCTGGTCATCAGTTGCTCATTCCACCAATATTTACCGAGCGCCTCTCACAGGCTAGGCTCTGTGCGAGGTGCTGAGGACACAGTGGAGACCACAGGCAAGGTCTTGCCCTCGTTGGGCTTACATTCCAGTGACAGAGACAGTCAAAAAATGAGTAAACAAAATCATTTCAAACTCCTTGGGGGGTCACGATGGAGGCTCAACCTACCTGGAATCAATTTGGGGCTTACGGGGAGGAAGAAGAAGGGTTGGCCGCTGACTTGCTTGGGGGCCCCTTCACAAGAGGTAGTGAAAATAACCTCTTCCTCTTCGAACCTCAGCTTTCCATTCTGTCGAATGGGCATCCGTGACACATTGAGAGCAGGCTGCGTAAAACACTCACAGATGTGAGGACTTCTCAAGTTCTCAAGTGCCGGCCTGCTTTCTTTCACTTGTAACAGCGGCCTCCTGGCTGAAGGTCTTGTTGCAAAACATCTGATGTTTGCCTGCAGAAACGGGCTCTCCAGTAAGGACCAGGCATGCTGGCCGGTTTCTGTGGCCCTCCTACCTCCCCACATGTGTGATTTTCTCAGGTGCACTGTGCAGGTCAACTTCTGTTCTCGGCCAAGATGCTTTTGATGGAAGACGATTTTTTTTCCCCCGTTGGTTACATTTGCTTTGATTTTTATAAGAAAACCAGTTTGTGGGCTTTCCTTAAGTATCACTCAACTTTTACTCCTTGAGTTCAAGAATGTTTACCGTCCCCGCAGGCCTGTCTGTGTTTCTCCTCTTAGGAACTGGGCTCCTAACCCAGCCACCTCGGGTAGAAAGAGATGTGGAATTAAAACCCAGCCCAGTGTTTCAACTGCTTCCGCCTTGCATCAGCTGTTTTCCTCTCAGGCTTTCGGATTTTTAATCTGAACTCTTCGCAAATGTTAATCTTTATCCCCAGAGGGGAGGAAATGAGAATAAGAGCTGGTGGTAGTCCCGTGTTACCAGTGAGGAAACTGAGGCAGCCGTGCTATCTCCTTTATTTAAAGCTTTTATTTCTGGACCTCCCAGTTCACATTCTTTTATCCCAGATGAGCCTCTCAGACGGTCACTAGACTGAATCATTTGCGTGTCTGCCTCTTTTCTCAAGAAAGTGACTCCTCTGTGGGGAGAGGGGGAATGGATTTCTGAGGATAGGTTCCCGGGCCTAATTCTGCCTGGCCCCCTCCCCGGCCGTATGTGTTGGCGTCATAGGAAAGACAGCTCTGTCTACCCATAATTGATGGGCAGAGTTGTTTCCTTTGGGAGGAGCTTTCTCTGTCGCACGCTCCCGCTTGCCTGGGTTTAAATTCCCAGGTTCTAGACCCAACAGGGTTGGGCTGTGCTCTGCATGAGGTTAGAAACACAGGGGAAGAATGCGTGTGACAGAGCTCTGGCCAGTTGAGTAATGTTTACTCTGTTGGTGGCTGGGACGCTCATTCGCGCTGGCAGAGGTCCATCAGCCGGAGGAACATTCCTGCATTATCAGGGATGGGAGATTGGTTTTGAAATGTCAAGGGTGAAAGGCATCCCACCAGATCCTGGGTGAGGCTCACAGACCCCAGTAAAAAGGAACCCCTCGCTTCAGCACCAAAGGCCACATGGGGGCAAACTGAACCTCACATGGCCCAGGAGGCCACACCTCCCACTTTTCTTCTTGCTAAAAAGAGCGATTCTGGTCATGTTTTCCTGGCTGACGTTGCTCTTCTGTTTGCCTGGCATTTTCTCTCTGAGCAAAACCCGGTGTTTCTCTTACCTTATTTAATTCATTCATCGTTATGGCTTCTGAGGAAGGAAGATCCGTATGCCCATCTTGTAGATAAAAATACCAAGACGCAAAATTTGATTGGTCCAGAATCATCAAGGCAGAGAGACAGAAAGAGAGAGGGTATTAGTTTCAAGTGGCTAGTTGCTGATGTCCTGTTGATTTCTGGAATTGTGGAATTGGGATCTCAGCTGCTTTTAGAAGCTCTAAGAGAGGGGTGCCTGAGTGGCCCTGTCAGTTAAGCATCTGACTTTGGCTCATGTTATGATCTCATGATTCATGGGTTCGAGCCTGTGTTGGGCTCTGTGACAGCTCAGAGCCTGGAACCTGCTTCAGATTCTGGATCTCCCTCTCTCTCTCTCTCTGTCCCTTCCCTGCTCGCGCTCTGTCTGTCTCTCTCCCCAAAATAAATAAAACATTTTAAAAATTTTTAGAAGCTCTAAGAGGGCTATAGTTCTAAGCCCCTGAAGCACAGGTTTCTGAAAAGTCCCCGTGGTTGATTACTCCCTAAGCAGGTCCTCTCTGGGGTCCCTCCCACAAGGCAGTTGTGTCTGTCTTTGAAAACAGATACATGGTCAGTTCTATAGAACCCAACATTCACATCATAAAAACCACTGTGCTCTGTAAAGTAACCCAATAAAAACTATGGGGTTTATGGGGACGAAATGGGGTTAAGGACACAATACTCAAAACTTCTTCAATGACACCCCTTAGAAAGATAAGAATCTAACAAAAACATTAGCCGAGTTTTACACCTGTTACGTGGTTAGGAAATACATAAATGCTGTAGAATGATAAATATGGCCCTTTACCTTGAAAACAGTCCTGCAGTTTGCCTTCGGAAGCAGGCATCAGAAGGGTTGTGGCTTGAGAGTTAATGTGAAGTAGGAGAAGGAGGGTTGTCGGAAATCGGAAGGAAAATTGTAACTCTAGCTGCGGATCAATGTGGCTTATAGCACATGCAGTGAACTGTTGGTAGATGCTCAGAGTTTGTGTGCGTGTGCGCACGCGTGCGCGTGCATGTATGTACATGCACACACGCTAGTATGGTTAGTGTTGTCCTTTGTGGCTCCATTCAGCTGGGTGCCGATTTCTGAATTCCTCAAGTGTGAAATTCATGTTACACTCAGATTATCCCATATTTGTCAGTAGAACTGGAACAGATCCACACTTTCAATACAAACATTCCCGCAGGACTGACAGCATTCTCTCCTTCTGCCAGAGGGATGCTCCCTTGTTCTAGAGCATGAATGCTCAAAGCAGCTAAGGGCTCATTCCTTCATTCGGGAAATATTCACAGTCCCAAGGCCCTCTGTGAGGCTCCAAGGAAGCAACAATGAGTAAAAAGTCATCCCTTCCTTTAAGAGGGAACAAGAAGTATCCTCTTATCAGAACATTATGGTGCAGGGTGTCCGACTCCTGCTGTAAGAGTCTTGACTGCATGTAAAATACCAAGGGCGAAGCAGTTAACTATCAGAATGAATCAAAGGGAGCTCCACAGAGGAGATGGCATTTAACCCTCTTAAAAGATGTGGCATGGAGAAGAAGGGAAGAGCTTTCCTGGCAGAGGGAACAGCAGAAGCAAAAGCACAGAGGCAGGAGATGGCAGGGCCAATGTGACGAACGGCAGGTGCTCTGACATGGATGTATGGGATGTCGTGAGAGATGATACAAATAAGGCGAGCTGGAGTCACAAAGGCCCCATTCTGCTAGTCTTGCGTTGGGGTTTTTCCAGAAGGCAGCGAAGGGCCATCACAGGTTTCCAAACAGGGCAGTGACGTGGTACAAGTTTGTTTGAGAAAGAAATCCCAAGCTCCAGCAGTGAGAAGAGTACCCTGGAGGTGGTGCTGGTGCAGAAAGTGGAACGTGGAGACGCTGGCTTCTGGAACCCACAAGCTTCTTTCATGTTTTGATGTGTTTGTCACTAGATTCTAGCTGGGATGACGTTTACTGCTTATGCCGTGGTTCATAGGACCAGCAATGGGGGCATGGCCAATTAGTGACTTGAGCCAGGAAGAGAGTGGAAGGTACAGGGCCACATCTAGTGTTGTCATATCTCCTGTGGGGCCTCTGGGGCTGTTAACCTGGCATCTTTGGCATCGTAACCCAGAGCACTTGTGGTATATTCATTTTCAGAGCTTGCAGTGGTGAAGGAGGAAGGGAATGTGCTCCATTCCCCGAGCACAGTACCTGCCACATGATAGGTACTCAATAAAGTTTTGTAACCTCAGCCTCCTGAAAATGTCTTTTAAACAAAGACAGTCCCAAAGTAGAAGGAATGAGGTATCTTGTGCCAAACACATTCTGGGGACTTTCACATCCACTGAGTCGTTCATCTTCCTCCCCGTGACCCTAAGGGGCAGATACTGTTAACAGCAGAGAAACTGAAGCTTGGGGTGGTTAAGTAACTTCCCCAAGGCCACACAGCTAATCTGTGGTAGAGCCAGGATTCAAACCCAGGTTGCCTGGCTCCAGAGCCTCCTCCACTTTGGTTCTCCTTTGAAGTACCCTTCTGAGTTTGTGAAATACACAAGGACCTGGCCTCTTTCCTTCCTCTGACAAGAACACCTATTTCTGGGGGATCGCCAGTGGATACTTTGTGATACACCTTCCATCCCCTTTAAGGTGGCTACCTGATTACAGCCACCTTCTCTGTGTCCAGAGTGACTGCCAAACTCCTTGGTGGGAGAAGCACCAGTGGGAAAGGTTACAGGTGAATCTGGAGCTGGCAAGCAGCCCCACCAGCTCCCACCACACTCTGCAGTGAGAACAGCACCCCCCCACACCCCCAACAGTGGGCAGACCTCTGGCTCAGAGATGAGGAAGCTGAGCTCACCCAGGACACTGATGGCTGAGCTGAAATCAAACAGGGATGATCCCCTGCCTGCCAACCAATGCTGTCCCTTAGCCAGAGGCCTAGGCCCCTGTCTTTCTTTTTTTTTAAGTTTATTTATTTATTTATTTATTTTGAGAGAGAGAGAAAGCACAAGTGGGGGGGGGGGGGGAGAAAGTGAGAGAGAGAGAGAGAGAGAGAGAGAGAGAGAGAGAATCCCAAGCAAGCTCTACCCTGTTAGTGCAGAGCCAGATGCAGGGCTCAATCTCATGAACCTGAGCTGAAGTCCTACGCTTAACCACCTGAGCTACCCAGGCGCCCCAAGGCCCCTCTGTGTTTAAACAGAACAGCTCCACCCTTACATGAAGCTGTGCTGGGGGAGAAAACAAGGTTTGAAAACCACAGCAGCCTTGGGCTACCCTGGCTGGATTCTAACAAATGGCCCTTGACGCTCTTCTGCCAGGCTCCCTCCTAAAGAAGGCTTTGTTTCCTATGGGTATCCTTGGTTAATTATTTTTAAATACATAATTATGTAGCCTGCAGTAGGGGAGAAGCCTCCCTGTGACCCATATTTGATCACCAAAGGACGGGCCCTCTTCCTTTGGCCAAATTAAATAGGCTAAAACCAGAGTCTGTTTGACTTGAGGCTGAATCGATGATGGGGACAGGCTGGGAGGTGAACACACACCTGACTCCCAGCGTTATCACCACTCTCTCAGGAGCAGAGCATCTTGGGGAGGTAAATAGCTGGCCAGGGAGTCAGAGAAAGCAAGAGAAAAACAAGGTGAAGTGCAGTCCCTCCAAAAGGAAAGAACGAGAAAACAGGAGCCAGGCTTGCCTCCCAAGTAGCTTCTGGGGCAAAACACATAAGTGGTTCTTCAGAGTAGGACTCTTGGGGAACTATGCTCCATGGACAGGTCATTCCATTCAGTACTTAGAATCTGCCCTAAGTTGCCTAGAATTCTAGAGTCTTAGGGCAAATATCCTGGGGTCCATCCCCATACTAGCTGCCTCCTGACCCATAGTTACCATTTCTTTAGCATCATGCTAGGAAACTTTTAGATATATTCTCTTATCCAGAAATTGCCCTGTGAAGGAAGTGTTCCCTCCATTTTATGAGAGGAGGTGAAGGCACAGAGAGAGAGAGAAGTAATTTTTCCAAGATCGAACATCTCCTAAGGGCAAAGTGGGATTTGAGCCTGAGTTTGTCTAGCTCCTGAGCCCACAGTCTTCCCATTGTCCCTCCTCAGAAAATTCTTCCTATTATTGCTTTGAAACCTACCTCCCTCTTTTCTGTTGGATCTTCTCTGCCTCCTGAGCTCACAAGGCACAGATCTTTCTTCTTCTATGTCACAACACTGTGAGCTGTTGGATGTATCCTGCCAGGAGCCCAGTGGTAAATGTGAGTGGAGAAAAAAGACCCAGTGTGATCCAATGGGATGAATAGAGGGTAGGAGATAGGAGACGTAGGGACTGCAGATAGGTGTGGAGGACCTCGGGCAGGACTGGGGAGGGGGTGTTGGTTCAGAGGCAGGGGAGCCTTCCTCCTTTTAACCTCATGGCTCCTGTTCCCCCAAAAGTGTGGTGCCCCAGACCAATAACCACCAAATTCCAATTTGCCACCGTCACCCCCACTGACAGCCCCTTGAATCAAAGGATGAGGACAGCAACCAATAGAGGAAGCCCATAGAGCATTCATCAAGCCACTCAGAGTCAAACACGTTGCTCTTGAAGGTTAGAACCCTGCCTTAGCATTTGTTTGTTTTCTTCCCAGCCCTCTTAAGCTCTAGGTCATATCAGCCTTGGGTAATGTCCTTTGGATGATGCCAGAAGACTGGCTTGGGTCTCCTCTTGGCAAGCTTCATCTTAGTGATTTGGAGGCTGCTGGTTATGGCAGCTTGCCTGGCCCCTGGGAAGGGGGGCTTTGTAGCCTCCTTGGGCAGGTGGGGCTCCAGGGGGAAGCAGGAAGCAGGACAGGGGGAAACAGACCAATAGAATCACTATACTTTATACAGCAATGATTCGTCTTGGGAAAGCTGGCAAAAGGAGAAGTGCAGCCAGATAGTTGGCCCACCCCTCCAAATAATGGCGTGCCCAGAGCACTGGTCTCCCTCTCCTGCAGGTAGAAATAGGGTCCCCCAAGCCTTTTTGTCAAGTCCAAAGTGCAACACAAGAACACAGTCTTTGTAGGCTTTGAGCTTAGGGTGAGATGCCCCAGCTGCCCCCAGCTTGGTCCCCAGCTGTTTCACGGGCACATCGAGCAGGACTTGGACTCTGCAAACTGGGTCCAGGTTACTTGCGCCCCTTCGGTAGCCTTCTCTGCCCAGTGCTTTTCCTTTCCTGAGCACAGACCTCTGTTTTGGTTCCTGAACCAGAGGGAGGGCCAGAGTAGTGAGGCTATAAACATGCTTGGTTCTCCCCTCCCTTGCAGACCTAACTGCAGTGGTTTACTAAAGCATCCACATCCCGCCTGTGTGTGCTGCCTGCCCCACCTCCCGGCAGACTCGCCTTCCCCTGGGCCCTGGAAGTCAGCCAAATGGGACCCCATCAAAGGAATGTGAGTTCCAGAGCCACAGACCCCCAGCTACAGCCCCATCCCTGACCTGTCCTGCCTGTGTGCAACACCCTCCGCCTGCCCACCCCAGCCTCTTGTGCTCAGCCATAATAGTGGTATGCAAAGACCGATGCCTTCCACTCTGGCTCTTACAGGGCTCCCTGGACAAGTGCCTCTTTGTAGGACGGGTCTACTCATGCTTTGCAGCCCCACATTGCCAAGAGATGCCAGGGAAACATTTCTAGAAGACATTTTGAAGAATACAAGAAATACTCTAGTTAGGAAGAGAAGGCCAATCTCAGCCCCTAAATCCCGCAAGAAGTATGCTGAAGGAAGAATAAGCAGAATCCTTTTGTCCACTCGCTCATTCGTTTGTTCGTTCATTCATTCATTCATTCCTCTGACAGATATTTATTGAGTGGTTACCAAGTGCCAAGGCACTGGGGATACAGCAATGAGCAAAAGAAAACAGATAAAAATGTCCTGCCCTCAAGGAGCTTACATTCCAAAATTAAGTAGAGTCCACGCCAGCCTTTACCCTGGAGAAAGCCAGCCAGTGTCTCTCATAGGAAACAGGGGAGGAAAAGGCAACTTTGGGTTCTTGTCATCCACCGTGTGAAAACAAGGGGAGTCAAATGTGTGTTCCAGGGCCCTGAGGACACTCATGTCTGCTGTTGGGTCTGTCTTGTTTTGCAGGAGTCCGCTACAGCCAGCAGGGAAACAATGAGGTCACTTCCTCCTCAACAATCAGTCACCATGGCAACAATGCCATGGTGACCAGCCAGTCTGTTTTACAGCAAGTCTCTCCAGCCAGTCTGGACCCTGGCCACAATCTCCTCTCACCTGATGGTAAAATGGTGAGTACACCTGGGCCATTGTAGCTCTGGAGCTGATAAGATAAGAGGCAAAACAAACACAACTTCTCACAAGGCCTGCCTCAAACAATGAGCCATTGTAGCCCCGGAGGGGAAAACGGGGGCTGTCCAGAGTTGGGACGGAAAGGTAGAGCTGGTGACCCAGCCTTTGGCGGGTGGAAGAGGTGTTCGGTTTGAACCTAGCCAATAAATCTGACAGAGTCCTGCTCTCATTTTATTGATTGAATGCCTCATAAAGGAGCAAGCCGGGTGGGACGCTGTTTGTTTTGGGGCAGGCAATGACATTTGTGTTGATAAAATGTTCATTCGTAACCCCCCCCACCCCAAGGCCTCCAAAGCCAGTCTTTTAACCTTAGAGAGTATTTCACTTTGAAACAAGCCCGCTCTTTCTCTTCGCCACACCCTGGTGCCGGCAAGGAGAGAAATTAAGTCAGGATGTAGTGGGTGGCAGGAGATGGAGAGAGGCTTCTTGAACTGGGACATCAGGTGGTATGTCAGTGCGGAGCAGGGCACAAAATGGCGGTGGGGCGGAGCAGGGCGAGGTGAGGCTTACAAGGAAAGTGAGAAGCACCGACTTTGAAGTTCCAGTGACCCGGTTCAAATCCCAGCTCTAGCATTTAATAGCTGTGTAGCCTTGGGCAGGTTACTGAACCACTCTCCGTCTCTCTCAACTATAAAACGGGCATAATAACAGTGCGGTTGTTGGGGGGAACAACTGTGATAACAAGGGAAATACTCAGCACCGTGTTAAATATTCAACAAGTGACTGGTGTTATTGTTAATGTCAGTGTTCCTCTCTTTAACTGAAGTTTTCTACAATCATAACCACAGCCCACACCCAGATGTAAGTTTAGCACACTTGGCGAGGAATAGACTCTTTTTGAATTTGAATTTTCAAGGCTCTCATTCTCTAACAGCACGAGTGCAGGGGAGCGCAGCCCCGGAGAGAAACAAGCATTACGACACGAGTAAGGGCAGGAAATGGAAAACTTTATTCTTTGGGTCATGCTCCGTGTTTCAGTGGCGGGGGGGGGGGGGGGGGGGGGGAGCTGTAGGTTCCTGGCTTCCACGCTCAAGGTGGAGCCGCACACATTCCCTCAAGGTGTCTGACCCAGGGGCAGGTGGGGGCCAGCGTGGGGGAAGGGGACGGGGAGCAGATGCCATTTTAGACCTTGACGTGTGTGCTGTGTAGGCAACACAGGAATGGTGAGTCACAGGTGATTGAGTCCCCAGCTCCCTGGAGGAAAAACAAAGTGTAGTTTCCAAGAGGAGTGCTGGCTCGGCCAACTCTCGTCTCGGGGACGCGAGCTGCTTTCCCTGGTAGTGGTCTGTGCAAACAAAAATGAAAAGGCGCTCCTGGGGGAGGCATTTTGTAGCCCCCTTTCCCTCCCCTCATCCCTTATGCCTTTTCTTCATGAAAAACCGTTTGTGTGGCTACTTTGTAAGAGGCACAGACAAGTCTTCATGAGTCACTTTGAGACCCAAACAGGTTAAGAGTAAGGATTGCCCAAGCTGCCCTGGGGAAGAGGGTCTTGTGGAAGAAGTCTTGACTTCTCAGTGCATGAAATCCTTCAAGTCTCTGCTTCTATTGCTTGAAGGTCCTTGGGGTTTCCCTTGCACCCTCCTGCTCTTTTTCCTAAGAGGCAAGTGGCCTCACCCCAAGCCGGGGCTGCTCCAAAGGCAGCCTGCAGACACACTTTCTGCTTCCTGTTCTGCTCAGCAGTGCCCTAATGGCCACTATATTATTGGATTGATGATTGACCAAGAGAGCACACCTCAACGTTAGCAAACACCTGGAAGCTTGTTTGCAGGGACCAGCTTTTTACTCGTCTCCAACACCCTGGTTCATATGTTATGTCACTATTACTGGATGCCCAAATTCAAGAATCTGTTTTCTGTTAATATCTAACAGGTGCATCACAGATTGTGGTCCACCAAGGCAAGAGTGGAGTATGGTTAAAAATAACATGGGCAAGAGAACCAGTGTGTGTAAGCCTTGGGCTCAGCAATCAGATGGATGTTGCTTAACTTTAGTTTCCTCATCTATAAAATGGGGGGTAATAATGCCTGCGTCATGGGGTTGGTGTGAGGGCTGCTTATAGCTCCACTGTTGTTTGGGTAAGCCCATGTGAGGAGTGCCAGTCTCTTGTGTACTAACTGTCAGTGGGACGTGAATGGGAAATCTTACCCCAGTAATTAGTTTGGGAAATGCTGCTGATCATTTGAGCTTTCTTTTGCACTATCTGTCCCCTCTCCCATACCAAATGCATTGACAAAACGCTGGCCAGATTTAGGGTTGCAGTTTGTGTATGTTGAACCTTGCTGTTGTTTTTTTCATAGATAATTTTTTCAATGTTTGTTTATTTTTGAGAGAGAGACAGAGCATGAGAGGGGAGGGGCAGAGGGAGAGGGAGACACAGAATCTGAAGCAGGCTCCAGGCTCCGAGCTGTCAGCATAGACGCGGGGCTCGAACTCATGAATGTTGAGATCCTGAGCTGAATTCAGGTACTTAACCGACTGAGCCACCCAGGTGCCCCCCTCCTTTTTTTTTTTTTTTCAAAAGCACATACTGGGGTGCCTGGCTGGCTCCATCAGTGGAGCATGTGGCTTTTGATCTCAGGGTCGTGAGTTTGAGCCCCACACTGGGTGTAGAGTTTACTTAAAAAAAAAATAATAATAATAATAATAATAATTAAAAAGCACATTCTGGATTCTTTCACATTGAAGCAGTATAGCCTAACAGTGAAAAACCTTGGCAGCAAATGGCCTGCTTTCAATACCAACACCACTTCTTGTGCAAATTTCTTTACTTCTTCAGCTTCAGTTTCCTTGTCCACAATGTAGGGGCAATAACACTAACCTCTTAGGCTGTAGGCAGTAAAGCACTTAGCATAGGTGAAAGTTCTGCAAATGGCAGCATTCATGTAATTCAAACCCAGCTGCGTCCTTGGCAGCCCCGGGCTTCCTTCAGTCTTGGTGACAAATAGAAAAGAATGGTTGCATTTTAGTGGGAAGGCACTTGACCAGGGTTACCCCCAAACAGTAAGTATTTGAACTCTAGTAAAACTGAGTTTGAATTCTGGCTTCCTCACTCACTAGTCAAGGGACCTAGTGTTAGTCTTGCAACTCTTCGGGGGATCAGTCTCTTAATCTGTAACACAGGGGCAGTGATAATAATGCCCTCCCTAGCTGTGTCGATACCTATTGAGGACAGTCAGTGGAAGCACATTACAGACTCTGAAGCCATGCACATTTAAGTTGTTTTTATCGTCGGCATCTGCATTTGTCTTTCACCATTAAAATCAAACATTGAAACAGGAGAGATTACCGTCACTTCATTGACTTTCTCCAAAGGACTACATTACCCAAAGGAAGTCCGAAGGCAGGTTACTGATTTTTTTTTTTAATGACTCTGACATTTTGAAAAACAAGTCCAGCAAACAGGCTGGTTCTCTCTTGTTTGATGTGGTCGGAATTCCTTCTTGGTCACGTGACCCCCCCAACTCCTTTCTCGATGCCCATTTTAAAAACACAAACAAACCTGTTTGGTTTTTTTATTTCTTTCTTTTTCAAATTAACCTTGGAAGCTCTGTGGCTGACCAGGTCAAGGTGGGAGATAGTGTCTTACCTGGGTGCTGGTGTACGACCTATAATTTGACAAGCTCTGGGAGGAAGGGCAACTGAGTTACTCAGACACTGAATGTTTGTATCCTAACCCTAAAATGTTTCCCAGTGGTCCTGATACCATCAAGAATGTCTGGAGCAGTTCACAATGATGGGAGACCTCTATTTTCCTTCCTTCCTTCTTTCTTTTCTTCCTTTCTCCCTCCCTCCTTTCTTCCCTCCCCGCTTCCCTTCCTTCCTTCCTTCCTCCCTCCCTCCTTTTCTTCCTTCCTTCCTGATTTTATTTTTAAGTAATCTCTACACCCAACGTGGGGCTTGAACTTACAACCCTGAGATCAAGAGTCATGTGCTCCACCAACAGAACCAGCTAGGTGGCCTGAGACACCCTTTCTTAATAATTTTAGAAATTATTTTAAAACTGTAAGTATTAAAATGCTTCATCACCAAAAGTGTGTGTGGGTGTGGGTGTGGGTGAAAGTGATAGCTCCTTATAATTAATGGGGAAACACTGGAAGCATTTCTGAAAACATCAGAATCAAAGCAAGCACATCTATTACAGCTGTTACTGTTTGATACTATTTAGAAAGTTCTAACCAATGCAATAGACATGTACACATATGAGTACTAGCAAGGAAGAGACCCAGCACATGTGCTTGTGATGTCATTATACGTTTGGAGAAATGAAGAAAATCAATAAGGAAAAGACACTGTTAGGAATAAATAAAAGGATTCGATCCCCCCCCCCCCAAAGGGTGTATGAAGTAAACACGTGAAAATCAGTAGCTTTCTCTTACTAACCTATCACTAAAATATAATGGTGAAACAGAATGGGGGCACCTGGGGCCAAGGGCTTATTATTTAGTAGCTTTCTCATTACAACATCAGTTCCTTGACCAAAAAAAAAAAAAAAAAAAAAATCTTTTAATGGATAGTGGAGATTTGGAAAAGGTAGAGAAGCCCAATGATGTCTGATCCCTCTGCAACCCTTGATAATAATTGCAGGGGTGGGGAAAGTTTCTCTCTAAAAGAAGTTCTCTAAAAGAACTCAAATTCTAGAGGCAGACAGACCTGTGTTTGAATACCAGATATACCATTTACTAGGTTATTGGATCTTAGGCATTATACATATCTACTCTGAGCCTTGGTTTTTTTCATCAGGGAAACACGGATGGCAGAAGTATCTGCCTCATGGAACTATCATGAAGTTTGTAAGTTAATGTACAAGTGGTACTTAATGGAGCCTGTAGTCCGTGAAAGCTTTCTTGCACTTCTGCCTGGTCCCCAGTCTGCTCTCCCAGAGCATTTCTTCAGTTATTATTTTTAGCAGCCACGTGTCTTTAGCTCCAATAATATACAAGGTACAGAGCAGAACAGAGGATACTTCCAAATTAAGCAAGTGACAGTCCTCTAATACCCCATGGGCAGAAGAATGTCTGAGGCAGGCTAGGAACTCAGAGACAGTCAACTAATGAGGGGCACTGGGTGGCTCAATCAGTTGAGCCTCCAACTTTGGCTCAGGTCATGATCTCATGGGTTGTGGGTTCGAGCCCCACATCGGGCTGACAGCTCAGAGCCTGGAGCCTGCTTCGGATTCTGTGTCTCCTCTCTCTGTCCTTCCCCTGCTTGCACTCTGTCTCTCAAAAATAAATAAATGTTAAAAACATTTTTTACTTAAAAGAAAAAAAAATAGTCAACCACTGGAAGCATCATAGGGAGGGGATTATTGGGTATTTTACTTCTCTATCTCCAGCATCTAGAAATGTGCCTCAGTGTATGCTTAATAATTTTTACTGAATGAATGAATGAATGAATGAATGAATGAGCTGTGCCAAGGAATTGCTCAGTCATGTCATTAAAAAAAAAATTTTTTTTTCTGTCAGCCCAGAACCCAATGCGGGGCTCAAACCCACAGACCGCGAGATCATGACCTGAGCCAAAGTCAGTCGCTTAACCGACTGAGCCCCTAGGTGCCCCGAGTTATGTCAATTTGGACACTGTTTTTTGCAATCCCGCTCCACTCATGGTGTTTTTGTTTTTTCTCTCCAGCAGATCTCAGTCTCAGGAGGTGGTCTGCCCCCCGTCAGCACCTTGACGAATATCCACAGCCTGTCCCACCATAATCCCCAGCAATCTCAAAACCTCATCATGACCCCCCTCTCTGGAGTCATGGCCATTGCACAAAGTAAGTTCTGTTCTTGGTCAGAAAACTTCGGGGGCAGGTAAGGAGAAGTATGGGAAGTAAGTCAACCTGAGTTTCAAAACAGTTCCTAGCAGACCCCCTTCAAACTCACCCACCACTTGTAGGATTTGATTCCACTTGTTTAGTTCCTTTTCTCTCTCCTCAACCGTATTTGGATTGTTTAGCCTAAAGAAAGAGAAAATAACAGAATCAAGGTGAATCTTGGGCACAACTCACCAGCTGTGCATCCTGGGGCAAATCATTAACCTTAATGAGGTTCCGTTTCCTCATCTGTAAAATGGGTTGCTGAGGTGATCAAATAATAGTGTGTAGAAACATGCCTGCCGATCTATAAGGCGTGAGTATGTATAATATCATAGCTTATACTTTTGTCTAGTGTTCATTTCGATCCCTAAGTGTGCGGTGGATTTTCCACGAAGTTATGCTGATGTTTCTTTGTGTTGGCAAAGATGGAACAACGATGGGCTTCCTTCTAAACAGGGAATTTCATGTGGTCATGGGACGCCTGTTTGCCCAGTGGTGCAAGTCCAGTGAGAGGGAGCTCTGAGGGAAACTGGCAGAGCATCCCCGAGTCTTTAAGGAGAAACATGGCTGGAGACTGGTGAATGGATCAGGTCCTCCCAGGTCTAGGAGGCCCTCATTCCACATCCTCACAGATGGGCCAGTTCAGGGCATGGGAAGGCTGACTGGGGCCATGTCTATGGATGGCTCTCTCAGAATCCTAATGTGGATGAGTGTTCGGTGTGTTCTCAGCTCAGTCGTGAGCTCAGACCAAGTCACCACTGTGACCCTGGGAAGCGCTCCCAAGAAGTCTCAGGAGGGATCGAAGGAAGGAAGGCACATTGCTCATCTTTCTTTTAACTGACATTGTTCCTTTGCCCTTGTGGCCACACTGACCCCTCTGTATTTTATCACCTTTTCCTCTTTCTCTCTTCTCTCTCTCTAAATCAGCCTCAGCAAAGGTAGCAACTCGTCCCTTCTGAGGAGATGGCTTATGTGTTCTTTGAGGGCAAAACAGGGCTGGGCCTACGGGAGGCATGGCTTTCCTGAGTATGTGTGGCTCTCGCTGTATCCTCAATTGCTCAGAAATGGATGCACCCAGGGGCACCTGGGTGGCTCAGTAGGTGAGCATCCAACTTCAGCTCAGGTCATGATGTCACGGTCTGTGCGTTCGAGCCCCACATCGGACTCTGTGCTGACAGCTCAGAGCCTGGAGCCTGCTTCGGATTCTGTGTCTCTCTCTGCCCTGCCCCCCACCCCCCGCCCACTCTGTCTCTCTCTGCCTCTCTCTGACTCTGAAAATTAAACCTTAAAAAAAATTTTTTTTTAAAGAAATGGTTGCATCCTGTATTTCTTTGCAGAGAGAAATGGGAGTAGAGAAGCATTTAGAGGGCTTACCAAATAAAAATTTATTTTGAACTTACTGCCTTTTCACAGGAATATGGTAACCAGACTAACCCCAGGGTTTGATAATGAGATAGGATATCTAAACCCAGCTTGCTCGCCTTCTAGAAGATTTGAGTAAAAGATCCATAAGTAAGATATGCCACCTCTTTATTTCCACAACCAAAATGATACACGAACCACCCCACTCTCCTCTTTTCTTCCCACATCAAGCTTTGGCCGACAGCTACACAATTACATATTTTCTTTTTTTTTTAATTTTTTTTAAATGTTTTTATTTATCTTTGAGACAGAGAGAGACAGAGCATGAGCAGGGGAGGGGCAGAGAGAGGGGGAGACACAGAATCTGAAGCAGGCTCCAGGCTCTGAACTGTCAGCACAGAGCCCAATGCAGGGCTTGAACTCATGGAGTGTGAGATCATGACCTGAGCTAAGTCAGACGCTCAACCGACTGAGCCACCCAGGCGCCCCCACAATTACATATTTTCTTAGGTACTATCTGAACTAAAATTTTTCCTGGAGCTATTCCATATTTTTCAATCTCATTCCTCCTAATCTCCTCCACCCACACTTGTCTACCTTCTCACTGTAGTCCTAATCTACTGCAGGGGCAGCACCAGAGTGTAGGTGGCCCTTGGAAGGATGTGCGTGTGCGTGCGTGCGTGTGCTTGGAGCGGAGGGAGCATGAACAATGGTGAGCGTCAACAGAAAACCCAGCTGAGACACATGGTCCTACCCTATAGAGTGTCAGGATGAAGAATGGCTTGCAGGCACCCTCATGTGGCCAACTGTTGGGTTGAGTGTGTGGGTCCTGCCTGGGGACCACAGAGGCCCATGGAGAAGTGATAACAAAGGCCCCGGCACTGCCGACTCCTCACTCTCTCTTCATCCCCTGGGCTGCACAACATGCTTCTTGGGCAGGAACCAGTGCACAGAAAGCAGGGGAAAAGGCCACGAGTCACACTTCGCGGGAGCTAGGATGACATCAGTGGCTCTGGATCCTGGAATTGAGGCACAGCAGCATCACAGACGGTGTTGAAAATAAGATTCCTGGGCCTCACCTCAGAAGGTTCTGACTCATTAAGTCTTGGGTGGGGCGGAGGAATGTGTATTTCTTAAAGAGCTCCCCCAGATGACTCTAAAGCACAGGCAGGTTTCAGAACCGTGCCCTCAAATGTCATCCACTCTAGGCAGGGTAATTTGCTTTTCTGGGCAGGGATTTCCCAAAAGAGCAGCTGTAATGGGCTCCCCGGGGGAACAGCAAGCATCTGGGGCCTCCCAGGAGACTGAGACCACAGTGGAAGGCAGGAGAGGGAAACAGGATATCAGGGTATCAGGTGAGCCCCTGGGGAATGGGAGATAGTGCTGGTCTGAGGGCGATCAGAGGACCTGGCCCTATCCCCACCCAAGGAAGCCAGGAGGGGGCTTCTTCCTTCACTTCCGCTCAGGAGACTTGCCTTTTAGGGTTCTGATAACAGTATCAGCTAAAGCCCTGAGTAAGCAGCAGCTGAGGTCTTTGTGCTATCTCCCTGGAGGACTTCCCACAAACCCACTTCTGGAACCCTCTCTGTTTCAGGAAAGGCTCTCTAGGTGTCCCTTCCGCACTTGCCTAGACACCTTTTTCTGGATTTTCTTCTTCCTTCCCATCCTGCCCCCCATTTCACAGAAAGCACGGTCAAAGGAACATTGACAGCCCCAGGAAAGAGGTCAGGGTGTCTTGCCCCTGATCCTCTCATCCCTACTCATACTCTGCCTCAGCTGTCTCCCCCACACTCCTGCCCAGAGATGCGGGACCAGGGACCCAGTCTCTGTAGTGCCGGCCCTGGTTCTGAAGAGGCTTCAGGACACAGGCATGGAGCAGTACCACAGAAGCCTTCCACCCCCAGAACAGAAAGATGGCAAGAACCACTGTAAACTGTCAACCTTTCACTTACGACTTCCTCCTCCCAGTACCTGGACCTCTGGATGCCACAAGCCCCGTGCCACGGGATGAGTTACGTCCACTTCATAGAACTGGCTGAGGTCTGCTGTTTTTCCTGCTCTCTGCTATCAGCCAGAGAATGAGCACCTGACCTCTGTCGGGGTCTTTGCACAAGTCCACTAAATGAGGGTGTTCTGGCTTCGTACTCCTAGGACTGTGGAGGTGGTTTTGTTGTTTTGTCGAAATGTGAGTTCCTGATCACTCCTGCCCTCTGCTGGACAGACAGGCCTGGGCACTAATCTGCCTCCTTTAACTGCCCTGAGGGCACCGGGCAGCCCTCTCAGGGAGTCGGGCCTGGAGGGAGTGGGCAAGCAGAGGCAGCTTTCCCAGGGTCCTGGCAACCTCAAGTTTGGGAGGTGCCGGGATGACTTTGGGGAGACTGTCATGCCTCGGATCTGTGTAAGCCCATTTCCATCTACAACTCACTGTGGAATGTCAGCAGGTCAATCTCTCCAAGCCTCAGTTTCTTTGTCTGTATAATGGATCTAGAAAGTCGTTTCCTGTGCAATCTCTCAAGCAAAGCTCAGCCTTGCCTGGCTCACAGCAGGGGCTCGGTGGGTGACCTCATCCATGCACTCAACCCTCCCCTTCCCGGAAGCCACCTCTGATCTTTCCTTCTTGCTCCCACAGGCCTCAACACCTCCCAAGCACAGAGCGTCCCTGTCATCAACAGTGTGGCTGGCAGCCTGGCCGCCCTGCAGCCTGTCCAGTTCTCCCAGCAGCTACACAGCCCTCACCAGCAGCCCCTCATGCAGCAAAGCCCCGGCAGCCACATGACTCAGCAGCCCTTCATGGCGGCCGTGACTCAGCTACAGAACTCCCACAGTAAGGATGCAGGCGGGTTGGGGGGGTGGGGCAGAGGTACCAGCAAGGGCCCTACGCAACCCACCTCTGCCCTCTCTGGATCTGTACTTGCTTGGAAGTATACTGATTTGGTCACTTTTCTCTACCTGTTATCAACCCAGACAGTGTCTCAGCATGACCTTCCTGTGGTCTGTGCCTTTCCTAGATCTCCCCCCATTCCTGGGGGGCGGGCAGGTTTGAAGAGGACAGTTGAGGGCCCACTTTACATAAGTGGAGTTGGAGAAAGAAAGCAGGGTGTAGCACATGTGTGGGACACATGCCACCATTGCCCACGTTGGTACCCATGGAAGATATCACCGATCAGCCACAGTACCTTTTCCTGATGAGCCTCAATTTAGCCTTTTCAATCTGAAAGTCTGAGCAGCCATTACCAGATGGCAAGAGTGGGAATGCAATTTGCATCCCATGTGCCCTCCCTGAAATTGAAGAATCTTCTAGAATCCCCGTGCTCTCCAATTTACACACCCTGAACATCTCGAATTGAGAATCATGAGCACAGGTGGAAAATGCCATCTGCATGCCATCCTGGATAAGGAATATTAGGACTTCTCCCCTCCCCCAACTCCCCCCCCCCCTCCCAGTTCTCATATCCTATTTCTATACCTACTCTCAGTCCTGTCTTTCAACCACTTATTTCCCACCCACAGCCAGCCACTAGATCTCTGCCCTCCACCCTGAGCCCCAGGCCCCAGCCCTCTGGCCATGTCAGGATACAGCCCCTGGCCTACAAGTCTGGGGAGAAATCATGGCGGGCACCATCCCACAGGAACACCAGAGAAGTCTCTGTAATAGAGTGATCATCTCTTGGAGTCAGACACACCTAAATTTAAATCCTGGTCCTGAGACTTACCAGCTGTGTAGCCATTGGTAAGTTATTTAGCCACTCTCTGGGCCTCAATTTTCCTCATCTGTAAAATGGAAATAATAATGTAGAGTGATAATGGAGATGAAGTAAGACTTGGTATGAACCGTGTTTGGTGAGCATAAGAGTGAAAGAAATGCAAGTCATTGTTTATTAAGGGAGTTTTTAATAAGAGGAGGCAGGAATGGGGAAGGGGAATTTTGTTTCTCCCCAGCTGCCTCAATCGGAGCCACGGGTCTAAGGAAGAGCAACCAAGTTCGGCCTTCTATCCTCAGGCTCTGTCCCCGCCTCAGGCCTGTGGAGCTTTTTTCTATGCACCATCTCACATTCCAATCACATTTTTTGTGTGTGTGTGTGGCTTTAAAAAAAAAAATCTGCCATAGCCTGTAGCAGAGTCTGGGACCATATGTCATACCCCACTTTCTGTCTTTTCAGGGCCTGGCAATACGCCCCCAATTGTCCCTGCCCCCTCACCTGGGCAGGATTCCTCCGTGGCCAGGCCCAGGTGGGACAGCCAGAGACTGGTCACCAGTGACCTGTGGACCACCAAGGCCCAGCTAGGGGCCCCCGGACCAGGAAATAACCGGCCTCCCTCCACAGGAAGGACAAGCTGGGCTAGCAAGTGGTGACATTTACCCCATTCCCTATTACAGGATGCTTTGGTAGAGAATAAACTGCTCCCTCCCTCATGGCCCAACAGCCACATGCTTCTGTTAGGTCATGTGACCTGGAGTTTATATGAATCTAATGGTCAGTTACAGAACTCAAAATGTTCTAGACTTGGTGAACAAGTACTGTTAAAGCTAAAAACCGAGTCTCATGCTCCTGGAGGTTTTATTTGAATCTTGTCTCCCTTTGTCATCCTTCCTATTTCTGCGATGGCATGATGTGACATACGATGTCATTTTAGTGCAGTCTGGAACAACCCAGATTTATATAATTATTTATAATTGTATAATTGTTGATTATACAATTAACTATATCCATGTCTAATTATCATTGTTAATTCATTTATAATTGCTTGCATGAGGCCAGGTGCTTGAGTCACGGCAGATACAACAAGCATGCGCTGGCCAGTTCGTTTATGTTTGCTAACTGCTTAGAACTTTTTTTTTTTTCGTCTTAAAATCTCTGATGCGTCACATATGCCTGAGGGGGCCACTTGTTGATGTCTGGGCACCTAACATTTTATTGAAAGTCAGGAGAACACGGGGCGCCTGGGTGACTCCGTCGGTTGGGCGTCCGACTTCGGCTCGGGTCATGATCTCACGGTCCGTGAGTTCGAGCCCTGCGTCGGGCTCTGTGCTGACAGCTCAGAGCCTGGAGCCTGCTTCAGATTCTGTGTCTCCCTCTCTCTCTGCCCCTCCCCCGTTCATGCTCTGTCTCGCTCTGTCTCAAAAATAAACAAACACTTGAAAGTCAGAACAGAAGTGCTGTCCACTACTACATGAAAGACACTGTGCGAAGCTCTTTGGTACAAAGTACTTTCCACATGATGTTTTCTAACCCTACATTCCTATTTTACAGATGAGGAAATTGAGGTTAAGTAATTGAGCGAGGATTTAAACACATGGCTAGTGTTTTTACCCCAACACACTGCCTTCCAAAACATCGCCGCCTCCACCACTGCCCTTCCGTCTGCCTGGGGACACAGGAGCGATGGGATGGGATGGGGTATCTGTAGCTGTGCATGTGCTTGTGTGATCTCAGCTTGACTCTGTCTTCACTCTGTCTCTCCAGTGTACACACACAAGCAGGAACCCCCCCAGTATTCGCACACATCCCGGTTTCCGTCTGCGATGGTGGTCACGGATACAAGCAGCATCAGTACGCTTACCAACATGTCTTCCAGTAAACAGGTAATGCCGGCAGGAAGTCAGGAGAGGGCAATGGCTGGGGCTACTGACGTGCAGAGAGCGTGGTGCGTGTGGACTGAGCCGTAAGCCTGGTCCTTCCCAGGCTCCTGGTTACTTGCTAGAGGAATCCCTGAGGTCACAGGGCAAAGAAGATGGGCCACAGGCTAAAGAGCAAAAAATGACTACAGCTTGATAAATCACTGGAGACTGGGTGACACAGAGCCTTTAGGTAGTGAGACTGAGTATTCCCCAGGGGATTAATCAGTGAGCCATAGAAAAGGTGTTTCCAAGGGAGACTCAGGAAAGTCACACCCTCTAAAGAGTTTCATGCTTTGCAAGAGGGACCCCTTTGAGGATTTTCCACAAGTTAATCAATGGATAAAGGGAGTAAGCAGTCAGGGTCCTGAGGCCAATTCCCCCAGTCCAAGACCCATGCTGGACCCAGAACGCTGTAAGCTCCAGAGAATGACCCAATTCAACCGACCCATGGAGATGCCCCAGTAGACAACCTGGCCTTAGAGGGGACCTGCATTTACTTGGTCTGCTGTCAAGAAGCTTGGAATTGACTTCCTGGTGCATGAAAAGTGGGAAATCCAGAGGCTTAGTCACTCTTTCAGTGGATGGCTGGTTCCCACCTCCACGCAGGGTTGATGGAGTAGCAAAGACAACCAAAGGTGTGGCTCATCATTGCCGCTTGGACAGCTGGACTGTCACGGGACACCGAGAGTTAGGAAATAGGACAAGATGTCTGAGCATGCATGACAATTCCAGAATAATACAATAGGACCTTTTAGGAGCTGGGGTCTGTGCAGTGTGGGAACTGTTTGGCCTTTATTGATTACTAGATAAGTAGGCAACAACCTTGAGCTTCATGTCAGTGGCTCTCAGCAGGGTTTGGTCTTGTTGATGGTCTTTTATCCACCTGAGCCCTGCGAATCACACCTCCTCCACTGCCACATGCTGCCGAGCAAGTTCTTTCATGGGCTCAGGTTCTCTGTTCTTCCCTTTGCCCACATCTCCTGGTCCTGCAGTGTTGTGGAGCAGTAGCTTCTGTTCCTGGTTTGCCACTTGTTTGGTGACCTTGACCTGTCTGAGCCCTTGTTTCTTCAGCTTTAAAATGAGAGTTGTAACATCTCCTTATTCTGGAGATTCAATGAGGTCATGTAGATTAAGGGCCTGGCATGTCCTGGGTGTATGCATGTGCGTTCATGAAATGCATGCACGCGCACGCGCGCGTGCACACACACACTCACACACACACACACACACACACACACACACACACACAGCCTAGGTAGCTGGGCTCTGGAGGTGGGAGAGAGGGAGCATTGTGTGGGACCGGCTCTGCCACTCTTCTCTCACCCAATGGAAGATGAAAGGACACCCCCTGTTGCCCTGCCCTTCGACTCCCGTGGGATTTCCCACTCTTTGTAGTGAGCAGGGAAAACATTTATCTGTGCTCACAAATCTCAATCAGGGGGGCAGCCAGGCGCAGCAGCCCTGCTTGGGAATACCTTCCCCTTTGAAAGGTTTATCAATCCATCTGCCGCTTGGTCAGCCCTAGACAGGGCTGTGATTAATTATTCCTGTCTTCCCCAAGTTGACTTTGATGCTTGCTTGTTGAAACAGGCCCTCTGAATTCAGGAAATTGTCTCTTAATCAAAATACTTGGAGATGCTCTCTGAGCATCTGGCCCCCAAATGGCGTCTCCCCTCCACTGGACAGAGTGGCCAGCCGACCTTGAAGCTGCATGAACAGCCCTCTAGAACCACCATGAAGTTGTCCCTAAGTCCCTGGATATTCCAGGACTCTGGTAGTATACTCATTTCTGGGATGATAAGAAGGATGATCACACTTAGGATAAAACTATTCACATAGCATTTTATGTTTACACTTCTCATGAACAGGATCTCATCATTTCTTTTTATTGAAACTTCCTTAGTACAAAGGAATGAACTGAGGCTCAGAGGTGGAGAGTGACCTTCCCAAGGTCCAACAGGTGATCACTTCTAGAGCTGGACCTTTAGACTCTGGGCTTTGGCTCTAAATCCTAGACTCCTTCCACCTAAACAATATTTGTCTTCCAATATCCATCTCTAAAATACCCATGGTATTTGCTGCTGTTGTGGAGTTAACGGTCAGGAACAAGGGTAAAATCTAGCCCACGTAGGTGTTCCAATCAGGAAACTTCCTTCCTACAAACTGAAGAAGAGGAAGCGGGGAGAAGGGCAGAACGAAGTCAAGTGAGGGTACAGGTGCTGCCTCCTGACGGCAGAAAGAACCAAGGTGAAGAAAATTTGCACTAACTCTGTTCCCAAGGCAAAGGGTCAGAATTGAGTTCCGGTGGCAATTCTGCTTTCTCTTTGTTTTAAAGTATTATTTTCCAAAAGGAGTTTTAAGACCATTGCTGGGAGTTGGGGGCACATGGTGTGAGGAGGGGAAGATCCCTTCATTATAAGTATTGGGTGAACGGCTGGGTTAAAGTTAGACACCATAAGGCGGGGCTTCTCTGAATCTTTCACATGCTGCTGTGTGCCTCGAATGGGGCCATTAGTGTGCACAGAAGCTCCGGGCAGAGGGACACATCCTGGGCAGTGCTACTGTAGAAGCACCCCAGAGTTCTAGGAAAGCCCAGCAGCCTTGCATTAATCCTGGTTCCTTCCCCATTCGCCATGTGACCTTGGGCAGTTGATTCACCCTGCGAGACCACTTCTGCGTCTCTCGTGGAGAAAATCCTACCCACCCCCCCACCACAGGATCTTCAAAGTGTAGGAGACAGTGTCTGGTACATGGTCAAGTACTCAGAGTGCTAACCCCCTGTTTCTCCTTGCCACCTGTGATCCTTTAGGAGATACTTTCTATCGACTTCTTCAAAATGTAACTCACTGAACTACATGGGGTCAAAGGAGGTTCACTCCCAGGATAAAAGCAAATAGAGCAGGGAATGCCTCTGTGCTTAGCCAAATGCCTGGGCTATAGTAGACATTCAGTAAATATGAGTGAGTGAGTGAGTGAGTGAGTGAGTGAGTGAATGAATTCAGAACTAACATTTTTTGAGTGCCTCCCATTTCCATAGCAGCACTCCGGGTGCTTTTCCATTCTTACCTTTCGTGGCCAACCTTCCCCACCCATTCTGCGAGGCTGACTTACAGAGCAAAACACTGAGCTTCGGAGGTGGGATGGGATCTGGCCAAATTCACCCAGATGATGAACCTGGAACTCGACTTCCAGACTACTGCTCTTCTCACTCCAAATCCATTAGGCAATGCTCTCCTTCTAATATCCATTTTTAAGCATTCATAAAAATGACCTGAGGTTATGTAGGTAGAAGGCTAAAACCAGGATTTGAACTTGTATCTGATCCCAGTGTTTTCCATTGTCAGGACAGACGTGCCCCAGGGCCTTGTGGATCACATTTCAGGAATCTCAGGGTGGGACTGTCTCACCTGCAGCTCCTGCCCTCCGTCCTTTCCAGAGCTTATGCCTCCCCCCCTCCTCAACCTTGGGTGCTGGCGAGTTACCATACGAGTGGGTCTGTGCCTGAGCTCCTGCAAAACAATGCCCCGCCAGTCTGGAAACCAGACCGCAGCAAGCACCGACCTTGGTTAGAACAAGTGTGGGCAGGCTGAGAGCCGAATCCTGTTTCCACAACCTCTGTGCCTACAGCTCCACTTCCTAGTTTATAGAGAGGTCAGGAGAGGGCCCCCAGAGCAGCCACCAGTCAGGTGTGCTGACAGGGAGGTGGACAGCCTTGCCATAAATCCCTGGCAACTATTCCACAGCTTCCAACCGTCTCTGCTGGTGGTCAGCCAGTATGGTGTGATGATTAAGAGCACCGACTTGGGAGTTAGGCAGACCCAGGCCCAAGATTCTACCACCTTCTACCTGGGTGACCTCAGGCAAAAGTCCTAGCCTCTCTGAGCTTCGGTTTCCTCATTTGTAACATGAAAATAATGATTCCTCTTCTGGACGGTCATTAAAAAGACTGAATGCTATAAATCTTGTAAAATACCTAGCTTGGTGCTTGGCCCAGAACACCCAGCCCATGGTGGCTGGGGTGAACTTGGCCTCCCCTGCTGGCAACCCTGAGGAAGGAAGACTGTAAGTAGCATTTATTTCTCCGTGGCCTCCCTGTGACCACACTCAGAAGGTAGAAGGAAATAACCTTCCTCGTGTTTAAGAGCATAGACTTTTCTGTTGTGAGACCCTGGGCAAGTTATTTATAATCTTTCTAGGCCTCAATTTCCTTGAAGTATAATCATTACTTCTAATTAATGGAGCCATAATTAATCTAACTTAATAACAGCAGGAAGTTATCTGTACTCACAGTCCCTACTTCCTCACCCCCAATTCTGTCTTACGGCTATTCCTGATGGGCATTTGTCCTGACACCGCATTAGAACCTCTCCGGTCCAGCTCACAAGTACCGCCATATTGTCAAACCCAATGGGGACTTTCCGACCTCTGCCTCTGACACAGCTGATCCTCCCTCCTTTTTTCACTTGGTTTCTGGAACGATACCCATTCCTCGTTCTCCCCCACTGTGGCACTCCTCATTTCCATAGCTGGCAGCTTGTTTTCCCAACATTTTGTTGTTGGAGGGCCCTATCACTCATTCTCTTCTGTGTTCACTCCTGGGTGATCCCCAATCCCATGGCTTTGGATCAAGCATACACACTGATGGATCGTGTACTTCTGTCTCCAGTACAGACCTCTCCCTTGAGTGGCCCATTCACAAAGCCAGTGCAGCTCGGGCTGTACATGCAAATGCCCGGTGTATCTGACAAGCCTCACCAAAATAGGAACTCTTCATTTTGCCCGTTTCTCCCTACTCGCACTGCTTCGTCCTGGGGCTTCTCCGTTTCCAAAAATGGTAACCAGTTATTCAGGTGAGGTACCTGGGAGTCTCCTTGATTCTTCTCTGCGCGCCCTACAACCAGTCCATGGATAAGCTCTGCATCCCACATCTGAGCACTTCTCCCCACCAGTCCAGCCCCTGCTCTCACTGATGCCCTGCACTGGCCCCAGCTTCTCACTCCTACGTCCACTCCTGCCCCACGATGGTGGTTACTGTCTGTTCACTACGCAGGAGCCAGAATGATCTCTTAAGAGGCGAAACCAATCATGTCACCCCCACCCGCGTCAAAACTCTCCAATAGTGTCCCATTGCAACCAAGCTGAAATGGAGGCTTCCAAGGCCTCCTGCCGTGTAATCAGCCCCCTGCCGGCCCTGCCCTCCTCACTTCCTTCCCCTCCTCCCTCTTTCACCCAGCTTCAGCTGAACCAGAATTGAAGTGATCTCGCTTCAGGACTTCTGCATCTGTGGTCTCTTCTGCCCCCCAAATTCCATAATGCACATCTTTTTATGCTTGCTCCCTCATTTCATTCAGCTCAAATGTCACCACCTCCAGGAGGCCCCTCCTGATTCCCCTCTATAAATTATTCCCTTTGCCTTCAAATCACCCTAACCTGTCATCATGCTTATATTTCTACAGTGTTCATCTCCATCTGAAATTTTATTTTGTGCACATATGTACAATATGTATACACGTGTGTGCACATACATATATATTCATTCACTTTATTTTATTTTGTGCACATATGTACAATATGTATACACATGTGTGTACACATACATATATATTCATTCACTTTATTGTTCAGATCTCTCTCTAGAATATAAACTCTGTGAGGGTATGGACAGGGTCTTATTTGTGGCTGCATCCCCTGTGCCTAAAAAAGTGCTAAGTATGTAGAAGGCATTCAAAAATGTATTAAATGAATGAATATAATTACCTGCTTCAAAGGGTTGATGTGTGAATCTAATACAATGATGTGAGTAAAGTCCTTCCTTAGCACAGTGCCTGGTACACAGTGGGACCTCGATAAATGTTAGCTCTTACCATACGTAATCACCACAGCTACCACCCCTTTCAGAGGGAGGTTCCCTCAGATCCTCTGGGCAAGGCCCCCGAGGGGCTGGGTGTGCCAGGCCTTGGTTCTGAGGGACCACAGCGCACCCCTTATCAGCTGTTTGTGTTTAGACTCTGAAGGGGACAAATAACTCTAGTTCCTTTGACAACATTTAGGGCTCTGCCACCATTTTATTATGTGAGCAAACATTTGATAGCTGGGAAGCCCATCCCTAATGACAGGTCATAGAATCTCGCTGGCGTCTCCTTATCTGCCCTTCTTGTTTGCTCTTCTATTGAAACCTGCAAGGTCACAAGCCATTTTCTCTCTCCTTCCCTGAAATCTGAAAATTGGAAAAGGGCTGATAGTGGGAAGTAAAGAGACTCAAAAGTGGGGGCGGGCGATGGGAGGAAGAGGAGGCAAAGGGTATCAGAGGACCCTGACAAGGGCCTCAAGAATTTAAAAGGGTCAGAACTGGTCCCTTCAAATGAATGCACAGCTCAGTTGCATTCTGAAGAGGGCTCGAGGGCCGCACAGACTAGGGCACCACCCTGTGTAGCCCAGTGTTAATTCTGAACACTTCCCATGTATCGGCTCACCCGATCCCTCTACAACTTCCATTTTACAGATGAAAAAACTGAGGCACAAAGAGAATACCTTGACCAAGAGCACAAAGCCAGTAGAAGACTCTTAACCTCAGAGCATAATAGAAAGAACATGTGCCAGGAGGGTACCCGGAACCAGTTTGAATTTCTGTCTCTATGCTGTCCTAGTTCTAAAACCCTGGACAATTCATTTTCTTTGAACTCGTCTTCCTAATCTGTAAAATGGGCATAATGGCAACCTCATACAGGATTATGGCTGGGAGCACTGATTTATGAGATAATAATGGGATAATAGGCCTTTCGTAGTAATGGTAGGGGGGGCTGTGCGTGTGTGTGTGTGTGTGTGTGTGCGCGCACACACTTATGTGTGCTCCTGAGTGCTTAGGGAAGAGTCTTTAGAGAAAGAGCCATGAAGTCAAAAGGCAGAACTTTCCCCTAAGATGCCCAAACAAGTGAAAGGGAAAGAAGAGACAGAGGGAAGCAAAAAGGGCCTCCCTGGAAAAGGACGGGAATGGTGTGCCATGACGGTTGAAATGAATGAGGCCGAGGGCTCTGGAAGGGGTGACTCCTCTCAGGGGGTTTCTCCATCTGTTCTGGGGTCTCCTGCCCTCGTCTGGGCATCAGAGGCCTTCAGCCCAGGTCTCTTGTCCTATTAGGAGTAAGCCTACAGAGAGCACTTTCCCACACTCCTTCCCTGATGGGTCGTTTGAGCAAGTGGCCATTTTCTCATGTGCTCAAGTAGATCAGCAGCATTGGCACAATCTGGGAACTGATTAGAAATGCAGGTTCTTAGGTCCACCACAGGCCCACTCCATCAGAATACGCATTTTCACGGGATGTCTGGTATTCTTAGGTCCATTGAAGTTTGGGGATCAATGGTCTAGGGGACCCCAGCCCTTAGAGGTCTTAGGAACAGGACCCTGACTTCCATGAGAGGCAAAAGCTCCTGTCCAGCTGCCATTGCACCCACACTGAGCACATCGTAAAACCCACTCTCAGGGCACCTGGGTAGAAGCTTCCAACTTCGGCTCAGGTCATGATCTTGCGGTTTGTGACTTCGAGCCCCACGTCGGGCTTTGTACTGACAGCTCACAGCCTGGAGCCTGTTCAGATTCTGTGCCTCCCTCTCTCTCTGCCCCTCCCCCCTCTCAAAAATAAACAAACATTAAAATAAAAACCCACTCTCAAAGAAAGAGGAGCTTGACTCCAGAATAAAGGTCAGTGAGTTATGATTAATTCAAGGTCCCCAGCAATTCACTTCTCTCTTCTGAAGTGGCCAGAAGATCTGGCTCCTGAGTGTTCCTAAAGGGAGTGTGCTTCAGGACCAACACTGTGGCATCGAGCAGGCACTAGGTCCTCAGCCCTTTGCCGGCTGACTTGGGTCTCAGCTCCCCTGGAGAAGACAAACCAAGGGCTGTTGTCCCCGCTAACTGCACACGGCTGAGCTCTCTCTGCTCTCTCTGCAGTGCCCTCTCCAAGCCTGGTGATGACCACACATCACTTGCTTTGTGCACAGCAACAAGGACCCTATTTTCCACACCATCACCCTCCGGGCAGCTGTCACAGAAAAGCCCAGTGACCTGACAAGCACCTTCGAGAGGTCTCTGCTTACCTGACATCTTGCTGACGCTTCAGACAGCCGCTCCGAGGCGCAGCCCTTCCCTTCTATGCAGTATTGTTGCCATGCCTCTCCCAAGACGTCAAGTACTCCCATCCCGCCCACAGGCGGGAGACAAGAAACCGCAGAAGAGGAAGAGAGAACGCTGTCGTGCCTGCATTATGCTCCTTCATCGAACAAACTGATGTGAAAACTTGAATCTGTTACTGACAGGAGGAGGACACGTGCTGTTGAACTGAGCCAAACACACTGTAAATATCTGCAGACTCCCCCCCCTCCCCCACCCCTCCCAGCTGATCTCGAGATTTCTTTTGAAGAAGTAAATTTGTCCAATGGGTGTAAACTATAACCTACTGTAATTAAGTGCAATTTCCCCTCCACTCCCTTTCGCCCCTACCCTGTATATAATACTAAAGTGTCTATTAGTTTTCTTTGTAAAGGTCAGAGTTGAATTTTCAAAGTGATTTGCCGCCTTTTTTTCTCCCCCCACGGAGACGTATCCTGAGTCGGAAGTGAAGCCTCTGCCCCTTTCCCTCAGGCCTGGACACACACAGGCACTGTACGTTTGGGACTGACTGCCAGCCGACTCCAATCTCCTGATGTTAAGACACACCTCTGGATCCTGGAGGGGCTGAACATAGTGTCAGACTAACATCCTAGCTCCCGGTGGGGCTAGGGGTTCAGTCAGGACACCACCCAAGAAACCCCCAAGGCAAGGAAACTGGCTGCTTCATAGCACAAGAAAAAGTTACCCTTTCGGAAAGCCTCCCATTAAAACGATTTATTTTATCACCGCCCAGAGTCTCATATTTCTGTCTCTGACATTTCCCCTGCCCCGGTTCCACCAAGAGCCCCTGGTTCCTGTTCTCCTTGGAGTTTTCCACTTAGTCCATTGGATTCATGGCTACACGTCCTAGTGTCTTCACACCAGCTGTACTGCTAAAGTAAGAAGAGTTAATTCCCCTCGCCAGACTCCACAACCCCCCACCCCCACCACCAGGGGATCTGGCCACAGTGGGAGCCCACACCTTTGTCTTCCTTGCAACTCACAGGAACAAAGGAATAGAGCCAGCTCTTGGTGACTCTTGGTCATAGGGACAGATTAAAAGCGGAAAGAATGGAAACCCTGTGGGTAACTTTTTTGGCCTCCTTTCAAGCGTTAATCCCAGTCTTCCTTCTATGGAGCTGTTAGTCACTAGGAGAATGGGAAAACTCTTGTGGTTGCCGCCTCCTGTCCAGCTTTGCCCCTCAGGCCAGGATGCTGACGAATAAAAGCCAAAGGCCTGGACACTCCACCAGCAAGGACATTGCCACAAACAATCCAGTGCTGACTTCAGGAAAGAGGATGTACCTGTCTTCCTTGCCATCTCCTCTTATACAGCAGAGACCTACCAGCATGTGGTTTCTTGCTTCAAGTCAGAGCATTTGCCAGGCGCAGTGTGAACGAGGGAATTGTGCTGAGCAGGTCGCAGGCAATAGGTGCAGTGGAAGACGCACTTCGCGGTGATCTGGGCAGATTTACTGAGTACGTATCCTACTATGTGCCCAGGACAGGGATGGGTAGATAAGGAAATGCCGACCTCCTTTGGTTTCCGGCTCCCCTGGACGATGTCAAGTGAGCTGAAGTGGTCAAGAGAACATTCCTTGTTCGGTTGAGAGGAGCTGGGGCGGGCCACTGCCAAGCACCACGTGTCAAGAGAGGCCAAGATCCCCTGTCACTAGTTGAGATGTCCTATTGGGTAGCTCCTGTGAGTTCCAGGATGAGGAAGGGAATACAGGCCTCAAGCCTGAGCCTCAGTTGGAACCCCATATCTGGACTCACGTTGTTTCTGGAACAAGTATCTTAATTGGGTACATTTTAGATCTTGCATTATTGCGATAGCCCCGAGAATGCAGAAGGTCTTTTCATCCAAGCAGTCATGTGGGCAGAACTGGAGGCTGAGGGGAGTGAGGATAGGTAGGCTGGGGAAGGTTCTAGGGACTTTTCCTAACCAAACCCTATATAAACCAAGACATGTAGAAGACAACCCTGGCAAGGTTAGCACCTCCCTTCTGCATCAAGCAGGGACCTTCTATACTGGCTCTACAAGGGACAAGGAGGCCACCATGTAGGGTTCAGGTGGAATTACCCCCTCTGAAGATTTACTTGTAACTAAAAACTCTCATTCTTCCCCCAGAACTATATGGACTGACATTTCCAGGGCCTCTCTTTACACCTGGAGCCCAGACTGACAGACAGATGGCTCTGTTTTCCCATGACCTACTGTCATTTTCTGGGAAAAGCTCTGGGGAAGCAGATTTCATTTTAACACTCATGGAAATGAAATCAGTAATGAAGACCTGCCTTCAAATGCATTAACCTTTTCCATGCCAAACAGTGGACTCTTCCCCCAACTAAGGGGTTAGCCGCTAGATTCAGGGGGATAAGAACACAATGTAGACACCCAGGGAATCTGAGCTCTTGGCCCACGGCTGGAGGCAGGTCTTTGGTATTCATTTGGGAGCCAGAATGCCCTGATTAGAATCTCCAACTCCAGCACTTAACCCCGTCCTCTGTGTCCTCCATTAAATTGAGTAATGATAATAGTACCTCCTGTATAAGGTTGTTTGAGGAGTGAATGAGTTGAGACACTTGGAAGTGTAGCTGGTATGTTGTGTTATCAGTACTCTCTCATCCCACAGTGACATCTTGCATGGTCTTCCAGGCTTTGTTGCTATTTCCAGATAACCTCACCACAAATCTGATGCTTGATAAAACAGCTGGTAAAGTGATTTTCTTCATTTCTATGGTGTATGGCAAATCCAGCCAGGGACCAAGGATGAGTCAGGAAGGAGGCATCCGAGGAAAGGAGAAAGGCCTGACCGAAGAGAGTCTTTGTCTCCTAAAGGGAAAGAAGGAGGTGAAATGTGGTGACCATTGCAGGAAGTATGAGAGCCAGGAGGCTGAGACTACAGCTGGTAGTGGTCCTAAGGGTCGGTGGGGGGCATGCCAGAGGAGTGCCCAGAGCAAGCAAGCAATGGTGTGGGTCAGGAAGAAGCAGGAGCAAACTTCTTCCCAAGGAAAATCAGGGCTGATGTGTTCCCTTCAAATTAGGAATTAACTCAAACAAACACCGTCAAAATCTGCTCTGGAATGTGAGATTGCTGATAGGGGCCCATGCAGTGATATATGACATATCCATGTTATAATACTTCAAACATATCCCGATTGCATCCTATAGGCTGAATACTCATGAGAAGCTGCAGTCCACTAAACCAAATGGCTATAAAGCCTGCCCCTCCCTCCCTCTCCCCCTCTCCTCCTCCCCTCTCTCCCTCCCCACTCCCTCTCCCTCTCCTTCTCCTCCCTCTCTTCCTCCCTCTCTCTGCCCCCAGTTCTGGTGCAGAGGTCATTCTGGCTAGGCAAATACTAGATTGTCAGCCAAGATTTATAACATGCCTGTATTTTTTAAATGAATCTTTGGGGTGTGCAGGACTTGACACACGCCTGAATGACCATTTTTTCCTGGGTGTCTGTACAGAGATGTGTGCATGTATAGGGAGGAAATGTGTTTTAAGGGACAGCAGAGCAGAGCAAACAAAGTGAGGGGGGTGGGGGTAATATCAAAAGCGGGACTCATCAAAGCAATTTTCACACAGTCCGTGTATGTATGTTTACGCCAACAAATCATACAACACAAACGACATATTTCTTTATAGTTTCCACATAATTAATTTTCTTACATACTGTCATATTCCCAAAAGGCAGGTTTCTTTTCTCTGCCCTATTGTCCAGAGATCCTTACTAAGCCAATCACATCAAACTATTCTCAATTACGAAAGGGATAAAAAGAGAAAGCTAATTTTTTTAAAAAACAAAAACAAAAAAATCCCAGTATAAGGAAAATGTGCCTGGTTTCCTGAGCTTTATAAGTCCTTCCATGTATCCCTTTGCTTTTGGAAACATTACCTAGTCCAAAATTACGTTTCTCATTTATTTATTCAAGAAATATTTACTGACACCTATTATGTGCCAGGCACCATTGTTCTAGACACTGAGGATACATCAATGAACCAAATAAATAAAAATCCTTCCCCTCTTGGGGTGCCTGGTTGGCTCAGTCAGTGGAGTGCTCGACTCTTGATCTCAAGGTCATGAGTTTGAGCCCCACTTTGGCTGTAGAGATTACTTAAAATCAAAATCTTGAAATCCTTCCCCTCTTGAAGTTCATTCTAGTGGGGGAAACAAGCAGTAACTGAATGCGTGTGTGTGATGACAAAAACTTCTACGGAAGCAGGGAGGTTAGAGAAGCTCGAGCTGAGTGACAGAATGGTGTGTCAGGGATGTGGGATATGACAACAAATGACAGAGGGCAGTTGTCACTGCCATCTGTAGGCGCTGCTGTGAGGACTTGGCTTTTCCTCTGAGGGATCTAGGAGCCATCAGAGAGTCATGAATGAAGCAGAGACAAGATGTAACTATGTTTTCAGAGGATCCCTCTGGCTGCTGAGTTGTACGGAGGGGCCAAGAGTGACGGCAAAAAACCATCAGAAGCCATTGCTGTCATCGGCCTGAGACCAGGAGTGGCAGAGGGGCAATGGAAGTGAAGAGAGGCAGTGGGATTGTGAGTCCCCTTGAAGGAAGAGAATTTGAAGGCACCAAGATTTCCCGGTGGTTTGGACATAGAGTGTGGGAAGGAGAGGCTCTGAAGGCCATTGCAAGGTTTGGGGCCTGAATGAAGTAGGAAACAGAAATTGATGCAGAAATGAAAAACAGGGTTGTCTGAGACTAGACTCTATCTCAGATTTTTTTTTTTTTTTGAGAAAGAGAGAGTCGGAGAGGGATGGGGGGAGAGAGAGAGAGAGAGAGAGAGAGAGAGAGAGAGAGAATCTTAAGCAGGCTCCATGCTCAGTGCAGAGCCCAACACAGGGCTCGATCTCACAAACTGTGAGATCATGACTCTTGAGCTGAAATCAAGAGTCAGATGCTTAACTGACTGAGCCATGCAGGCGCCCCTCAGATATCTTTTAAAGTGGCACTTTAAAAGTGGTAGGTCATGCTGTGATGTCTACTACTGTATCCCTGATGTGATCTCCGAGCTCTCCAGGTGGCAATAACATGACATTCAATCATGTATCCAACCAATGTTTATTGAGTACTTACTATGTGCCTACTCTTCTAGGCATGGGGAGAAAAGCGGTTTAAAAAATGTCACTTTTCCCGTGGTGCTTATGTTCAAGTGGGAGGAGCCTACAATAATACACAAACATACACCATGCCAGGAATTGATAGGTACTAGAAAGAAACACAAATAGCCAAGAAAGGGGCTGGAGGCAGGGAAGGAGGTGAATTCATTTGTAGGGGGATCTCTGTGGGAGACTGTATTCATTTCCTGTGGCTGCTCTAACAAATTACCAGAAATATGTTCTCTCACAGTTCTAGAGGCCAGAAGTCCAAAATCAGTATCATGGGGCCAAAACCAAGGTGACAGCAGGTCATACTCCCACTGGAGGCTGTAGAGGAGTCTCTGTTGCTTGCTTCTTCCAACTTCTGGTGGCCCCATCACCAGTCCCCACCTCCATGGTCATTTTACCTTCTCTTCAGTGCCAGATCTCCCCCTTCCCCTTCTCATGAGGATACATGTGGTTGCATTGCATTTAGGGCCCACTGGATTATCTAAAGTATTCTTCTTTGGAGCACCTGGCTGGCTCATTTGGTAGAATGTGCGAATTTAGATCTTGGAGTTGTGAGTTTAAGCCCCATGTTACTTAAAAATAAAATCTTAAAAAAAAAGTTTATTTATTTATTTTGAGAGAGAGCAAGAGAGCATACATGTGCATGCATGTGAGTAGGGAAGGGGCAGAGAGAAAGAGAGAGAGAGAGAGAGAGAGAGAGAGAGAATCCCAAGTAGGCTCCATACTGTCAGTGCAGAGCCCAGCAGGGGGCTCAAACTCACAAACCATGAGATCATGACCTGAGCTGAAATCAAGAGTTGGATGCTTAACTGACTGAGCCACCCAGCCCCCCCCCCCCCAAAAGCATTAAAATAAAATAATCTTCTTTAATCATATCTGCCCAGACTTTTTCCTTTTAAGGTAACATTTACAGCTTCCAGGGATTAGGACCTAATATATTTGGGGGTCATTATATAGTCTAATACAGAGACTTTATGACAAACCCAGAATAGAACTTAGAGTGATAGTTTCTTTTGCACAATTTTTGAATTAAAATATGATTACTTCACAATAGATATAAATCAAACTATCATGCTGCATGCCTTAAACTTATACAGTGATATATGTCAGTTATTTTTCAATAAAACTGGGGTGGGGGCAGGAGGGAAATCATCATATTTGTAAGACAGATTGCCTTGCCCATGAAACATGAATGACAATGAGGCTTCTTAATCTTTAGGAAATCTACTTTCAACAGAATCCATACTTTGGAGAAGCTTAAATTAATAAGTAAATGAAAAACCTAAACATGTTGCTCATGTTTGTATCATGGAAGCCAAACACCAAGCTACCACTATAGTTAGGGTTAACCATTCATCCACTTCTTTGTTCATCTAGTAAATATTTGCTGCTGCTGTAGAGAGTTGTGGTTAAGAGCTCAGGCTGGAGAGCAATAAAAAATCTGGATTCAAATCCTGGCTCTGCCACTCACTAGGTGTGTGATCTTGGGAAGTCTACTTGGTCTGTTTCCTTATCTGAAAATAAGGTTGGCATAGGATTAAATGAGAGACAAGGTGCATCAAGCCCTTTGCCTGGTACATAGAAAGTGTTCAGTAAGTGTCAATTATTGGCATCCAGTCCCTCCAGGATTACAACATGAGAAAACATGATGGGCCCCAACTTCACTGTCACTGAATGTTTTTCCCCAACTAGGATGTAAGTTCTATGAGAACAGGGGGTTGGTGTTTTGTTCACTGTTTTGGGCCCCATCTTTTGGTACCTGGAACATATTAGGTACTCAGTAAATATATTTTTTTAATGTTTATTTATTTGAGAGGGAGAAAGAGAAAGAGAGAGAGAGAGAGGGAGACACAGAATCTGAAGCAGGCTCCAGGCTCCAAGCTGTCAGCGGGGAGCCCGATGCAGGGCTCGAACCCATGAACCGTGAGATCATGACCTGAGCTGAAGTCAGATGCCTAACCAAATGAGCCACCCTGGCACCCCCTCATTAAATATTTTTTAAATGAATGAATGTGTATATGTATGTCATGGAGTTTACTAGTTAAATGTCTGGAAAATGACCCAATGTATACCTACCACCACCATGTCAAACTCATCAAACTTCAAAGGAAGGAGCAAGTCATTATTATTGCTTTTATAAATGGAGATAAGAAGAAAGGAAATAGATAATAGATAAAAATGGAGCTCCTACATGCAGAAAAATGAACCTGGACCACTTTCTTACACCATATACAAAAGTAAACTTAAAATGGATGAAAGACCTAAACATAAGACAGCAAGCCATCAAAATTCTAAAGAAGAAAGGGAGTAAAAACCTCTTTGACCTTGGCTGCAGCAACTTCTTACTCAACAGGTCTCCAGAGGCAAGGGAAACAAAAGCAAAAATGAACTACTGGGACCTCATCAAAACAAAAAGCTTCTGCACAGCAAAAGAAACAATCAGCAAAACTAAAAGGCAACCGACGGAATGGGAGAAGATATTTGCAAATGACATAACAGATAAAGGGTTAGGATCCAAAATCTATAGAGAACTTATCAAACTCAACACCCAAAAAACAAATAATCCAGTGAAGAAATGGGCAAAAGACATGAATAGACACTTCTCCAAAGACGATATCCAGATGCCAACCAACACGTGAAAAAATGCTCAACGTCACTCATCATCAGGGAAATACAAATCAAAACCACAATGAGATACCACCTGACACCTGTCAGAATGGCTAACATTAACAACTCAGGCAACAACAGATGTTGGTGACGATGCGGAGAAAGAAGATCTCTTTTGCACGGCTGGTTGGAATACAAACTGGTGCAGCCACTCCGGAAAACAGTATGGAGGTTCCTCAAAAAATTAAAAATAGAACTACCCTATGACCCAGCAATTGCACTAGTAGGTATTTATCCAAGGGATACAGGTGTGCTGTTTCGAAGGGGCACATGCACCCCAATGTTTATAGCAGCACTGTCAACAATAGCCAAAGTATGGAAAGAGCCCAAATGTCCATCCACTGATGGAGAAAGAAGATGTGGTATATGTATACAATGGAGTATTACTTGGCAATCAAAAAGAATGAAATCTTGCCATTTGCAATAACGTGGATGGAACTAGAGGGTATTATGCTAAATGAAATTAGTCAGAGAAAGACAAATATCATATGACTTCACTCATATGAAGAATTTAAGATGCAATACAGGTGAACATAAGGGAAGGGAAACAAAAATAATATAAAAAGAGGGAGGGGGACAAAACATAAGAGACTCTTAAATATAGAGAACAGAGGGTTGCTGGGAGGGTTGTGGGAGGGGGGATGGGCTAAATGGGTAAGGGGTATTAAGGAATCTACTCCTGAAATCATTGTTGCACCACATGCTAACTAACTTAGGTGTAAATTAAAAGAGAAATTATTTTTAAAAATGGAGGTCCTAGGTAATGACTTATGGCTAGTGTAATACTAAGGTTAGTTAGATTGGCTTGGAACCCATTCTGGCTCCTGAGCTGGCACTCAAAAAGGAAAACCAACAACAAACCACTTCTATCTATCTACCCATGGGCCCAACCTCTATACCTCATCTGCAGATATTCCTATAATCTGCAGGAATATGCCAGATTGCACCCTTCTCAAGTACAGAACCCCTTGACTATGCCTTCTTTACTAGCCTAACCCAGGTCTTCATTCCTTTAACCGTGTCCTTTGTATATTTTCATTACGCAGAACATCTAAGTATGGTGGAGAGGCATGTTAACAGGTTCCCATTCACTCATTCATTCAACAAACCTCTTTTGCACACTGTCTTTGAGCTGGTGTAGCGTGGTGGGTACTGAGGGCTCCAAGATGCCCTGAGGGAGTTCCGAACCTGGCTGGGGAGACAGACAAATTAACAAGTGATTGTAATGCAGTGTGTAGGTGTTAGAAGGTAGAGTGGTAGGACAGTGGAAGCAATTCTGTTTAGATAGAAATCAGAGGTCCTTTGAAAGACGCTTGACATCATAAAGAATGAGTGACTGTTCACCAGGCAGATGGGGGGTGGGAAAGACATTTCACGTTGAGGGACCACAACATGCAAAATGAATGTCCAAATCAATGAGTTCCCAGTGTTGTTTCAGCCCAAACCTTCTGTCTTCTGCATGCCTGGGACCCCTGCCTGAACTTCTCTTGCCCTGGTTCTGTAAATCATGATCTGACAGGCTGCAGGGTCCTCAGGTCAAGGTAATGGGTCACTAGCCAGCTGGTGCCTCTGAGGAGTGGACCAGAGTCTGAGAATCAAATATGTGGGCCCCACATCTCAGATGAGCAGAGGTAAGGCGTGGGGTAAGGCATGTGATGTTTACGTTCAGAAACTGCAAAGCCACTAGCCTTGCAAAGTGTCATTATGTCCGCAGGTGGAGGGTAATTTTCTTGTTACTCAAGGACTCTTGATCGGGTGCAAATTGGTGTCTGGGGAATTGCTTTATGACCCAGAGCCAGGCAGCGATAGATAGGAGATGTGGTTTGCTGGGCAGAAGTTTACAAGGCAGGAAATTGCTTCACTGGGTACAACCATTCATAAGAAACACCTCTGGGAAAAGGGAGACTGGGCTCCTGGCAGGTCTGCCCCTGGCCATTTGTTTACATCAGCAACAACCCATGTTCCTGGTTACACAATGTGGCAGCGTCACTTTGAGTGGGGGATCTTTGCCCCATGGAAGAATAAACACATTCCTTACTCGCAATGGAATTAGCAGACCTCACAGGCTTTTCAGTGACTCTCCTGGAGGCCTTAATGTCATAGGAAGGTGACTCTAAACATGATTAGCTATACAACCAAACTTAGTCCAAATTTGGTTGAATTCCCCTTTAAATGGCAATGCATGTTTAGATGAAGATACCCCAAAGGTGAAGGGTGGAAAAGTGTGACAATCTTGTGTCAGTCAGTAGCCAAAGCCACACAAGGTTTCTTAGAAACAATTCAGTCACTGGTGTAGGGGTCATTGGTCAATCTTTGGGGAGGAGAGGACAGGGCTGTGGGTTGTTCGGGTATATTTCAAAGCCCATATTTTCATTGTCCCACCAACTCTTAGCTGAGTTCTAGAGTCCAGAGTTTTTCTGCATTAGAGCCATCAGATCTGCACATGTCATGGGGAGGAAAGATAAGGGGCAGTGGCCAGTGTCTCCAGAACCATGGCGGGGGGGGGGGGGGGGTCTGTCTGGCAAGTTACTGGAGGCCTCCAACCCAGCACTGCTCATTAGAGGCAAGAATCATGGGGCACCTGGGTGGCTCAGTCGAGTGTCTGACTCTTGATTTCGGCTCAGGTCATGATCTTGTGAGTCATGAGTTCAAGCCTCGCACTAGGCTCTGTGCTGATAGCACGGAGCCTGCTTGGGATTGTCTGTCTCCTCTCTCTCTCACTCTCAAAATACATAAACTTTAAGAAAATGAAGCAAGAGTCACGCCCTGGGCCCTACTCTTCCCCACCGCCTTAGTCACCCCATCTTGGTCCCATCCTGGTCAGGTGAGTTTCAACGGGCTGCTTCGCTTCTCTGAGGCCTCGGGTTCTGTATCTGTGAAATGGGGGACTTAATGTCAATGTGCCACTTAGGGTCACAGCTCTGAAGTGAGAATCCGGTGAGACTCTGAATGTCCTCCTCTCAAGTGTGTTCACACACCATGGTTTGGTGCATTGTCCTAGGGCACTTGGGCATGTGAGGGGACATGGATGGAGATTTTGTTTTATGTTTCTTACCTTTCTAAGAGGAGCTTCAGATGGTAAATCCGCCATTACCTCTGACTTAGTCCAGAACCTGTTATTTGTATACCTATGCTTTTGGACAGCACATTCCAGAGCAGGAGCAGTCAAAGGCAGAAGGACCTGGGCCTGCCCCATCTGTGTTTCTTTCATTTACTTCCTTGGAGATTATTCATGTAAATCTGTTTCCCATTTGCAAGTTCTTTTTTTTTTTTTTTTGGTAGTTTTATAGTTTTATTAACACAAATATTACATGCACATAAGCTGTCTGTCTCTTCAATTTCTTTGCTGCGCAGGCTGGCGTTGGGATTGGTGGCTCTGATGGCCAGCTAGGCTGCTCTTTCTACAGTAGCTTTGTGGTTCTTGGAGGAGATACTGTGAGCAATCTCTGTACAGTAAGATTTGTTACACATCAGCAGCACTTCAGCCTCCTTGACATTGTGAACTAGGAACTTCTGGAAGCCACTGGACAGCCTGTGCTTTGTTTTTTTATTGGTCCTGTAACCAGTGTTGGGCATTAAGATCTGACCCTTGAATCTTCTGCATACCATGTTGTCAATGCCTCTGGGTTTCCACCGGTTGCACTGAATTTTGACATATCAGTCTGAAGGGCACCAGATGAACTTCTTGGCCCTCTGTTGCACAATCTTGGACTTCACCAGAGGTCTGAGAGTGGCCATGATGCCAAGTAGGAGCTGGCTGCCACCTCCGCAGGTAGCCGAGGAAGAGAGGAGAAAGTGGCATGTGAGGGCTTTGCATTTGCAAGTTCTACAGGGGCCAGACCATGTCCTTCTTGGTCACCATTATACCTCCAGTACCTCACAGGGTGCCTGGTGCATAGTAGGTTCTCTATAAAGACATGTTGAGTGGATAAAAGTTCATCAATGCATGGATGAATAAACGGGTTGCATTTTTTTTTTAATTTAAAAACCATTGGTATACTGAATCCACAACAAACCTACGATGGACTTCGGATCGCTCAGTTTCTACCTCATCAGATAAGCAGGCAGCCTGGATTCCTAGTTTCCTTGTATGGATGGAGCAGCTGTGTCAGGGAAAGCAAGGTGGGGCATAGTGCTAAAGCCCACCAAGGGAGTCGCAAGGATAGTCATTAGCCCTTTGGGTAATTCGTTCCTTAAGTATCCATGTTACTAGTTGTTTTCCAACCACCTCAGGATCTCATGCTTCTGTTGCCTGGCCCTGCCCATTCCCTGTGAAGGAGACTGCAAAAAGGTTTAGAGCCACTGTCCCTAGACATTTGGGGAATAGTGTTACAGGCACTCTATCTCCAAATCCTGCCAGAGGAACCAGGACGAACCCAGAGGAGAAAGGATGATCCTATGGGTCAGTCTGGAGGAGTGTGTGGCCAGCACAGCATAGGACAAACCCAGAGGAGTGTTTTGGTATCAAGGGTGTGGCAATGCAAGCATGTTAGAGACTCGCTTCAGGATGGCACCCCTGAATGTGGTGCCTGTGTATGGGTCTGATGTCCTAAAAAGCATGCTTCTCACCCCCAGGGTACAGGGCAGTGGGTCAGGGAGTACAAGAAGCTGCAGTAAAAATAGTTCATTTTCCCAGAGCATTGATTTTATTCAGAGATAAGTAAATTGTTTGAGTTTATTTGTTTAAATTCAAGTTAGTTAACATACAGTGTAGTGTTGGTTTCAGGAGTAGAACTCAGTGATTCATCACTTACATACAATACCCAGCGTTCCTCCCAACAGGTGCCCCCCTTAGTGCTCATCACCCATTTAGCCCATCCCCCCCCACCTCCCCTCCAGCAACCCTCAGAACCCTTTGTTCTCTGTATTTAAGAGTCTCTTATGGTTGTCTGCCTCTCTATTTTTATCTTATTTTTCCTTTCCTTCCCCTATGTTCATCTGCTTTGTTTCTTAAATTCCACGGATGAGTGAAATCATATGATAGTTGTCTTTCTCTGACTTATTTCCTTTAGCATAATACACTCTAGTTCCAACCACATTGTTGAAAATGGCAAGATTTCATTCTTTTTGATGGCTGAGTGAATATTCCATTGTGTGTGTGTGTGTGTGTGTGTGTGTGTGTGTGTATCACATCTTCTTTGTCCATTCATCAATTGATGGACATTTGGGCTGTTTCCATACTATGGCTATCATTGATAATACTGCTTATAAACATTGGGGTGCCTGGGCCCATTCAAATCGGTATTTTCATATCCTTCAAGTAAATACTTAGTAGTGCAATTGCTGGGTCATAGGGTAGTTCTATTTTTAATATTTTGAGGAAACTCCACACTGTTTTCCAGAGCGGCTGCACCAGTTTGCATTCACACCAATAATGCAAAAGTGTTCCCTTTTCTCTGCATCCTTGCCAACACTTGTTGTTTCCTGAGTTGTTCATTTTAGCCATTCTGACAGGTGTGAAGTGGTACAAAGATAAGTAATTTTAACTGCATTTTTATATAAAAGCAAATGCATGAACATGATAGAAAATACAAAATTTACACACATTTTTAAGATAAAATACGGGGCTTCAGAGAAATCTCCCATTTGCAGTGATCTAAAACCACAGGCCCCTTGAGAAACACAAATTCCATCTTCTCTGGCATTAATGGTACTTCAGAAGAAAAGTTTCAGAAGCACTGGCCTGAAAAAGCCATGCAGAAAATACCACCCATTGACAGTGTCCCCACCTTCCATCCATGATGCTAGACCCTTACTCCATGCAGGGAAGGTCCCCTTGATGAGACAAAGGCATCGGTACAGCAACAGCCTCTCACTTCATCTGGGCTGACCCTTGGATCCCAAGAGATCAACTTGCTGTCCTTCTTCTCCCAGGTTGTCTGAGACATAAGTTTGAGAGGAGAGGAGTTACATTCCTTTTGTCATTTGCTGTATTTCCCGTGGCTAGTACAGCGCTCAGCACAACGAAGCACTCAGTTAAGGTGGGTTAGGATGAACTCAACTCCAGACACCTGCACCTCCTCCTTCCTTCCTCCTGAGGGCAGTGGCAGCTCTGGTCTCGGATCCCTAGGGAGCCCAAAGCAAACAGCACAGGCCCAGCTAACAGCAAGTGCAGCTCTAGCTGGGACGTGGTGAGGAGGGGTGGGGGGGGGGGGGCAACTTACACTTCCTTTGTTCCCAGGCTAACAGCTTAAGAAATTCTTTCCAGAGACACTAGTTTTTTACTTTTATTCACATTTTTGAACCGAGGACGCTGAGATGACAAAGGAAAAAGGCTAGACAGGCAGATAGTGAGTTAGCAGCTCTGCTCTGAGTATGCAGAGATCCATAGTGAATGGGATCTGAGTCTGGGGTTACCTGCAGTAAGTTTACTCTTTGGCAAACTATGGTTGCCCAAGCAGATTCCCTGGGGGCCCCCAGCTCTAGCTCCTTCCTGAGACCTCCTGCCTAGTGATGCTCCTCTGGGTCTCCCTGGCATAAATCCCCCCGGAAAGCGGGAATGGTGTCTAAACAATCTTTGTGCCCCTTACTGCTTAGTGGAGCCTCTGCACATAAGACACCCACAATAAATATTTACTAGTGATGAGAATGATGGCAACTTACCAAATAGTTATGAGTCATTTAGCGAAGTTGTATTCTGTGCAGTCTGCTGGGCCTAGAGTTTCAATACAAATAAGAAACAATCTCTTCCCTCAAGGGGCTCTTGGCTCAGCAGGGAAAGCTGCCTTCTCAGACAGCATGAGTGCTGCCTGCTCTCTAGCCAGTGGACCCAGTAGCTAACGTGAAAACTTCTAAAGCCTCTGAGGTGGGCTTGGCCTCCCACAGCCGAAGTCATGGGGGGCCAAAGGGAGGATGGCGTTAAAGGGGACCTTTCACAATCACAGGAATGCCCAGAGTGGGTGGGCTGGAGGGTGACCTTCCCATCACCCCGTAGGAAAGTGAGGCCAGGCTAACACCTGTTGAGACAGGTAACTCCCATTTGCCCATTGTCCTGTGTTTGCAGAGGAGAAGCAGAGAACTCTGAGGAGGAAGGGGATGGGTCACAAGCAGGTGAGCCTGCTTTGGCTGGCACCAAGGCATCAGCACTGAGATAGGGGGGCCATCCCAGGAGGATGTATAACTCCAGCTTTCCAGGTCTTACCGCAAACAAGCTGTTTCTCAAGCACAACATTGGGGGGAGGGGGAAGGGAGCAGGTAGGTGGGGACAGACTGGAGAGGGGCACTGGGGGGAGGTAGGAATCTAGCACAAGTGTGCACATTAGGTTGTAGAGATATAAGAGTTCAGGAGGGAGGGAGAATGGGAGGAGGGGAGAAAGAGGGAGAGGGAAGCTAATATTGTATTGGATATTGAGTTGATTAATAATAATGCTTGATCTCTTGTATCATTCCCTGTGGCCCAGGGCCTGAAAGGTCTTAGCCGTGCTTTGGAATGCAGTGAAATCCTGAGGCAAGCCCAGAGAGCCAGCCCAGTGGAAACACTGTCTTACCCAGGTGTCTACTCTCTAGAAGTTTCTCCCCCATCCCCAGAGTTCCTCACCCAGTGCATTTCATTGCTTGGGGGAAGGGGCCAGTGGGCAGTGTCTCTGGTCACAACTATAGCTTCTGAGTCAGGAGCACAGCAGAGGAAGAGCAAACTATCCACTGGCGCTGCTTTTTTGGTGGAAGGGAGATGAGGAAGAGGAGACTCTAAGCGGGAGGGGCAGGCCCATGGCCGTGAAGCATCAGTGCTGCCTTTAGATGACTCTTTCTCCCTTCAGGTATTTCCATGCCATTCATTCTTACCTGATGCCACTTGAATAAAAACCTCGCCCAGGGGAAGCAGCACACTGCAATTCGCCCTGGACCACACCCCAGTAAACCACCTGGAGGAGAGGAGACTAGGTATTTCCTTCTAGGTGGGAGGCCTCCTGTGGACTCTGGCCCCAATCTGCATTCTGCTCCTGGGTGAGACTGCAGGCTCAGCAGGACTTGAAAATATCCCCCCCCCCCCCCCCCCCCCGAGGACCCCTGGAGCATGCCTCCTTCCTCCCGCTTCCCCCAACACATCAAATACAGCAGACCTGGGTGGGAGGGTGGAGTTAACAAACACAGCCAGGCTTGGGGGAGGCTTGCAGGCCTCTCCTTCACACTCCCAACTCCAGCCGGAGGAAATCTCGCCCCCGCCCCTCCCGGGACTTCAAAGCCAGCTGTTTGTTTGCCTGGCTACAGAGCAGCAACAATGCTTTCCCTTTTGACCTAAGAAAGCATCCCTCCATGTTGCAAGAAGACTACTGGCCAGGGGGAGCAGCCTAGAGCACAGGACCCTGCTAACAGGGCTGTGAGGTAGGCATTCCTGTCAGCCTGCCCTGCCAGTATCAGACCAGAGAATGTGTTGAGAAGGCCTGATAGGAAGTGTGTCCCCAGACCCCTGGATACACCTCTGGAAAGACTGCCCCAGCCAGGACTCCGTTCAGAGAGGGCAGGTTCCAACCCATCACAGGATGGTGTAACTGGCCACAAGAATGTACCGGGGAATGGAGACCACAACCCCATGTACTACCTGCTCCCTTGAAGGCTACCCTTGGTTCCAGGAACTGCTCACCACAAAAATGGTTGTATGGTGTGTGTGCTTGTCCATGTTAGGTGTATGTGTGTCCATGGGCATATGTGTGTACAGGAATGTGCATATCCCAGTGATCCCAGACACCAGCATACAGTTCTCGAGGAACCATGCCCTTGACTTACATTCTGAAAACAAACTTTCATGCTTGATCTGAATGCAAGAGCAGAGAATGGTATATGAGAAGCAGTACATTAATCCAGCCAATCAGCTCAAGAAATGGAGAAACCAATCTTAGGACTTACTTAGGCCTTATTTAGCCTTCAACTTACTTCTGCCAGGTCAATGATACACTCATATTTTCAGAGATCCTCAAAGAGGCATGAAAAGTCATCTCAGGTTGTAGCACCCAGCATGCAGTTAGACCTTTAACAAGATTTTTTGGTAATGATGATGATGATTTTTCCCTGAAGAATGCCCCCCCCCCCCCCGCCACATTCTCTATCCCAGGCAGAAGAGGATACTGAGAGCATCTAGGCTCTTTCTGAAGAGATGGCCCCACAAGAGACACACTGTAGTGTAGGGGAAGGTGTGTGGACATTAAAGTCACCAACCGCTGGGTTCACATCCTAATTGTGTCACTTATTCCCTGCATGACCCTGAGAATACAATTTAACACTCTGATCTTACATTTCTTCATCTATAAAGAGACTGAAGCCTATCAGAAGACTCTACCTTCATGTTTTTTTTTTCAACGTTTATTTATTTTTGGGACAGAGAGAGACAGAGCATGAACGGGGGAGGGGCAGAGAGAGAGGGAGACACAGAATCGGAAACAGGCTCCAGGCTCCGAGCCATCAGCCCAGAGCCTGACGCGGGGCTCGAACTCACGGACCGCAAGATCTTGACCTGGCTGAAGTCGGACGCTTAACCGACTGCACCACCCAGGTGCCCCGAAGACTCTACCTTCAAAAAGGAATATTGCTGGTGATTATCATAAGAGGAGATTATTTGGCGAAGGACAGCCTTGGGGCAGGAACCCAGGTCTGGGCTGCAGGTCCCACGCATGTGATGTCCTTGGTAGCTCCCTTCACAGTGTAGAGACACAGCACCCATGGTAGTTTAGAGCGCAGACATCACTGCTGGACTGCTGGAGTCCAACCCCACCTACCACTTTCAGCTGCTTGACCTTGCACAAGCACTTAATTTCTGT